>NC_135503.1:151596386-151896950 GCF_052857255.1 Amblyomma americanum
CGGGACTAATATATGCGGACGATATAGTGATAATGGCTGACAACAAGGAAGACCTGCAGAAGTTGTTAGACATATGCAGTACAGAGGGAGATAGATTAGGCTTCAAGTATAGTAAGGAAAAATCTGCAGTCATGACATTTAATGAAGAGGGCGGCGAGCATAGAATACAGGAGTTCGTGCTAAAAGTAGTGAATGAGTACAAGTATCTTAAGGTGTGGATAAATAACAGTGTTGAGTATCTGACAGAGCATGCAAAATATGTAATGAATAAAGCTAGTGGGAATGCAGCTGTCATGAAAAATAGGGCACTGTGGAATTACAATAGGTATGAGGTGGTAAGAGGGATCTGGAAAGGGGTGATGGTCCCTAGCCTGACCTTCGGGAATGCGGTCCTGTGTATGAGGCCAGATGTTCAAGCAAGGCTGGAAATTAGGCAACGGGGCGTAGGGAGGTTAGCTTTGGGAGCACATGGCAATACACCAAATCAGGGGATACAGGGTGATATGGGATGGGCGTCTTTCGAGAGCAGAGAGGCTAGCAGTAAGATAGCATTTGAGGAACGATTGAGAAGGATGGAGGAAAAGCGGTGGGCTAGGAAAGTTTTCAGATACCTGTATATAAAGAATGTTGACACGAAATGGAGAAAGCGAACTAGAAAATTGACAAGCAAATATCTGGACAGCAGTAAGGGGGCAAATCAGCAATTATCGGTTAAGAAAAAGGTTAAAGAAACAGAGAGAGCTTTGTGGAAAACAGGGATGCTGACGAAATCGGCACTAGAAACATACCGGACCTTTAAACAGGAAATTGTCAAAGAAAATATCTATGATAATTGTAGGGGAAGTTCTTTGTTGTTTGAGGTCAGGACTGGAGTTTTGCGGACTAAGACGTATAGAGTCAGGTACCAGGAGATAGACACTTTGTGCATTGCGTGCGGAGAGGAGGAGGAAACGGCTGAACACTTGATACTTTTCTGTAAAGGGCTTCACCCTACAGTGGAAGGCAGCGGGGCTGACTTACCCAAGGCATTGGGGTTTAGGGATAGTGAAGGGAAAGTGGATTTTAAGAGGTTAGAAGTAACCAAGCGAAGGTTATCTGATTGGTGGCTAAAAGCAAGACAGGAGTAAAATTTCACAAGTCATGGCTAGGTGGCTTGAGCCACCGCCCGATGTAAAGGGTTCAGCCGTATCCATCCATCCATCCATCCAGCAGTGGTCCGTCTTGTGCCCTTTGGCTCCGCACCGACGACACCGGTGCACGACGTACACCTCTCCTGGTCTTGCCCTTGAAGCCGACGCTATCCCTGGTCCGTAGATCCTGACGAGGGCCGCGACGATAATCTTTGACATCTGGTCGATGCCCCGGTCTCTCGCCACGTGATATCGGTCTGCGGCAAACAAGGACAGCATCGGCTTGCCAGAAGCATCCAGGAAACGATGCTGCAAAAAAAGTTACGTTACAAGCGCCGCAATTTGGTGAGTTCTGCTCGAGAAAACTTGCGAAAATGTTGTTCAACCCTTACCTCGGGGTTGAGAATGTGCACGCCCGACAAGCGCTTCAGCGTGGCTGACAGACGGCGGTTCAGCTGGCGACGCCGGCGGTCCTCAAATTGCGCCTTACGTGGCTCATCGAAATGGCGTGGCAAGACTTTGAAGACCAGCACGACACTGGCCACGTTCTCCTGCAGCAGCAAAACGAGGTCCTGGAATGCGCAAGACATGTAGGTAAGCGGTACAGCACTTCATGAAGCGAAATTTGAGATAAAATGCCTACCTTTATGTGGCTGGAAGCGAAATTTGAGATAAAATGCGTACCTTTATGTGGCTGGCGATTTCTCGCGGGTCATCCCCTCTGTCGAGATCGTTGCCGCCAACATATAGGACAACAAAATCGGCGTGCCGAAAGCATGTCTCTCGAATCATTTCAGCCAGGCTGATTGCGTCGTGGCCGCTAAAGCTGAAAGTGCATGTTCTCACTAACGGCGAAAGCCGTAAGCGAGAACTGCACAGAAATTTCAGCTGGCTGTCGCCGACGAGCGCACCACGCAAAAAAGCCATACCTGGACAGCTCCCGAAACGCGCCCGCCGCCGCCTAGGTTCACGAAGCGAATGCCCGCGCATCACGCAAGCACGGCGGACGGCCGGACCTAGCGATTCCCTAGGCCGTCTAGGGACAGGCCGAGAGAGGCGCGGCGACCCCACATCCGGTTGAGAACGAGAGAGAAGCAGAAAAACGTCACGGAGAAGCGCATCCCATCGACCAATCAGCGTTACCAGCCCACCTGCACCCAAACGCTTCTGATATGAAGGTATATTATAATTATAATATGTATGCTCTAGGTCAGGTTCATAGTCCTACAGCACTCGATTGTAAATGCAGGCACTCGACGGAGCGCTGATAGACGGGCGTGGTCACCTGTAGGCGCATTTGCGTGGCTTTGCATGGATAGTACGTGTTTAACCTCTCAGGTCTGCAAAAGCTGTATCGGGTCCGCCAGGCAGTGGCGATTATAATAAATGCACAACGAAGCGCGCCGTTCGAGCGCACTAAAATAATACACCAGCAGTTCAAGGATATCATATATAACAAAAATATAGAAACGCGCATGCAGTGTGTGAAAGCGCGGCGCATCAGGTGCGCTTTTTGAACCCGCGCGCGCTGTCAAAAACGTGGGGAATTCCGAGAAAAATCTAGGGAAAATATGTCTCTTCCCAACCAAACATGACGTCATTAAAAGTCACGTGGCCATGACGTCACGTAACGTTTTAAGCGTGACGTCACATTTTGTTTGACCAATCAGCGTTTCCAGCCCACCTGCCCGCAAACGCTTGTCTCATATCGGCAGCGCCCGCCGTACGCTTCTGCTAGCTTCAGTATGCTTGCGCTGGAATGTGGCCGGTAGGCCGAGTTAAACCGCATCGTTTTTTAAGCACGCACCGCAAAGACGTGTTAATATTCATCAGATGCAATAATCGTGGACAGCTTTCTGTATGCAGTGGTTGTTACGAGCGCGAGCTGTCAGCAAACAGGCCTGCGTCTTTGGCTCATGAGCGCGCGAGAACAGCGCAGAAGCCGGCGTCTCGCGCTCGTAGCTTCCTCTGCATAGCCACAAAAAGCTGTACCCGACTAGAGGCTGCTAGTGGTAATATTTTTTTCTTCTCAAAGCAGCAGTTTTGCAGTTAAAACAAGCTCAAGGAGCGGTTGTACTGGCGAGCGCGGCTCTGGTGCTACTCGAGCGGCGTTTTTTTTTTTTCTTCTTGCGCGCGCAGCTGCACAATTTCAACACGATTGCTTCTGCTCTGTACCTAGCAGCACTCCAGGGCGAAGTCGCGCTACTTTCCGCCGATTTATGATAAAAAGCGCGCCACGGACACTTCTCACTCACTTGTTTTCAGGAGCGTTAACCTGATTGTTAATCATTTCAAGACGCACTCTACATGAAAAATAAATAAAACGAGACTCGAAAAGCTCGTTTGCCAGACACAATAGCCGGTCGTGGCCAGACCTTTATTTGACGCCAGCCAGATCCTTAAACTTTCAGGACCTTCCAAACGAAAAATGATGAATGCCAAACCAAAATCACGTGATTTTGGTTTGGCATTTATCATTTTTCGTTTGTCGTGCTTTTCTGTGAGATCAGACGCAAAGTTGGACAAAAATGGCTTCATAAACTTGTGGACAATCACCTTTAGCAAGGCCCTTCTGTGAGGCTCTGTGGTGTCCTTCGAGCACACAAACAGCGGGTTTTTTGCGTGATGGCAGCACTAGGTCTGCAAACTTCTTAAGCAGCCTTGGCCCCCTAACAAGCACAGGATCCACACTTGATGCCGCACCTTCCAGGCGGCTGACGAACTCTACGAAAGCCAAGGTAGGGTACGACAGCCCTCCCCGGTCCATGCCTGCTATGATAGTAGGGTTGGGCGGGGTAAAACGAGACAATAATTTGCAAACTCATACTGTTTTTACACTTTTATTTCAAGAACCAGAAGAATTGTACAGGAGCTTTCCTTGGCATCTTATCTAAGTGGTCATCAGCAAAACTCAGAAAGCTTGCAACATCACAACTATGAATAGTCATCAATTATAAAAAAAAAAGTCCCATTTGTCTCATTTTGCCCCGACCCACGTGGCAAAACGAGACAGAAGGTGGGGCAAAACGAGACACTTTGTCGAAACCAAACAAAATCAGTTCTTGCACTCGGAGCACTTGAAGTACAATCCATGGGGCCCTGCGCATTCTTCGTGAGCCCACTCGTGACACATCATGCATTGGATGCACAAAGAACGAGGCGCTGTGTTGCTGCATAATTCTTTGCACACGAGGCACTCCCAGACACATTTGTTGCTTGTTAATCGCTTCGCAGAACGTTTTCCTTTCAGTGCGATATCCTGCGATTGAACACTGCCACCAACAGCCCTTTCATTCGATTTCCCGCTTCGTTTTCTTGAGGCCATACCTGACTCCTTGGGAGGTTTTGCTGCAACTATCTTCGCCTTGTATGGCGATGAGGTCAAACCTATGCTTGTCTCCGACTTCCCTCTTTTTGCTTTTTCTATAGCAGGAACAGGAGAGAGAACTCGAAAGGTCGTGTCACTATGAGCGGGCTCATCATTGTCATCGGTAGAAGTAGGCGAGGAGCAGTTAGCGCGGGATTCTTGGCGTTGACCGCAAGTTTGATGTTCCGCTGTGCTTGCCAAGGCGCTTCATCGAACACAGGATCATCCAGCGGCGCACGAGAAAATGGCCAAACACCACACTTCCGAAATCCATTGGTTATATTACTGATGTTCCGGATTGGTTATATTACTGATGTTACGGATGTTCCGGATTCCGGATCGTTCAAAGGCTTTGCTTACCAGCTCACCTACATTCTCCATCGTGATGCGACTCCCAATGTTGCTCAGCAGCCACTCCCGACATGCGTTGTTGTAGGCATCTTTGAAGGCTTTGAAAAAGCTTACGTCAAGTGGCTGTAGCTTGTGTGTTTGATCCAAGCTGCTTCTTCCAAAGCACGTATCGACCATGCGTCTCCGGTCGTTCTGCTCGCCGTTGAATGGCATTCTTAGTCACAGAGAAGGCTTTCGGTGCAGCGCGAATAGAATGTTTTCGCTGGCGCACGCTTTCTAGAGCTTCTTAATATTGGAAGGAAGGCCTCAAACGTTGCTGGCACATACCCATTACGAGGGAGTGGCCAAGACACAGGCGTTTAATTGCTGGATACACGAAAGTTTGGACGCGAAAATGAGTGATAATAGTATGTAAGCTGATAGATTGGAAGACGCAAGGACAAGGATCCTGTTAACTTGGAGATCGAAAACGGGACAATGGCTTAATGTGCAGAATAGTATACAATGCCTGTAATGCTTCAATGTCGCACTGACTGAGAACGGGAAAAAGAAATTAGAATGGGAGTCGCTGCGTTTCTTGAAGAAAATTGTGCACAGCAGAGCGCACACTTCTTTTGCTTCGTCCAAGAAATGAAGCGCCAATGGAAAGAACAACCGCGGAGGACACAGGCAAGCCCCGTTGATGAAACGGAATTAGCAAAAGACGCTTCCTCAAATGAGAGAAGCGGCGGCAGAACAGCAGGAAGTGATCTATTGTATCAGGTTCGGCACAAAAAGGGCACAGTGGGGAAGCCGGCAGGCCAGATCTGTGAAGGTAGAAATTTAGAAGGGGAACCCGGCAACGCAAGCGCGTGAAAGAGACCTCTAGTCTCTCTAGTTGTGGCGCCACGGAGAGCAGCGGCGGTCTAGCGAACTAACAAATCGGGGGCTACGGAGGCGGCGCCGGTGGACAGGTCGCCAAGTAATAAAGCCGGTTTTGGCACAGACCGAGTCGATATAAACATGGCGCTTGTGTAGCACGTGTAGCATGATTACGGAATTGCGGTGTAGCGACTCTCTGTCCATCTGTAGATGTGCTGTCTGTAGAACTCAGCGGAAAATTTCGTGCTACCCAGACATTCCACAAGCGACGATGAAGAAGCGCCTCTTCGTCGGTAGCCTCGGATCTACCGTGACAGATCGCGACCTCAAGGAGAAATTCGCAAGGTTTGGCGACGTCGACAACGTCGAATTGCACACGAAAAAGGACGAGTCCGGAAAGCCCTTTAAGATGTTCGCCTATGTGGACCTCGACACCGATCAAGAGAAACTCGTCAACTGTGAGTCGATCACGCATAGTGCTCGGCGAACAATTCGCCAAACCTGTGCGTCATTTTAACCACTTGCTTTTGTTTTCTTCTTTACCAGGCATCAAAACTTACAACAACGCCAAATGGAAAGGCAGCAATATTGTCGTGCAAGTAGCGAAAGAAAGCTACATCCAAAGGTGGGGGCTCAAGTGATTCAGTGATTAAGCTGTAAGCAGCTTCTATTCTGTGGCCGCCCACCACATCTTTCTTTTTCGCCTGTCTGTAAAACACAACAGCGCAAAACATACAAAGGCAACGAAGGGCACAGCACAAGCGATGATTTTCCACAAAGACTCTTCCACAAAGGTTTTAACTTATTCCAGAAACGTGCTCTATATAAAAAAAATACATCCATATAGCAAAATGTCTTCCACAAAAAAAAAAAAACCCAAATTTTTAGTGCAGAAAGCAACAAGAAGCCTTCGATCCTGGCTGTAATGGCAGTTAAACAGTGATCAATGGTGACGATTATACATCAGTGAGCAGATTGAATACCTGGCTACGAAAAATGTGCCTCCACTCCAAAGGACTTTTCTCTGTGTAAATGCTGTAAATAAAATGCTATGTACATAAAAAGGTGTCCCATAAAAAATTAAAGTATTGCAGCCTACTTTTCAAACAAACATTAGTTCATGACTTTAAATAATACTTTTACTTGTGTCCATGTGACATTGTTGCTGGACTTTTGGTTATTTTTAAGCTCTATGCAGATGGCTGAGCTTTGTATGAAAAGGTTGTATGATTGATCATCATGTGCATTTAAATAGTAACCCCATGAAAAAGCTGCTGTGGTGGCTGAGTGTTTATGGTGCTCGGCTGCTGGCCTGAAAGACACGGGTTTGATCCCGGCTGTGGCGGTCGAATTTCAATGGAGGCGAAATTCTAGACGCCCGTGTACTGTGTGATGTCAGTGTACCTTAAAGAACCCCAGGTGGTCGAAATTTCCAGAGCCCTTCACTACGGCATCTGTCATGGCCTGAGTCGCTTTGGGATGTTAAACCCCCATAAACCAGTAACCTCATGAAAATGAGTGCTTTTTGTGACCAATGGCAAATGCCCTTAAATTTTGAAAAAGGCATTTTATGAGAGTTGTACACTAGAAAAGTGCTATTCTATTTGTGTATGGAGCAACAACATTTCATTGTCAGAGGTAACGGTACAAATATCTGGGCCTGTGGATAACTGGTAATCTTTCCTGGACAAAGTATGTTAACTTTGAAGTCAGTTTCACCCGTAAATTGTTTTTCTTGAGGCATTCATTGAAGTCCTCTACACTCGGTGTACGTCTTCTATAGTGCAACTCCCTTATTGGCCCATTGCTGGAATATGCCGTAATTATCTGGGACCGTTCACATCAACCAATATTAACAAACTAGAAACCATACTAAGCAAGGTATTCAGCTTTACCTTTAATATGGCTGTTACGGAGCTTTTGAAATGCAGCAGGTTACTTCTGGTGTCTGACCGCAGTAGTGTTTGCCGATTACAGGTTTTCTTTAAGGTGGTCAGGGATCATTATAACATTAATAGTTCTCACATTTTTGCTTACTCATCAGGTTATGAGAGAAAGGCCTGTTGACAATAACACCTTTATACATACAAAATAATGGTTCTCTTTCTTGCTGTGAGCAACTGTTGACTGGAATGGCTTTAATAATGAGGCTGTTCCACAAAAGCCTATTAGTGTTTGAAAAATGCCTGCTGGTGCGCATGTTAGGAAACAATAGAGGTAACGATGCACACTATAGTAAGATGCAACTTCAAAAAACAGCAGTTGCTAACACTGGGCCACGGTTCCGCAGCGTCCTGGTATTACTCCGCTGACCAATCGCAACAGTAAACAAATCAGCTTTTTAACGTTTGAATATGTTAAACAAGCTAGGTATCAAAATTCTAGACCTTATAATTTTTTCCTTGTGATCAGCTTCTTGTTTGGGTAGCAAGAAAAGTTTCAACAACGGGCGACATTTTCATCGTGGAGGAATTCTGTGTGGTGGTCCTGAATGTGGGCGAAGCTTCACTGCAGACTTAAGTTGTATCTGACTATAGGTGCCTTTATTTTATGCCATTCCCACGAACCAGCCCCTCTGCTTGCCGTCCTGCAGTGTCCCAACTCACAAGCATGCTGCAGTTGTACCTGTATCGCTGTAGGGCGTGCCGAGCTGGAGCAACAATTAATTTGGCTGCCTTTGTTTTTAGCATTCACAGCGCAACTTCATGTGCAGTGTAGTGCTCTACATTGTCGAGACAATGAGACTGTATCAGCACATAGTACTTGCCACATGGCGGTGATGACAGGCAGGCAGACTGGTGTAGATGTAAAATCGGCTATTTCTACATTCGCAGTACTACTCAGAGATGCTCTTAGCGCCCCTTGCGGATCGGGGCACCTTCCAGGCACCCACTGCCCAGGAGCCCATGCAGGAGCAGAACGAAAAACTCACGGTGAAATGAATTCAAAGATGCTATGACAAAGCAATCAATATAAAATTGAATTGTACAACCAGTACTAATAACGCAGATTTGTCGCATAACACTGCTTGATCGCCAGTGCATTTTGTTTTTGTTGGGTGAATTTGTGTACACAAGAATAAAAAGCCATTCATTGCGGCTGTGTAATCGGGATGATTGTTGCTCTCACCGTCATCAGCAGCAGCAGCAGCCTGACTACGCCCACTACAAGGCAAAAGCCTCTCCCATATCTCTCCAATTAACCCTGTCCTTTGCCAGCTGCGGTCACCCTATCCCCACAAACTTCTTAATCTCATCCACCCACCTAACTTTCCACTGCCCCTGCTACACTTGCCTTCTCCTGGAATCCATTTATCTTGCCTTCGTATTACATTCCCTGCCCAAGCCCATTTCTTCCTCTTGATTTTGACTAGGATGTCATTAATGCGCGTTTGCTCCCTCAACCACTCTGCCCTCTTCCTGTCTCTTTTAATGTTATGCCTCTCGTTTTCTTTTCCATAGCTTGCTATGTTGTTCTAAACTTAAGCTGACCCCTTTTTGTTACCCTCCACATTTATATACAGCTGTTATAGTTATATACTTTCTCTTGAGGGGTATTGGTAAACTGCCATTCATGAACTAAGAGAACCTGCCATATGTGCTCCACCTCATTCTTATCCTTTTAGTTATTCCCCTCTCATGATCTGGATCTGCAGTCATTACCTGCCCTAAGCAGACGTATTTCCTTACCACTTCCAACACCTCGCTGCCAATTGTGAACGGCTGTTCCCTTGCAAGACTGTTGAACATTACTTTGGTTTTTTGCATGTTAATTTTTAGACCAACTGTTTTGCTCTGCCTTGTAGCTCATTGATCGTAAGTCACTCATAAGTCTTTGATCTGGCATTGATCATAAGTGATTGAGCTAAATCAGTTAGGATATTATTGCTCTTGGTCGCACCTTATTTGGAGATGGCTTGAAACTTTCCAGGCAATGTGCGTTAGCAAACAGTCTCGTATGTCAAAGAGGCTGCCGTGGATGATCACCATTTTTCCCAAATGAGCTCGTTGCATACATTGAGCACACAGTTGATTACTTACTTCTTCTGAAAACCAGGAAGTACTACCATAATTTCTGGACTATGGTCCGCACCGGTGGCGTGGTTTGCAGGGCTCAGCTCTGGCTTAGAAAAGTAGCACTTTTCTGTTATCCCACTGTGGTGGCTCAGTGAATTTGTGTTTGATTGCTGAAGGGTCGAATCCCATTTGTAGCAGCCGCATTTTCACAGAGGTGCAATGCAACAATGTCCCTGTGCTGTGCGATGTCAGAGCATGTTAAAGATCCCCAGGTGGTCTAAATTAAATGACTATAGACACCAAATTTTTCCTTGTGTGTTTTCTTCTTTCAAACCAATAAATTACAATTACCAAAAAACAATATGTGACATGGGTATACATGGAGTACCTTGTGATGTTCGCCTATGACTGCTAAATATTTTATAATTGAATTTATTCTTGGTGCTGTTTCAGTTTCGGATTCATCCACTGAATGATGGATATGATGTGTAGTTTAACTTTAGGTCACGTGAGCCATAAAAAAAACGGAATATAACTGCTGATACATTGTTTGTTGCAATTCTAGCTCTTAAAGCAGGCTGGTTTAAGTGCTGCAGTGAGTTAAAACTACATATCAGCGTTTATAGTACAGTTTTTCCGTGCCTCACATGACTTAAAGTTAAACTACACATCACAGCCATCTTTTGGTTGATGAAACCGACACAGCATGAGAGAAGAAATTCAATTTTAAATTACTCAGCGATCATAGGCTAATACCACGCAGTGATTCATGTATTCTAATGCCTAATGCATGATTTGAAAGAGAAAACACGCAACTAGAATTAGGTGTCTAGTCCTGTAATGTAGTGCCCTCCACTGCAGCATCCCTCATAGCCCATGTATCGCTTCGGGCCATTAAAACTTCGTATACCACATAAGTTTTCCTTGACGTTGTCCGTACCAAATACATAATGCGTTATTGAAAAAAAGGGGGGGGGGTGCCATTACTCATTAGCATTTCCGATTCACAAAGGAGAAAATCTTTGCACTTTTCTTATCTTAGTCAAACTCCTTTGCTGTTGTCTGGGGCACATTCAACCAGTAGAGAATATGGCAACTATTGATAGCATGGACCACCTGCTATAGGTTGTGCCTGGTCATCTGTGCCCATGCTTGCAGTGCCATTTTGCAGTGTGTCCATTTCTTTTGTGTGTATATGCAAAGTTGATGGCTGAGAAGCTTCTAGAGAGACACTTTTTGCCTTCATTAACTGAGACATTTTTGTTTACAGGATACAGCGTGAGGCCAAGGCCCGTGCAAGTGAGGACGCAAAGAATGCGCCACCCGATTCCGTATCCTTGTTCTGAGCTTCGTCCGTAGGTGAATTTTTTCAGCACTTTCTATAATTGTTAACAGAGCAGTAACGACTGCTAGCCGACTGGTGGTTCATTGTGCAGGAAACCGTGCCAGACTGATGAATAAAACGCTTCATTTGTTTTTGATCCTTGTGTTTTAATAATCAGTTTGGCGCAGTTTTCTGCACAAAGTTTCTATAACAGCGAGCACCTGTTTATATGAGGGACTGTTGAAGCACGTACCGCTTTCACACCTGAGGCATTTAAGGGAAGCCTTACTTGACATGAGCATTGAGCCTTTTGTGGCGTCACACGAAAATAGCATGTTGTGGGTGGCTTTGTTCTTCATGAGTCATGCTGGTTTCGTGGGAATGAAGGCCCTTCGCAATGAACCTAATTTTTGCTGGTAGTAGTAGTGGCGGCAACAAGTGTCACCAGCTGCAAAAGTGCTGTGGCGTACCTGTATGTGCTTCACCAAGGAGCAGAGCCACATGTCTGTTTTCCATGCTGCTGTCATGTGGCCTTGGATTTCTCCTGCCTTTGCCATGGCCACAGCACCAGCTATTGAAAACAGGGGAGGACTGGACCTCAGCTCATTGTGCATGCCAGAGCAAGCAGCATAGCCGCCATGCACACAATGTTCCTTACTGTCATGGCATCCCTGGCGTTACTGCAGTGCTGTTCGTGGTCTGCCCATGTGTTCCATTGACATGGAACGCCTGCTTAAGCACCGTTTCAGCCCACACCACAAAGGTGGTGCTCTCTCTTTATTAGATCATATTTTATACTTAAGGGGAGACAAGGCTTTTGGAGGTGAAATTGTTTATTTTTTTGCACAATGAAATGAAATTTGGCATGAAGTTTAAGTCCCTTGAATGTTTAAATACAGAATTTCACCGATATATCTTGAATAGTTTTCACATTATATATTTTTATATGCTTCATTGCTATACCAAACCTGCAGAAAGCTTGGCTTGACAACAATACACGGTAAGAGTCTGCAGTCACTCCTAAGTTTTACCCAAAAGAGTGGTTGATGTTGTGACATTCTCAAAATATTTTAGCAGCCTGACATTTTCCTACACAGACAGCTATATTCATGCTTGACCAATGCACTCATTATCGTCATGAAAATTAGTGACTGAATAGAAAAGTTATAAAGTAATTGAAGAATTTAGGAACGTCACTTAATAACGAGATTATCAATCTACACACTGCAACAAACCGCATGAAAATCTGCGAAGCCATTGTCGTGCTACGCTTTCTGCAAACATGGTAGTTGGGTCACAGTGCACTTTTAAGAAAATTGACTTTTAAGAGCATTAGCTCACACTCATCACGTTTCAAGATTTCGTGGGGTCTGCTATCACCCTGATGTCACAGTGCCATCTGTGGCAGCAACTAGAAAACAACACATCTCTCATTGAGACTTGTAGCGCCATCTACAATACCATTGTAGAAACAACAACCTGCCGCATGCCAATGATGACGTCACGGTCCAATATGGTGGTCTATAGAGGTGGAACTATGAGAGCATGACGTCAGAGGACGAAATGGCGGCATAGTTTCCCCAACAAATATCCTATAACGGGTAGGAAAACTGTCCCGTTACGGGACCACTATATATATGTATACATTCGTTCTGCTATATATACTCCGACAACAAGGGGCACCCATCCGGGACAGGTGTGTACTGAATTTGGTAGGCAAATAAAACCCTATGGGTTTTGGTTTAGAAGTAAAACCACTATTAAATAATAGGTAAACACTGTATACATGCAATTACTAATTGAAGCTTTACCATATTGCACTGCAAGCCGAATTCTAGGCCCAACTTGATCCCCCAAAACGAAGCAAATTCCGTTTGGGGCGTATCTTGAGGGGGTGTAACTTGACAACGGGTAGACGTGCATCATAATTTCTCTGATAGATGGCGCTAGGCATCGATCACTCCGCTAGGTGGAAAAGTTATGTTAATTTTCCGAACCGCTCAGGGTTTTATTCACTGGCCCCGCTGGATGCAGAAAGACTTTAGTTTTACACATGGCCAATAAAGCTAACGCTCGTTACTTCAATGTTGTCCAGACAACGGTGGCCTTTTTTTCGCACAGAAATTTCAGCCAGTTTTTTGCTACTTACAGTCGCAGAAACATTTTTTAAAGTCAGTTCTGGGCTGTTTTCGGGGAAAATTGATTAAATAGACATTATGGATACAAAATCTGTTGTTTCCTAAAATTCAATTTTTTTCGAGATTTTCCTGATTTAAAAGCCGCATCTCCCCTTAAATTGTTCTGAAACAAATAAAATACGCCGACATATTCAGTGAGGCCCAAAATGTGGCCCTTGTATCTGAGAGAGTGGTCTTCCTTCATAACTTTAAAGGCAAGGGTTGCCAGCTTTCATGCTGGTATTCTGTTCGGAGCCTGCGAGGTGCTTGGCTCAATGGCTTTAATGGCAAGAGGGAACGTTGAAAAGGCTACAATCAAAGGGGGGAATTGGAAGAGAACGAAAGCACATTGTCAAATCGTGTGTGAAACCATCGCAAAACAAGCACGCACACACATGTTCGGTTGGTCGATTGAGATAGAGCTTGAGTTGATGCGCAAAAAGGACAATTGCCCAGCAAAAAATTCGTGAGCATCTTTCAATCTTTAAGGAGGCTCAAGTCGGGATACGACAGGGCTGAAATGTGTTCTGCAGAGCTGCTGCTACGGAGATTGCTGACCAGTCCATGTCTGTGCATTCACACCTGCTTTCCACCAACTGTGTTTTTCAGCATATATTGGAATTTAAAGAAAAGAGCAAATGTACTGCTATGCACTGAAAGGTGGGGGAAGTGTTGTGCGATTATTTCTCAGGCGCTACTTTTTCTGGAGGCTTCTTGACCGCACCCCACGATAGCAGGCTGAGCCGACCCTTTGAAGAAGGTAAAACAGGAGAAGCCTGACTGGACAGACAGGGTGCGCGTCAAGACCGAGAAGCCTGACTGGACGGAGGGTGTGCGAGTCAAGGTTGAAGAGCCTGACCGGCCTCCAAGACAGACATGGCAGAGCAACTGGAGGACTTCTCATGGACTGTCTTCAAGAGGGAAGCAACAGGTATGCTGGTTTTACCAGGAAGGTGCGAGCTTTCTCCTTTTTACATCTGCAGGTAAATGTGTACTGCCAGTAGAAAGAATGCTGTAGCACTCTCTGGCATTGCACTCATTCAGCTGCCATGGCGATTATGGGAAGTGCACGGACCTTAACAGAGCTGGTTTCTATATGTGGAGGGCTCCTTGGGGTACGCTGCTTTAACACAGCTTGCTTCACACATATACTCCATCTCAGTAGTTCCTTGCAGCACTACCAAAGCTGCGATGAGTGCAGAATGTAGTGCTGCTATAAAATGGGCATAAGGGATAGTGTACACTAAAAAATAGCATGTTTCGAAGTGAACATGTGCCAAACGCTATTTTTCAAATTGATCCTACCATACGCTCACGGTACGTACGCTATTATGCGAATTTAGCATGTATGGCTTTTGCGTATGCTAAAATATTGTTTCCAAAACGGCGGCACACTGGGTTCGTCGTTGTTACTGCCATTTTCCGTACATTCGGAGGCCATAAATTGGATGCCAGGCTTTCACTTCACCTCATCCTGCCTATAAGAAAACATATAGGTGATAAATTTGCTTAATTTTTTTGCTTAGAGCGACATTCTGCCTCATCTAAGCCTAAAGAGGAATGCTGGTTTGTTGACAAATGGTTCCCATTTTAGCAACCAGATGTCACTACTAGACTGAGCTTATCATTGCATCGCCATTTGCATATATTGAACTAAATGTGCGAAGGTGACAAATGGTGTAATGTCCCTCGAAATGTTTACGTTTAATGTTCACAAGCGTGCACACGATTGTGGTATGTAGACAACGTTGATTTAGGCTCTTTTCTAACCATATCTGTGTACGTCCCGAATAGACGGCATGCAGACAACAAGGCACAGAGGAACATGTTTAATGCACTGTATTGATTGCGTGAGGAGGTCTCTACTTTCCATAGTGCTGCAGAGAACCTAGGAGATGGAGTATAAGTTAATGAACTGATCACATAGTTTTGCTTTCTAAATGGCTTTGAACGAGCAATCTAGTTATGTTGCCAGGATTAAGGAATAATCTAATAGTGCCAGTAAAAAGGTTTTTTTTTTTTTTCCGAAGCTGTGCTAGCAAGGTAGCAATTTTGTGCCAATGGTGAACTACGTTTGTTATGGATGAGTATACAGTGCAAGAAGCCACAAAAACGATACAGAGTGAACCTGCCATAGTGGCAGGGCTGAATGACCTACCCTGGTGGTGGCTGACGCCAAGGTAAGGTTCTTTGCTCCAGTATTCTTTGCATGCAATAGTACAGTGCTGTGCAGTTTGGTGTACAGTATTTTGGCGCTTGTACCCTGCTGTGGGGCTTTATGTACCTGAATGTCGTAGAGCATAAAGGACAAGGCAGATGAGGTGCTTGTTCTGTGGGCACACTAAACGTGCCACATACTTTTTACACCAAATATATGAGGGTCATGAGTTAAACTCTTAACATTTACTTTTGCTCATTTTAACGCGATAGCTTTAAGGATTCCCTGTCGTAAAATGCTGCCGTCGTTGGCATTGGCCGTGAGCAAAAATTTCTTAAGGAAGCCAGGAATTGGGATGCAGCGATGGTGTAGAGGCAGAGCATCTGCCTCACGGGCAAGAGGACCAGGGCTCCACCGGGTTTAAAAAAAAAAGCTCTGCATGTTGATAGAACTGCACAGCCAGACCTGGGGTGCGGCCTGATCTCGGTGATCAGAACCGACAATGCACTCCGTCACCAGAGCAAAATTTGGCCACCCTGGTGTAGTAATTGATCACAACCTTCTATGAACAAACCAATTAAAATTAATAAAGAGGTCAAGGAATGTTTGAATCATCGCCAAATTTCTCAGGAAGGTTCCTCTAACCAAAGGAAAGTAATTGAACTGAAAACAGAATTGAGTTCATTTGGATTTGGGTGAGAATTGAACCCGGAACCTTCAGACTGCAAGACGGGTACACTACCCATAGGCCATGAAGGTTTGTTGGTTCAAGTTGAATAACGGTGAACCTAGTGAATGTGTTGTGGACTTTGACATAGCGAAGTATACGTGAGCAGTTATGAGTATGTTATGAGCAGTTATGAGTATACGTGAGCAGTTATGAGTATGCTAATTAGGAATTAGGTCTTTGTGTGAGTGTCGAGTAGGCGGTGCGAATGGGACCTGATAAAGGTGTCGCGTTCTACTCTTAAAGATGAAGGTTAAGTGTTCCCAAAATTTTTTCCTTTCTTCTGCTTCTTTCAGCAACCATCAACTAAAAATAGAATGATGCACCTCACCTCCTGGCATGGAGGTCTTAAATTTATTGCTTCTCAAAAACTGCTTGTTCCTGTACATCTTGACTGGGTCATGCACCTTTCATATAGATACGGTCAGCGGTGTTCTGTTGGACCTGATTTGGTTAGGCCAACCATACCAGAGTGGCCTTTACAGTAGACCACTGACTGGGCACTTGTGTGGTCGTATGAACTGAAAACTTATTGCAGGCGTCCCCAGGCGAGTTTGCTGAAGAGAAGGCGTTTCTCTTTGACGATGAAGAGCGGCCCAGTGGCAGCATGCCTGTGCCCCAGTGCCGAGCAGACGTGGCACTCTTGAGGCATGCCTGGGGACAGCGGCTCGGCACTGGCTACGAGGATGCGTATGGTGATGATGACTTGGAAGTGGTGCCTGCCAGCAGGGACCCCGAGCAAGAGCGGGAAGCCAAGCGGCAGGCTGCCAACGCCAAGCGGCTGGCTTCGCTCAAGGAGCGCTTTGCCCAGAGCCACACTCAGCGGCGCCTGCTCCACTCAGCACTCAGCTCGGTGGTGAGTCGCCATAGCTTCGCATCCATGGTTTCAGAGCAGTTCTTTTTTAATGTGCACAGCCTTGTTTGCCGCACAGCAAGCTGCCTAGCATCTGTGTTTCATTGTTATTGATATTTACATATTCCGGCATCTCAGCTATACTGCTGTTAAATGCAAAAGCATATATACGAGGATACAAAAAATTGTGAAGTTATTGAAAATGGGAAAAGTTAACTTTTCACGTCAATTAGGCAATTCATGAACAAACTGATTAACTGGCATCTTCTGCAGGGGTACATCTAAGTCATCCTGCTGCTCATCTATGCAAGGAAAAAAATAATTTTAAAGCATTATTGTTTAGCTTCTGAGTAGTTCATGTAGAGGAAAAAATTTATTTATCTGTTTACTTAATTTTCAGTACACCTGGCAGTGCCGAGGCATTATAGGAGTGGAGTGGGTACAACAATAAAGTGATGAGCAGTAAAATAAAATCACTTGAAAAAAAAGGAGGGAGGACAAAGGAGCAATGTATCAAGTAGTGAAAGAGAAACGTAAACAAGAGTAGGGACAACAGTACTTTCAGTTTACAATTTTTGGTTTGAAAGAACAGTAAGATCACAAATGAGAAGGGTGCCGGGATGGCAGCTTTGTTTAAAGTGCTCGAGGGTGTGGTTGTGGCTCTCATGTTTGTATCATCTGTAGTTGCGTGACAGAATGTTTGGAACATCCGAAATTCTTCAAATTATACATAATTCTCTCCATCTGGGGAACTATGACAATTTGTATTGTCCCGAGATTCATAACAACTATGTTCATATGATTTAGATTCTACTATACTGTTAAACCTGGATATAATGAAGTTGAAAAAAGTACGGGATTTTTCGTTACATGCACTTGTTGCAAGACCCGAAAGGACAATGTGGAACGGAAACCTAATAAGACATAAATGTACGTGGAATCACTTTGAAAATGTTTACAGAAAACCCCATTATTCAAAGTCATAAACATGGAGAAATGTTCCATGATCGTACTGATAACGCAACTGCCGCAGCAGCCGCCGCCACCTCCACCGCGGCTCGCGCGACGCCACTACGAGTGGGGTGGGGAGAGTGGGAGAAGTGGGAGCACCACTGCCAAACTAGAGGAGCACGTGGTCACACCGCGGCGCTGCCGCCGTAGACCGGCCGCGGAGGCACATGCTTCTTTCCGCATGTTCCCTCTCTCGGTCTGCCCGCCGCTGTTGCCCTAGGAAACAGGCTCTTCGCCTTGCGTCGCCAGCGCTCTTCGCCATCCTCGCTCCAGAGCTGACGCCCGGTAGCTCTCCAACTGCATGTTCCTGCCAGGAGAGTCGAAGAGGGAGGTGCTCTCAGTTTTGAAGGGCCTCGGCGAGTGCCTTCACCTTATTTCACCTAATTGTGGCAGCTGGTTTTACTCCTCGGCTGTTGCCTCTTGTGCGCTGGTGTCCATTGAAAGTGAGAGTTCTTGAACCAGTTACTCCCCGTAAATAGGCCACTGGTGATGTAGTCCTCTGCTATAATTTTCCGTCCAGCCAGGAGAACGGAGCCCCACCCAGTGTAGAGCCTAGCAGTCACAATGTGAGCCCGCTGCTCTCATTTGACCTCAGGTCACGGATTTAGTAGAACGGAAAGTTGAGCTTGCTAATTCAGTCAAAGCTTGTTACTTAAAACTTCTAGGGAATGTAAAAAATGTTCGAATTGTCCAAAATTTCGAATTATCGACTTTCCGTGAATAAAACTAAGAACTGCTTGCATCACAGTAAATTTATTTGGTGAAAGACTGAGCAATGGATGTGTGCTTTTGAGATGCGAGTGGCTCAACAATGACTAATTATAGCGGTAGAGCTCCGCTGCTACTGCGTTGCACGTCCCACAAGCGGCGTGTCATGTGTGAGGACACTTCACCGCACAAACTGCGAATGTCATGTGACGAGTGCGCACCCTTCGGCACACTGGAAGAATCATGAGGATGGAAATGTTTAACGGCATCGAAGCAGTGAGGAAAAAAAAAGGGATAGAAAAGACTACCAACTTGCGCCAGACAGCGCCCGAAATGGCATATAGGTGGCCTTGGTTGGCTGGCTAATGCGGGCTGATGTGCAGCTCAGTAAAGCAGAAACCAAAACTGCACGGCACAACTTCTTGGAGACTGGGCTGTTCGCTCGTCGCCATGTTTGCTGTTGTGAGAACGTCAGAGGTGTGTGAGCGACTCTGAAGCATGAAATTCAAGTTCGAGTTGGGCTGTTCAGACAATTGTTTGCTGCACCAGTCATGTATGCCTGCTGCACCAGTCATGTATGCCGCACACAACCTCCCTTTGGGAGTTCGATCGAATTAACTGGTGCGAGGTCTGTAGCATTATAATTAGTGGACATCCGACCCCATAGACTTACATTGGTGTTGGCTGGGACCATATCGGCAGTTTGAGTTATCTGGATTTTCGAGATAACGGGGTTTGAATTAATGAGCTTAGACTGGACAGGTGCTGATTATCAGCTGGAGATATATTTGAAAAAAAAAAAGAAAAAAATATAGTAGAACGCCTCTATAGCAAAGTGACTCAGACCAGCAAACATCTTGTTTGTTTATGATTTATTATTTATGGGGGTTTAACGTCCAAAACGACTAGGTCTGTGAGGGACGCCGTAGTGAAGGGCTCCGGAAATTGTGACAACCTGGGGTTCTTTTTTAAGCTATGTCGTTTGTATAAACTCTGTTTACTAAAAAATAATGATGCCATAACAAGCTTAGCACAACTAGCGGAAAACTTCCCTATTTATAATGTTCGCCATCCCAAAGTGTGGTACGTCGCCAAATGCAGAACCAATTATGGACATCAAATGTTGAAATTTTTACTTCCCACACTTCTAAATCGCGTGTTAAAAGAAACTAACATTGGCATATCAGGTATATCACCAAAAGAACTGCGTGAAGTGTTTGTATAATGATGCCATACACTGATCTTTTTATTTTTTTTTCTCTTCTATCTTTTCCTAGTGCTTTCCTCTTCGAATGATTTTGCTTAACTCGTGTATTTGTTTTGTCCAAGTGTACTTCCTTAGCCGCACGTTTTTTATGCTGTCCGTGTGCTAGGGGGTCAGGGCTCCTTAAGCTGTTTCGCACAGCTTTTACCTGCCCTCCTCGTAACTTTTAGTTGCGGAATAAATTTGATTGATTGATTGATTGATTGATGTGCACTGGCATCGCACAGTAGACGGGCCTCTAAAATTTTGCCTCCATCGAAATTCGACTGCAGCAGCGGGGTTGAACCCGCGTCTTTTGGGTAAGCAGCCGAGCGCCATAACCACTGAGCCACCGCAGAAGCCATATCAATTGTTGGTGATGGCATGGCTCTGAGGATGCTCTCTGGTAATTAATTGGCTACTTACTAAACACAGTGTTGGTCTGTAAAAGACGTCCTTTCTGCTCTTATCGTCTCTTTATGTGATCGTTATTTATTTTCTCTTATCACATATCATACCATCACATTTCCTATTTTGTTTACGCCTTGTTGAAGTACCGCATTTGCACCATTACAATGCGGCTAAGAATATAACACGAGTTTTGCGTGAACACGACGTCGTCTTCTGCGGCCTCAGCATGATTTAAGAGGCAATAAGCTAAGAAACGCATGCGGCACAGTCAAGCACTCACTCATTGCCTCCCCGCCTCCGCTTCTTGCTGCCGCTTCCCTCTGCTTTGTGCTGCCGTTCCACAAGTAGTCGCCATTTGTTTGCACGCCGAGCTTTGCCTCATGTCCCCAAGGATTTCCAAGAGCTGGCTTCTTCTCACAGCTTTCTAGCTTGGTGGTGAAGCCACCTCTCAGAAGACTGTTTTATTGTTTTTCGTATCCTATTGCCTCATAATGTTGGCCTCGCGATCCTAGACTTCGCGCGTGCCACGATGTCATCATTGCACAGAAAATATGTTGCCAGGGCTAGGCTCTCTTTCTTATAGCTGTCTTTTTTTAAAGGTTTTTTACTATAACCGAAAAAAAAAAATGTAGAGCTGTCTGTGGAAGACGAAATTGGACGGCAGTTTCACTTAACTCTATCCAAGTTTACTGCAAGGGGGTTCTACTGTACAATTTTTTTTCATGACCGGCTCTGTATCTGCTAGAAACAAATCAAACACTGATACTTCCTCTGTCCCATGTCACTACACTGTTTCTTTGCAGAAAAAGAAAGAAAAGTCATGGCTTTACCTATTTCCAAGCAAGCAGTGGTGGTGGGAGATGCGAACGTCAGCGAAAAAAAGTGTTTTTTACCGTATAAATGTGTGTAAGGGCAGCGCCCGTGTATGGTACATGTCCTGCCTTCCTGAATTGGTTATTAAAAAAAGTATGTATCGCTGATTGGTTTAGTCAATCAAATTCGAAGTAGGTGCGCTAGCACTGCTTGCCCCTGCTATACTTTTATAAACGCCGCAAAGTTCACTGCATTCTTGAGGTCGCTCAGCCTTCTCATCGGCTAAGACAGAGGATGGTTGCCACTGCTTCAAGCTCATGGGGAGAGAGAGAGCAAGAATGCAGGGGCAGCTTGCAGGAAGCAAATAAGACCTTCTTATTCCCATTCTAATCTTATTCATGGTGTAAAAACTCTCTTGGTTTATAGAAAAGGAAAGGCGTATAGCTAGTTCACTTTGTCAGTGGACGCCTCAAGCCCCAGGAACTCCTATACTTTCCCAGTGGTAGCATGTGTTCCTTTTCGTGATCCATGGCAGAATTTTGCTCTCTGTGGTGCCTTGAGGTGTCCATGGACAAAGTGAACTAGCTATACGCCTTTCCTTTTCTCAAAACCGAGAGAGGTTTTAAACTGCCCGGTTAGAGGTTAGACTTCCATTTCGCTGTGATTGCAGGTAGAAGTGCTACGCACTAAAAAGACAGCTTTGTAAGGGCCACACCCAACTTTTTGTGCGGCCCACGCAGGAGTAGCCTTCAGAATGTATGCACACAGGAGCTTCCAGGCGCCGCCCATGGATGGTGCTCGAGGCCATGAGTCATCATCGTAAGCTTTTGGAGCGAAAGCTCCACTTCTCGTGTAGAAACCTTGAAGGGTTTGTTACGGCGCAGGTATGACCTCGAAGCGGCCTGAATTAATAAGAAAAGAAGGAAATTATGGTGTACGTGGGAATCAAATTCGGGCCTCTAGCATGTGAGACGGGGACGCTTCTATTTCGCCACAACTGTTCGACTCTTGGAAGTGAATGAAGGTGCGTTAGTGAATACACAGATGTCTAAGAAACGTATCTTCGAGATATGTACTGAGGTGTGCATGAATAATTTAATTATGAGCATGTAAATTACAGATATCCCAATTAAGCAAATAGCGAGATGTTTTCAGTGAATTTCCTTCGTGCATGGCATGCAGTCGTAGCTCTATCATGCGGCACCCACTGAAACCTCAACACGCAATGTATAGCGATGGTCCAGCAGATGGCGTGACCGACCTTTTGCTCCAACTAACCAGGTTCAGCCGAGTTGAACTACAGCTGAATTTTTTCCTCCTCCGCAAACTCCCGCTATTCGTATCAGCGTCAGCATCACCAGCTCCGGCTTTTTGTGGCTGTCAAGCCCATTTGGGTTGTGGCTTTGGTCTGCTGTTTGCTTTTTTTTAGTGCTTTCTGCAGAAAATTGGCATTGGCGTGGGTGTTGTGAGGGAAAAATGGGAGGGGGTGGAGTGGCCCATGTAGCCACCCTAGGCCTAGGTGCCACCTAGGTCATGTGACCTTGTGACGTTGCCACAACCTGCCCACAGGATTGTGAGCAAACTGCCGAGCGTGGCAGGTGGCAGTTAAAATAATGATTGGTCTTGTGATTGGTCGTGAGAGGTTGCTCGGGAAGAGATCTTATCAAGATTGTCGTACAAACCAAAGTGTTAATGATGACAACAGATATTTGACCCTTGCAGGCGCCATTTATCTTTCGGTTGAAAAGAAACATTTTTAAGCTTATTAGTTTACCCTGGCCTCAAAAAAAGCCAATTCATTAGAGTTCCAGTGGGCCACACCAATGGTTAATTTTTTTCAGGAATGTACAGAATTTCTTACAAATTGTCAAAAGTGCAGGAAACTAATATTAAAACACCCAGAATTTATGAAATTAACACTCTAGGGATCGTAAGTAATCTTGTGCTTCAAAGATGCAACTGATGTGATGGTGATAATAAATTTTTATGGCACAAGAGCATCTGCGGCTTAAGAGCGCCATGTCACAAGGTATTTTCGTTTACTCAAGGCAGGGTCAAAGACCCATTTCCCAAGCATTTCACCCTGAATTAGCTGAGCACCAGGCAAGGGAAAGCTTGTACCCATTGTATCACTGGTGGGTACTGGGGATCGAATCCCGCATCTCTCGCATGCGAGATGGATGCTCAAATGACTAGGCCACCGCTGCGACCTACTGATGTAAGAAATTTTTAAAAAAAATGACGTCAGTACTGGTGGCAAAACCTGTCAACAAGAAAATGTTGGAGGCTGTCGTACCAAGCCCACTGTTTTGTGAAATACTATATGCTGCGTTCGCTAGTTGGCATGGAAAACCATTCTGTTTTGTATGATGAAGGATGCTAAATTCACCTGAAATGAAGAAATTGGTGCTCTCAGAAAAAGCTCTGAGTTCGCGATGTACACACTTATGTACGGAGCACACTAAAGGGTGCCACAACAGTTTTGAAGGTGGCTACGAAATGCGTGCATTATGTAGAGTAAAGGCTATTGAGCATTCATGCTGTGTACAACTCCTGAAAACTGGGCCAATAGTTCACAAATAATTTTTTAAATCCCCATTGCCCCTTCTTGCAGCGATGCCTGGTGCTGGTCTCTTGCATGAATTCTCCCTTTCAACTTCATAAGGCTCGTGTGACATTGTAGCGGCGCTGGCATCGCCAGCGGCGCTGAAGAAGATCTGCCTCGCGCATCAGAGAAGCTCTTGCTCGTGCAACAGAGAAGGATTTCGGCACCTGGGGCCTAGCCAGCAACGTCAACAACCCGCTCCGCCGGCTCGCCAGCCGTGGCTACCGGGATGTCAAATAAATGTGGTTCACCCTCCATGGCCGTCTTAGAGGCCATTGGAGTCATTGGAGCCATCTTGGGAGAGATGGGGGTGTAGTATGAGACAGCTAGGTGGGAAGGTGGGCAAGAGACCAACGCGTGGTCACATGGCAATTGCCGAACCGTGAATGGGGGCTCATTCTGGTGACACCGGACGACAGCTCCGACGCACGCAACGCCGCTCCCACCGGCTCTGCGCTCCTGCCCATCCTGTTCCTCCACTTGGCCTTGCCGCTGCACGGCCGCAGTTCGCACCCGGCTTTCGGCAGCCTCTCCCCACCATGTACGCACCTCCCATCACATCCGGTGAGCTCCTTCAACCATATCAACGCCCCTACCTTCCTCGGCTGCCTGGCCTGCCCGCTTTTTACGCCAGGGACCCTGTTTTGTGGCTGGCGCTGTTGGACTCGCACTTCCATATCAACAATGTGTCCAGCCAGCTGCTGCGTTATCAGCACGCCAACCGCGAACTCCCACCCGGTCTCCTAGCACAGCTGTGGTTGCCGCCTCCCGGCGCTGACATATATGCTGATTTCAAGAAGGGCCTGAGGGCATATTTTGGCTTGGAGCTCCCACCGACTTTCTACGCTCCTGTTCCCAACTCCACTGCGGCGTCACTGGACCCAGCACCCCTGGCCGCATTCCCTACCCGCACTGTTTCGGCTTTCCCCCCGACCGCTCCTCCGTCGACCCCCCCCCCCCAGACACCGGTCTCTCCACTGTCGCTGCCACCGAATGAGCCCCCATTCACGGTTCGGCAAGTGCCACGGGACCACGCGTTGGTCTCTTGCCCACCTTCACACTCAGCTGTCTCGTACTACACCGCCGTCTCTCCCAAGATTGCTCCAACGGCCCCTACGGACGGCCATCCACCTGTGAGCTCCCGTCCCTGGGTGCTTCCTGTCCAGCCCTGCTTCTCAGCTGTGGCGCCTGCCCTTGGGCCATCACCGGCAGCACCCTCTCTCGACCCGGGCCTCAATTCGCTTCTAGTCCCAAGTTCGCCTGCTACCTCAAGCCCCACCCCAGTGAGCTCAACTGTCATTCCTGTCGCGAGGCCCACATGCACGCCACCCGAGGACCTTGTCGCACCTCACGCGCCACCCGCAACGCCTGCCACACATCCCCATCTACCTGGCGCCTTCAGTGCCTGTGTCTCCGCGACAAGCGAGACAGCCCTACCGTATGCTTGCCATTCCGACAACTACGTCCCTTACTTGCTTCTTGTGCCCCCAACAACCGGTCCCAACGCCACGGTGAGCTCACTTTTTCAGCCATCCGGTACACCCGGTCGCCCATTTCGACTACTACCTAACAAGGCAGCACGTGCCTCACGCCGCAGACCTCACGCTCAGTGCCGTCCGCCGTTGTTTCGCCATTGCCCGCGGCCGAGGTATCGGCTCCACTTCTATGTCTTCCCCACGCCTTATCTTCGTCTGCACCAACTGATCCAGCGCAAAACTGCCCTCCAACCGCCGGCCCCACCCGTAGGCTGTCCAACTGAACGATGCCTAGCTCGCCTCCCATTCCTTGGTGACTTTTCCTGCCTTGTGCTTCCGTCATCCTCATCTTCTGGCTTCCCTTGCCCTTTGCGAGGCAGCCAGGCTCGACTGCCAGAGCTTTTTTCTTCCGCCCGACAGCCTTCCCCAGCTCTGACCCGGCCTTCACGAAGCTAACTGTGTCCTGGACTTGAGAACCTGTACAAACTTTTACATACTGTTTTTTCTCTTTTATCGCGCATCGCGCTAGGGGGGGAGCATCTGTAGTGGCGCTGAAGAAGATCTGCTCGCGCATCAGAGAAGCTCTTGCTCGTGCAACAGAGAAGGATTTCGGCACCTGGGGCCAAGCCAGCAACGTCAACAACCCGCTCCGCTGGCTCGCCAGCCGCGGCTGCCGGGACGTCAAATAAATGTGGTTCACCCTGTCCCTAACATCAGCAGTTAGGGACTGTTGCTAAAACCATAACAGCGCTTGTAGACGAAGGAGGTGAGGTGCACGGCCGGCTGGAGACGGCACTTGGTTCCTTTCCGCTCTCTCTACTATTTCCGTGCCATGGTGGGGAGAGTGGAAAAAAAATGACGGTCGATTTCTGTGGTTAGGCCAAATGCAAATTTGGTGTGCTAGCACTGTGTGGCTATTGTTTATCTTAGTTTTGCATTGTTTATCGTGGTCATGCTTGGTTGTTCATGATACTGCTATGTGATTAAAGCACACAGCACATTCTGTGTGCTGTGTGTTCGCATGGCATGGTTGAAATACAGTGGACACGTGACATACTGTTTATTACAGTCATTCTATGCATGCATATCAGTCGCAGTTACACTTAAAAGTTACACACGCATGCACACACGCGCAGACACACATGCACGCACACCTGGGCATGTTGCCACCTGCACACCTAGGGCCAGTGCAAGTGCACTAAAAAAGTAAACAACCGAGCCGGGTTGCCCAGGTGATGGTTTTGTGGGCCTAGTGCACTCCCAGCTTGTGATTTTTTTAAAATTTTTTTTAAAGCAAAAGTTTCACTACTCCCTTCCGTAGCTTCTTCGCCGTGTGCGCGAGTTTGACCTTGAACCGAGGAGAAACCACGTGATCGCTATGACATTACTGCCATCATCCCCGAAACTGTGTGCTCGCCTCTGTTTCTACAAGCTGTCGGTGTCCATTATGTTTGGTGTTGGCATTGACAAAGTTCTAGGCTCCGATGATTTTGAGGAAAGGAAGGGTGCATAACTGGCTCCCTGGGTCAGTGGACGCCTCAGTCGCGCTTTGATTTATGTGGCCGTGATGAGAGAGAGGTGTGGACTGCATGCATTAGCGCTGACAACGTTGTGGCAGAGTTGTGGCAGACATGCATGCGGCACTGCAGCAATAGGCCACAGCGTTCATTGGATGGCCAACTTCTCGCGATCAACCATTAATATAACTGCCACCTGCCAGGGTGGCAGGGTGGGCACACTGCCTGTGCAGTGTGCGGAATGCACTCAACGTTACAGATGCCAAGCTGCGTCTACTTGCCCGATGGGCGATTCAATATCTATCAGTTTTACAGCTTTTATTACCCTTAGTGAAGACTGTTGCAGGGACCTTTTAAAGGGTAAACTGCACTCAATCAAGCATGGAGTACATGGAAGGGGAAACATTGGTAATAAGTATAAACCACTAGAACGGCATATTTGCAGGGAGTGAAATGTAGAAAGCAGACTCATGAACATTTGAAAAACTGTGATAAAGCAAGCACTTATATTGCCGTGAATCTTTCAGTGTTTATTTGTTCATTCTTAAAAGCTGCTGGCACGCCGCTTTATCGCTTTGTTTGCGATGCAAGACACGACCAGATTTATCTCGGTTGATCGCATCCAGGCAGAGCTGATTCTACATTGTTCCAGAATGTTCTAGTAACTTTGCATGCTTTATCTCGAAAATTCGCAGTAAGCTTTAAATTGAACACGGCCAACAGCGGCGGGCATTCTGTTCAGCAACCGCTGAGCATGCTTGTTGCTACACCGCCGCTGAGTGATTCAGTCCATAGTGGGCACAAGTCAGCCCAAATAAAGAGTCTTGTTTAACCACCATTTTCGCTGCCCTTGTGCTTTCCGGACTGTAGTCACCACTTCGCGACAATATCTAAACATGCAAATCCTGTAACTGTTTTTATGGAGGTTATGGTGATGTCAGTACTGTGAAAGCAATGACTTATGGGTGTTGACAAGGTGCATTTTCACATGTTTTCGTAATTCCTTCATCTTGCCAAAATTCAGAGAGATGTCGGGGATTTGAAACCACTTTTTATCGAATCCTGCTAGTTAAGGCAGTGTTTCCTTTTTTTTCTTTATTACATATGACCTGTAATATTTGCATAATGTAAACCAGTACATCCTAATTGTTGTCACTGCCACCAGTGACAATGATATCTTGGTGTCTCTGTCTAACAGAGTGCTCCTCATGTCAGCCAGCGTTCACACTGCAATGTCATTGCTTGTGCTAGAGAGGGCCATCCACGTTATCATCACAATCATTCATTTACCCTTTATAGGAAGGGGGCAGGGGCGTTAAAGGGGTTCTGAAACACCTTCTGAGGAGAGTACATAAACTCACTCAGTCACTGCAGTGTGTTATCATGCACACCTGAGCCAAATAATACACTTCTACATGCCGCAGAGAACCCGCAATCACGCACGAAAGTTAGCGAACTTTTTCCAGTGACTTTTCATGCTCGTGCTTTCCTCTGTTTCATGCTTCTGCATAATTCTGTTCAGAGATGGCTGTTGACTAGATTCTTTCAGGCGTCACGCAGCTACAACGGCTGTAGCCAGTCAGCAGCGTCGCTCCAGTGCGTTATGAAGTTCTGCCCCCTGGGAGTTCTTGCACATGTCGGCGGTTGGGGCCGGCCGAGGAGCGCCGACCTTTCAGCACGCAAAATGTGACAAGAGGAGAAGGAAAGGCGCAGAGACACTGAATTTTCAATTTCGACTGCAGATAACTCAGCTTTTACAAATCACATAAAAAAAAACTCTTGCTGGAGGATATTCATGGAATGGCGTCCTTTAACATCCCAGGCATACCGCAGGTTTACCTCTTTCAGCCTCTTTCAGAACTTCTTTAAGTGGTCACACATAAGCATACAAAAAGGCAAATAACTAGCACAACAGAAAGATTCACAAGACAGTCAAAAGGGGGTATCTATGCCAAATACTCTGGTCAAAACAGTATATGGCGAACCATGTAGCAATACAAAGAGGCTGAAAAAATGCAGTAAAACATTATTTTGCACTAATCCAAATTGAAATGAAAACATGTCTTCACTCCCCAGGATGGCTCGGACCGTAAGAGGCGCATTGTCTTTAAGGAAAGTGATGAGGAGGAGGATGACGCCGGAATGACCCCTGCGAACCAGCCCCCCCGTGGTGCAGACCAGAGGAGGCTGGCGCTTTTTGATGACGACGAAGGAGAAGAAGAGGCGGAGGAGGAAGGAAACTTCCTGGATTTCCGACTGCGGCCGCAGTTTGAGGGACACAGGGGCCACAAGGTTGGTGGCTCTGCTCACCTGGGTGGTGATGGTTATGATGGATTTTAATGGTGTCTGTGGCACCAGCCACAGGTCTGTGTGCTCACCCAACCTGTTGAGCATATGTATGTCTCTGCAGCTAGTAATTGCGTGTCTGTATAGCGTTCTGCAAGTTTATTGCAGCAGATGCTCATTTGTGGTTATACCGCGCACAGAGCTTGCATATTGCAGTAACTTTTGTTTTGTTTTGGGTTTGGCGGCACTATTAACCTGGTTCAGCTACGCATAATGGGAATTCGTAATTGTCTGTGCTGAGATCGACAAACTGAAAATCGCCAGCTCTAGGTTGCTGCCAAATTGCGGCTCTAGCGCCATAAAAGGACCCGTGCAGCTGGCAGCGCTCGGCTTAGCATCTTTTGCCTTGTGGCACTTTCCTCTAGCGACGACAGATGGCACCACATGCCCTTTGGTGGAAATAGCATTGGCAGTTTTTGCTCTCTCGATATAGTCACAGATCATTCCAGTTTTGCATTATGCATGGCTGAACCATGCAGGTATTGGTGTCAAACTTGGCACAAGACAAAGGTACCTGAGTATGCAAGTTTTTTGTGAGGTTTTACTGCAAACGATCCTTCAGTTGAGGTGGGACAGTTTTTCTAAGCTGATTCGATAAAGTTGCAGAACACTGCACACCTTCACGTTGAAGTCTGAAAAATGCAGACTTCAAAAATGCAGAAAGAAAAAAGCTGCCAATCAATTCTTTACAGACCAAGACAAAACAGGTGTGATAGATAGACATTGGCCTTTGCGTAACTGTAAACTGGCTCGCAAAATTAAGGCTGGCTTGTGCCTTGGAAGCTCGGTAGTGGGATACAGATTGTCAGGGTACTGTCAGCAGGAAAAGTAAATGGATCACAAAACCACCTTTTTATTGCAGGACAGTCAGAGGACGATGAGCATGGCAAGTGCTGTCTACCATGCATAGCATATGCCGACCGAGATGAGTAGTGCTGGTGCTTTTGTATAGAGAAGTGTAGTGCTACAAACACACTGGAGCTTGCACTCAGCTTATGCTTGTTGTGAGGATTACACAAGAAAAACTGTTGTTTGCCTGTGCAACTGTGTCTGAATGTAGTTTTTAGCAGGTCTAAATAAAAAGCATTAGTTCAACAACTGAATAAAATTGAATCTGCTTATGTGTTTCACATTTTAGAATGCCTCGTAGGTGGACTTTTTCCAAACGTACAAGACCAATTATTGCCCAGTGGTGCCACAAGCTTCGGTTTATTGAACCTCGCAATGGGCCGCAAACTTTGCCCTATGGCTACGACATGACTGCTTTGAGTTGAGTGGAGTCTGGGAACCTTAAAGGTGCTCATGTGTACTGATAATTGAAAGTGCTCGTTTTACACCGATGAGCAACCTGGCCCAAGTGGTTTTGACACACGGCTAAGAGCTGGGCATGGTGTGCGTGTTGGTGCACTGACTCTTGTAACGCTAAACGTGCACCGTTAGATACTTCTCTCGGTTGAACCGCTCGCTTATTTGCGCTGAAATTTGATACAGAGATGGCGCACAACAGTCTTTCTGTTTCAGTACCACGTTTGGATTATGTACTTCCCTGATTTGATCAGAATTAATTAGAAATCCGCATTGTCTGCAGTATCAGCAATCCAAAAAAAAAAGCAGGTTTCGCATAGGTGAAACTGATGGAACCATCTGGCGCCTTTCCAAGGAACAATAGTTTTACCATCGAAACTGTGAAGGGGGTGGCTTAGTGGCTCATATAAAGGTGCTTTCTTGAATGCCTTAACAGCATTGAGCAAAAGCAGCCAAGAAAGCTTCTTCTAATGAGGTGCTCATTCTCCTCCCCCTATACATCACAGCTTCAATGATAAAAATTGTCGAGCACTGCAATCTGCTGCATTTGAAAAATGTGACAGCATTTGCATTTGAATATCAGCAACATTTTTTTGCAAGTCTTTGTTGTCATGTGACACTTATTACGTGACTCTTGGATTATGTCAGCGATTTTTTTGCAAGTCATCATTGTCACCTGACATCACATGATCCTTGGATGACATCAGTAACTTTTTTGCAAGTCATCGTTGTCACCTGACATCACATGATCCTTGGGTGACATCAGTAACCTTTTTTGCAAGTCATCGTTGTCACCTGACATCACATGATCCTTGGGTGACATCAGTAACTTTTTTTGCAAGTAATCGTTGTCACCTGACATCACATGATCCTTGGATGACATCAGTAACTTTTTTGCAAGTCATTGTTGTCACCTGACATCACATGATCCTTGGGTGACATCAGTAACTTTTTTGCATGCCATTGTTGTCACCTGACATCACATGATCCTTGGATGACATCAGTAACTTTTTTGCAAGTCATCGTTGTCACCTGACATCACATGATCCTTGGATGACATCAGTAACTTTTTTGCAAGTCATCATTGTCACCTGACATCACATGATCCTTGGATGACATCAGTAACTTTTTTTGCAAGTCAGCATTGTCACCTGACTTCACATGATCCTTGGATGACATCAGTAACTTTTTTTGCAAGTCATTGTTGTCACCTGACTTCACATGATCCTTGGATGACATCAGTAACTTTTTTTGCAAGTCATTGTTGTCACCTGACTTCACATGATCCTTGGATGACATCAGTAACTTTTTTTGCAAGTCATCATTGTCACCTGACATCACATGATCCTTGGGTGACATCAGTAACTTTTTTTGCATGTCATCATTGTCACCTGACATCACATGATCCTTGGATGACATCAGTAACTTTTTTGCATGTCATCGTTGTCACCTGACATCACATGATCCTTGGATGACATCAGTAACTTTTTTTGCAAGTCATCATTGTCACCTGACATCACATGATCCTTGGATGACATCAGTAATTTTTTTGCAAGTCGTTGTCACCTGACATCACATGATCCTTGGATGACATCAGTAACTTTTTTGCAAGTCATCGTTGTCACCTGACATCACATGATCCTTGGGTGACATCAGTAACTTATTTTGCAAGTCATTGTTGTCCAACTTCGGTACACATCCCCAACACACTTTACCATCGTACACACCACAACGTGTTCACTTTGTGCCCGCCTGGCACACAGAGGGCATGGGTTCGAACCACAATGCCGGGGAATTTCTTTTTTCGAGTGTTCAATTTTGGGCAGACACGCTGTGGTGATGCACTCTGCCCACACGCTCTGCTGACATGCTCTGCTGACAGGTTCTGTACACGTCACTCATGAGACAAGAAACGCTTTCTCATTAAAACAGTAATTTCTTAGGCACCAGATGGTGCCACTGGGGTCACCTATGCAAAATCTGCTTGTTTGGGATCAGCTATGCGGCAGACAATATGGATTTCTGACGAATTCTGATTGAATCAGGCAGGTACGTCACCCAAACGTGGTATTGAAACAGACAGACTGTTCTGCATATCTCTGCGTCAGATTTCAGCACAAATAAGCGAGCAGTTTAATAAAGAGAAGAATTTTACGGCGTGCTTTTAGCATTGCAACAGCCAGTATAAAATGCAGCAAGGGGCCCGATCACCTCTCTGTGTATGACAATGGTCCAGGTCCTGGAGTTGCAGTCCAAGTTTGCAGCGGATGACCGGTTCCGCCTGAACGAACGCTTCCTGGAGAGTGATGATGAAGAACCCAGTGGTGGCAACAGAGGTGAGCTGGCCAGGGCCAAGCATACAGCTTGTTTTGAGGGCACATCTTTTGGTGCTGATGGTGGCCTCATGTGCAGTCGGTGGATGAATGCCTCTGAAAGGGACATTAAGCACAAATCTGAGTTGGTCTGTGCTAATAGCATGAATTTCAATCGCACAGAGTGTACTTTCCCGGAAAACAGATTTTATAGGCTGGAAAAGGTAGGAATTGAAGCCACCAGATGCTTTTGCAAGTACTGTAAAAGCTCATTTATTCGAACTTCAAGGGACTGAGCGAAATGTTAGAATTATCTGAAGTTTGAATTATTGAATGACCCCCAAAAAACTGACGAGACCCAGTTACATTGTGATAAGTTTATTTGATGAAAGGCTGCGCAATGGTTGCCTGCTTTTGAGATGAGAACAGTGCTACAGTGACTGTTTTTCACATTTCCATCAATGCTATTCACGTGCACACTTTCGGAAGCATTGGAGCAGAACACCTTCAGAATGAAAAGGACTACCAGGGCATCCTTCACAGTGCGACGTTGTTGTGGTGGAACCCCTCAGATGTGGCTGCACTGCGTGTGAGGAAGGCTTCACTGTGCAAAGAGGGAACAGCACATGACAAGTGCACATTTTCAGCTCACTGCGGATTGAAGGGAGAGAAACTTGTTCTGGCGCCACTCAGCATCCTAAGCGGCGCTCAGCTGGGCACAGTTGGCTGGCTGTTGCTTGGCAACATGGGCCAATGTGCTGAGAACAGAGAACATTTTTTAAATGTTTTTATTGATGCACACACACGCACACACAGACACAGAGAAAGTGAAATATAGTATATTTTGAGAAATCTCTCTTTTAGACTGGAATTAACGGCGGACGGATATACAGTAATCCCTCGTCATAAAGAAGTCAGTGGAATGGTGAAAAAATTCATTATAAGTGGTAATTCGATATGTGACCACCCGAGAAAAGCTAAAGCAGTCGAGCTTTAATTGCACCACAACTGCGAGGATGCCAAAATACAATGTACAGTGAAGCAGGACTTTATTCAGGTACAAAAAAGGCACTGGCTGTTCCAAGTTTTTGCCGGGTGCGTGCAACCCCTGCTCTAATCTGACCAAGCATTGCACAAGGCCGTGGTCGCCTCCCATGCATTCAACCTTACCTTCAGGTATTTCAAATCGCGAAGGCAGTGGCCGCTTTTATGTGGGGGGGGGGGGGGGACCGAAGGGTACAAGAGTATCATGCTGGAAAGTGCCGCAAATGCCGTGGCTCGAGTATCAGGTTGTGTTTGTTATGATCAAATAACAATTAGCCGCACATTGTCGGTACGCAGCGCGATCGTGAAAACCGAACGGTTTTGAAGTAGGGGCATGATTACTGGGCAATTTTTTCCCAACGTGTGCAGCCGTGAAGTTTGCAAAGCGAGAGTTTTTCGACGCACCATTTTCGGCGACACTGTGCTTATTCTACGGTTCGAGTGTCAGTGTTCGCGCAGTGTCACGTCCGTGCCATTGACAAATGTCTAGGAACAAAATTCAATGGCCCTACCACGCATTTAGACCTTTGTCTAGTCGGATGGCGCGAATCGAGCATGACTGGCTCGAGAAAATTGCTGGGAAATCACTGTGGTTGTGTTGACCCGCCATGCTGACAGCCTGGCTCGCTACCGGCGACGCTCGATTTTTTCAGGTTTTCGGCAAGTTATCGGTCGATTTGCATCGTCAAAAGTGTTACAAAGCTAGGGCAGTGTTTTATTGTGATGCAGGCCAGTTATGGCAAACGGCGAGCAAATTTCTCGACCGGTGTCCCCAAAGTCGTCTTCCTGATTTGTTAACGTAGGTCCTCGCGTCGAACATGGCAAAGGGCATGCGACCAGCAGTCGCTTGCGTCAAGGCAGCGGCTCTACAACACTGTTGCTCACATTTCCAAGCGCGACCTGTGGGTCCCCACCTCATTTCAAGCGAGAACTCTCGGGAATGACGTTGTTCGCGCACTTTCGAGAGTTTCATCTGCTTTGGCCGATGTGAAACGTTTAGGCTTATTGACGACTGCGGCAGCCAGGGAGCAGCTCAGTCCGTTCGTTGCTCGGTGCGACCGCAGTCGGCGTCGTTGCCGAAAGCTAGCGGCTCGCTCGCTGATTGGTTCAGCGGTTTGCGGCTCACAGTTGTAATGCTGGAAAATCGAGCACCGAGCGACTGGCTTGTGACTGCCGCTTTTCGACCAATGCGACCGTTTATGACTGTCGCTTTTCGACCTAAACAGTCGCACAGCCTCTGCGACTCGCAAGCATGAATGGGCCCATAATCGGAGAGACACTTCTTTTGTGCTTTTTGGCACATTTCAGTGCCAGAAGTGCTCTTTAGAGTGGTAAAAATTTGCTAATAGCGCACACCCCATGGGTCTGCCCACGGTCTGTTGGCCACTTTTCGGCATCCAAGAGACCACGGTGTTCTGGCATCGCAAAGTGTCAGAAAAGCTTTATTTTTGTGTGGATTCTATCACGGGGGACATCAGCGATGTGATTGTGACCAAGATTAACGGTTCGGGCGCACTGCACTTTAAAATTTGACAGCTTCTGTTCGATCTGCTCTAAACAGCTGGGGGCATTCGGCACTTGCTTTGTACCTGTTACTAGGCAGGCCATCGGTCGTAGGTTTGGTATTTTCGTGGCCTCTTCTGTGCCTGCATGAGACTAATTCGTCGGCGGTATTAATTTGACACTGTATGTGCAAAAGGGTCGCCTCTGCTCTGCGGCGGCAATGTCTTCGCTCACCACGTCGCTCTAAGCAGGTCAAGCTCTTCGTGTGCTTCGAGTAATGCGGCTTAAAATGCATGCGTTTGGGTCGGAATCAGAAGAAATTTCGAATAAAGCGATATTTCGAGTAAAGCGATTTCATTATAAAGAGGGATTTCTGTATATGTATACAGCATAGGCAATTTAATATTGTATACCGCGGGAGTGGGGAAAATCCGCATTATAAGCAGTACTACTGCACTGTAATCAAAACGTAGGTTTTCCATGCATTCGTGCTTTCAGAATGGCCAGCCTACCTTTCAGAGTGTACCTGAGAACGCATCAGACGCACAACACTGCAATCACAGGCAACAAAGAAGTTTATTTGACCTCTTTGTCGAAGCGTCGTAGTAAATGAAAGAACGACCTTATTTTAGTCGCTAATGACTTCAGCTTCGAAAACAGTGAGGCACTTGAGCGCTTACTCGCTGAGGTTTCTCTGAGTGCAGTAGAGATGAAGTCAAGCGCGTCTTTGCACGAAACTTCTGCTGTATTTTCACTCACTTCATCGGGCTCATCCTCGGATAGAGGCTCATTGCGACCGCACACCGCTGCCACGATATCTTCATCTGTGGCGGCTACCTGACACAACACCATGCGGTCGGCGATGGCGATGGATGAACTTATTTCGTGCCGGTTGAAACCATCGTTTCCCAAAATTTTTGCTAGGCATCTGGCCTTGGCTTGCAATATTGAGCCACTCACAAGAACGCTCAGGGCTCGGACCTTGCGAAACAGCTTAAACAAAGCGGTGACATCTTCGTAATTTGACACACGAATCTGCTTTCCTGCAAGCGATGCGGAGTCTTCCTGCATCTGGTGTCGCAACTTGTCGCTGTTCTTCCAAATGGTGGACACAGTAGTGTCGGCGACACCGTACTTTTTTGCCACCATACCCTTTTTCAAACCGCTCTCAACGTCCCTCACAATTCTCTGCTTGGTTTCGAGAGCTTGCCGTTTCCTGCCTTTCGGAGGAGCAGACGCCATCGGAACTGAAGGCAGCCGATGCTGGTAGACTTGCTCACGTTGTCGGCCGACTTGCCTACGTTGTCAACTTTTTTCTACACACCATGACACATGTCTCACTCAGGCATGACAAGATGCTGCCGCATGCGAGCGTAATACGAGCAGCGTTTGCAGCGTCATGCCATGCGCTCGCCGCCGCTGCCGCTCCAGCATGCTCGTTTGGCCGTTCCATCACATGCTTTCAAGTTTTGTCAAATCAGTGTGCCCAATGGAGGCGCACTAGAGAGTGAGATGAAAAATGCCTGCTTTGCGACTTCTAATTTTTTTTTCTATCCTCTCCTGCCTTCAGCCTTGCCTTGAACCACGCTGGAAATGCTCCCCAACCCAGCCTGTTGCCCCTTTCTTGCGCAATCTGGGAAGCATGCTCCTAGTGCCCGCCGGTACCCACGGGCCCATGGCGGTACGTGGGCCGCCAGGCTTTCCAGAACCCACACTATATGTGGTCTTCGGTTACACGCTGCCGCATATTAAGTGGTATGCCAATACATTGAACTCTATGGGAAGTGAAGTAGTTGTTGCAAAAAGCCGCATATAATGCGGTCCTGCATTATAATCGGTTATGTTATAAATGGTCTGAGCTATATCCTTCTTTTTTCTTCTGCTTTTCTAACCAATTATCTTTAAGCAATAAAATATTCGCTAGTAATCTCCATTGATCAACATCACAAATAATAAAAAAATCCCCTATGCTTCTTTGTTGCTGTGGCTGTTTAGTTCTTTTATATATATATATATATATATATATATATATATATATATATATATATATATATATATATATATATATATATATATATATATATATATATATATATATATATATATATATATGGATATATGTCCTTCCCATTACTTTCAGTCTAAAAGAGAGATTTCTCAAAATACACTATGACTAATTGCAGCATTCTGTAGAATGCAGATAATGTGTGTCGGCACATCAACGGTGTTAAGTTTATCTCAAATGGTGCAGCTGACATTTTCAGCACATCAAGTTGCTCATCATACACGTAATATGTGTGCGATCATTCCATGCATACTGCCCACGCAGTACAGAAGGATTATTCTGTGCACAGTGAGTGCACGCAATTTAATGCATGCACGATGTGCCTTACAGTCATATATAATTGCAAAAAAAATTGCTTAGTATTTATGTAAACGCGTGAAAGCAAAGTGCTACCATGCATTGGCCTTCACTGTCCATGCTATATATATATATATGGGACACCAACAGAATTCGGTTAACATGCAGTTGCATAATCAGTTCCTTTGATGTGCCGACTTTTCTACGGACCAACCACGATGAATGCTTCGTGAACAGCAATGACTAAATCATATTTCTTGAATTCATGGCGCCAAAATGAGCAGTGGCTCCCGAGAAAGTGAGCACAGGTAGCAGTTCCAGCCGTATCCGTGTGGGTCTCGCTGCACTCTTCGCAATTCCGAAGGTCACGACCACAAGAACCAAACACCACCGTAGCTGTCGCAGTACCGACGTTACTAGCACATGAAGGAGCACGTCATGAAAGTGTCTGTGGCTGGCGCCGCAAAGCAGGTGAGTGACAGAGTAACGCAACTGACGGAGTTCCCGAAACACACAAGCATAGAGTGCGGCGCTTTCGTGATTGGTGTGACCTAGCGAAGCAACACACGGAATTCCTCTGGTATTCTTCACGCCCTTGGCTACAGGCGAAGACGAAGCCTCCGTGTTCTGAGGGCAAGGTATTGGTCCTGGGCGATAAGCAGGTGCCAGACAGGTTCCGAAAGGTTCTGCAGCGAGGCCCGACACAAAGTATGTGCGGCAGTTGCAATGGCTGCGCCAGTCAGAAATTCAAAAGGGGTAAAGGGAGAAACAGATGTTTTCTCCTTTCAGAACCTTCTTGCGGTTAGATCTTGTTCTTTACCACAGGCGCTAGCGTCAATTCCTCCTTCAGTTACATTCGTAGCGATTGGCGGACCAGTTACGGCTTCAGTGGAGGTTTCTCCAATTAGCCGAGATGGAAGTTGCTCGTGCTTTCCTCCCCCTGCCATGGACTTGCACGGGACTGCGCCGGCTGTTCTAATTATCCGGGTCGAATTAGCGAACTTTTACTGTAGACTGCTGTGCTGTGAAGGCATTTTTTGTGTGTGTATCCCTGATGGTAGGCTACACCGCCACCACTCTTTTTCAAAAGGCAATTACTACAGTCCTTCTTGGTCTTGGACGCCATGAGTAGTTGATTTCATTGCTAGCAAAGGCATGTGTCAGCCCTCTTTTAAATGTGACTTTCCCAGCAATGAATGCATCTTTTGCAGCCGGGCAGACATCAACACGGCCAGAAAGAGCCACAGAGAATCAATTTTTATTCACAGGAGACGATGGATGGTGCTGTCCTCAGCGGCACAAAATGCTTAGTAGTGGTGCTCTGCATATTTCAAAGAGCTGACTTATAACCAAGCCAGAATGAGCTTCATTCCTAATTTCGGTATCTCTCCATTCCTAGCATTGCTACAAATGGCTTGCAATGGTTGAGAGGGGACCCAGTGTCTTGACCTATTTTCCTTATTTGTAGTCTAATCTTAAAGGAACTTGTCACCTTGCTGATTTTAAATCTGAAATTGTTTCTTCCAGAAATCAGTTCCTAAGATAATTTATTTATTTACCGTATTTACTCGCATAGTGAACCCGCCCCTCCTCCCCCACTTTTGTTGGTCAGAATTTACTTTTTTTTCTTCAGCCTTTAGCTTTTTGTAGATGGTTCCTCAGTTTTCCCGCTGTCGCAGCGCAGACCTTGGCAGCGCGTCAAGATGTTGCCAGCCGCTGATAATATCACTTGTTTGTTTATCTTTTGAGGAGATCTGCCAGGGGGGGGGGGGGGGGGGGCTGGCAGCGCACTCTTTGGCAGCACACCAAGATGCTGCCCGCCACCGATAACATCACTATCTTTTGAGGAGAGCTCCTGCCAGGGGGGGTTGGGTCTGGTGGGGGGGGGGGGGCTTGGTCGCAGCACAGTTTGTGCTTAGACCAACTTGCCTAACAGTTTGTGCGGTGACCAACTTTCCCAACAGTTTGTGCTGTATGAACAAAAAGTTATCACAGAAAAATCCTTACTGTGGGTTGCGGCATGATGCTACTGAACAAGGCAGAAATCATTGATACGAACCCCCACAGCAAGGAGCACCTTAATCGTGTGAATACTTCAGATGCTTTTCCATTGACTCAGTCTTTGAGATCCTCGCATTACAAATTTTTAATTACTGTAGTAAGTAGATGCTGTGAGCTAAAGGCTGTAAATCTGGATACTGGAAGCATGGTCACCCTGCTTCTTGCACGGCGTGTCTCAAAAAAACCAGTGCTTGTCATAACCAACTCAAGAATTCCGCTTGCATAGGACTGCACACTGGCCTATGCACAAGAAAAAATAACAAGTGCAAGCTGTGTGATGTCATTCACGCACATTCTTGGCAAGAACCGTGGCATCCTCTAATCCAGTAGAGACTAGCATAGTATCGAAGCAGTTGATGTTTAATTAAATTTACATAGAAATCACAAAAGCTGAGAATTTCGCACCCCTTTATGTCCCAATAATTTCATTTGGAATCACGGTAAAACTTGTTATGAACCAATGGAACTTTGATTTTCTGATATTTTATAATTGTCCTCCTCCGACGCATACTAGTCTCTGGATATAAATTTTTATTGAACATTTTTAATTGGGGCTGGAAAGGGTTAACCTTTTGCAGGCATGGAGCTTTGCTCACTTCTCGGTCATTGTTCATGCCTCGTATGAATTTGTCTGTTTTTCGTCTTTCTCATCATCAATAGTGTCACGTAGTACCATGCAGTAAACCAAGATGCAGAGCCAGCTGGCCCTTGTTTTAGCTCTTGTCAGTTCTCAGTATAGGTTGGCAGACTCGCTCACGAGTTGACTCATTGCAGCTCATTTCAGATCACAATCTGAGTCATGAGTGAGTGTGGACTGAAGTTCAGATCATGACCTGAGTTGTGAGTTTGAACTCACATTCAGATCATGACGAGTTATGAGTGAGTCTAGACTCATATTCAGTTCATGATCTGATTGGTGAGTGAGTCCGGACTTATGTTCAGATCATGACCTGAGTGGTGAGTGAGTCCGGAGACACACTCAGATCATGATGTGAGTAGTTAGTACGGGCTCACATTCAGATCATGATCTGAATCCTGGTCAGTCTGGTATAGTGTGAACGAATCAAATGAAATAAGTCCATGGTATGAGTTTGAACAATCCCATGGTCCTGAGTGGATCCATGATGCCATTTGGGCATGACTTTATAACGTTCATAAACATGAGTTTCTTGTGCACTCGTAATTACGAATGCACTTTTGGTCAATTTCGTTGCTTTGTGGTATGTCATTTTTGTGGCTGTTGCATTCTAGAACATTACTAAAAGGCGAGAAAAGTTGATTAGTCGCCGCACTTGGTCTCATTAGATATTATAGTAGGATACAACTTAAAAAAAACAACAGTTGCTAACACTGGGTCATGGTCCATGGCGTACTGTATTACTCCGCTGCCTCATCGTAATAGTAAATGAAATCAACTTTTTAACATTTGGCTATATTAAACAAGCCAGGTATCAAAATTCTTGCTCCTATAATTTTTTCTTGTGATTAGTTTTTTGTTTAGGCAACAAAAAAAGTTTTAACAATGCCTACCTTTTTGTCGTGGAGGAAATCTGTGAGGCGGTCCTGAATGTGGGCGGAGCTTCACTGCAGGCTTAAGTTGTGTCCGACTATAGCTGTGGCTTCCTGTATCTCGGTTTGGCTATTTCTTCCTGTGCTGTTATTTAATTGGTTGTAAAATACGTGCAGCGGTCTCGGATCTTTACGTCCCGCAAGCGGCAACTGCAGGCCTCTAGGCGTCTCAGCTCTCAGCATGGCCTGGCTACAGGCTAGCTATCAAATCACCTTGCTTTTAGCAAGTTTTTTTTGGCAGTTTATGTGTGTAACTTGGACTGTTGGGCATAAAAGCGATTGAGATGTCTGATGTGTGAGCTGATAGAGTCCTTAGTCAAGGCGAACCTGTATGAATCATGAGTTGAAATGTGCGTGGGTAAGTCGTGGGTTCAGATCAGTCGCGAGTTAAAATAAGTTGTGAGTTGATATGAGTGAGTGAGCCTAGATGAGTCGTGAGTCTGAATGAGACATGAGTCGCTATGGGCGGTTGACCCTGGATGACTGGTGAGTCTGGGTGAAACCAAGTGAGTTGTGAGCCTAAATGAGTTTGATTTCAAGAGTTTGATAGAGCCCGGGCTTCTGTGAGTGCGAGTTTGAGTGAGCCCGGAGGTTGACCAAACTTTTGCAGGTGAGCCTGTGTGAGCACTGGTGATTTTGCCGAGGTATGCTTCTGAGTCATGAAGGGGCCATCACACCTGATTTTGAAGCATAAACTACAATTCCACGAAATTGAAGCTCACTTGACACGTCAGATGTCTTTGAAATGAATTTTTTCGTTTCTTTTTGAACAGCTTCCTGGTCTGCCAACCATAGCAGTCGCTGACATCGCTGACCGGTACCTGTGTATCTGCTGCATAGCAGCTGCCACTGTCTCTGCCGCTGATAGCACGACACCATGACATGGGCTGCGGAGAGCGGGGGAGGGGGGGGAAGTAGGAAGCCCTTGCCTATTTCCGCATGCTTATCTTCCGTAAAAAAAATAGTCTCTCAGTGTGGCCGTTCACCGTAGCCTTCGTAAACTGACACTTCCCCTCGCTTTCCTGGTGCTCTCTGCTGCCGCCGTGCATCGCCTGTCGACAACTGAGCGGCGGCAATGGTGCTCAGCTCATCCTGCGCCTTCTTTACTACGTCCTGTTTTGTGCTTTTGGACATAAACTGTTGTAGTGCCACTTTGTGTGACACTAAAGAAGCAAAAGCTGTGGAGACTACATGTTTGCCTCGAAGGGGCGCCAATCGCGCAGGAACATGGTGCACTGCCAACTGCGTTCACTTGTTGCGATCATGAATGTTCCTCTCATAGTGGTTCGTATTTTATTGTCATGAAATTTTCACGTGAATCGGCGAAATAGCAAGTAAAGCAACATTAGCTAATGGATAGCTGACGCGGCAAGTTCGTTATATCAAGGTCGACTGCTGCAACACCTTTGTTACTTGGAGTTCTTGAATGCGCATGTTCCAATGGGGCCGGTTTTAGCGAATTTAGAAACTTCTTAATATAAGAGAATTCACTTCTTGGAGATTCATTACATCCATTCGAACGGTATTTCTTTTTGCTGGGGCAAATCAAGTCAGATCCTTCCATGCCTCCCAGATGATGACCATGGTACCAGTGCGGGTGACACGGAGTCCCTAGACCCTGAAAAGGAGCGAGCACGCAACCTGGACATCCTCAGGGACATCCTGGGGCCAGAGGGAACCCTGAGTCGCCCAAAGCCCATCTTCAAGTGAGTCTCACCACCCCCTCCAGTCGGCAGGCCATTACGAGGACATCTGGCCTGAGGTTAAAAATGTGAATAGGACTAAATAAATGGTGCATGTTTACAATGGAAGCAACCATGTCAGCTGTGTGAAGAAACAGCATGAACTATGGTACAGTGTTTGCCTGAGTGCACGCACCTCTCTGGTGCTTCGTCGGCTCGGCGCTTCGTGGACAACTAGCGCCGGCTTGCAAGAAATGCCCTTACGAGCAGCGGACGAGGGGGGGGGAGGAGGCAGGAGCAGACGATAAAGAGAGGAGGTGTGAGGGCGATCACGAGACGGCCTCTCAGGAGAGCAGCTTCAGATTGTGTGAGCGCTGAAACGAAGGCAGACGCTGCGTCGCCTATCAAGATATCGATAACCATATAATCCGGTTCCTTTAAACAAGTGGAGACACGGGTCTTGAAATGATAAAAGAATACGAAAGTTTCAATTTTGCAGAAATGGCATATTTGGGATAAATAAACTTGAAAGTTCCTGCCTAAAAAGTTTCAAGGTCTAAATCCGACCTCCAACTAATAAAATACGTACATATTTCGCGTTTACGAAGCCCAGAAATGGTGATCTCGGAACGAAATGCGGCAGTACTTTGCGCCCATCTCTTCCTACAACTGCATCTCCACAATTGAGCTCTCCGACGAAAAACTGATTTGCATGCTGCCATAAAACGCAAGTGAAGTCAACAGAAAATTTATACGTCAACAAATAAGAGAATGGCTGAATAAAGGGATCATACATCCTTTGAAATGCATCACCTGTCATCTTAGCTGAGCAACCACCTCACGAGTAGACACGTAAACAACAATGCATAGTCTATTGCTTCCTCAAGGCAAAACTGTCAAACACGCATGCCCAATGCCGAAAGTGGACACAGCAGTCCCTGCAATTTCTGGATTGCGGTAATTGTCCAAAATTGATGTGAAAAACCCTTTCTAAACATACCTTTACTCGAGAAAGACGGCAAGAAAGCAGCCTTCATGACAGAAGATGGCCACTATGAACCAACATATCGTATTTACACGATTGTAGGTTGACTCGAATGTAAGTCAACCCCCCACATCACATTCCTGAAAAAAAAAAAAAAAAAGCTTGGAGGTCGTTTACACTTGGCCTTTAATAATAGAACGCGATAGCACTATCCTATGGCCTCCGCTTATCGCCAGCCGCTATCGGCTGCCGCGCATGGGGGCGCCCACGGGCACATTCCGAAACGAAAATGTATTAGTCATTGGACTACTCGTCCACACTTGCGCCATCATCCTCACTAGTGCTGCCATCGTGATCGCTGCAGCGGTCCCACAGCTTGTCGTTCTAACATCGTTGTGCAGCGAAATCCCGCACTTCGCAAACAGCCACATCACGACATGGCGTGGAACAGCTCAAAATTTTGCATCGCTGCAGGTGCAGGGGCCACACCTGTTTCACATCGAACATTCGTTTCTTCGGCATAAAGAATGACAGCTGTCTTGAATGTAGCCGTGAATGAGCGCTGTTCGCTTATTGGACCCGGAGCACAAATGACGAAGCACTTCATTTAAAAGTTGTGAAATGTGACTGGCAGTAGTCAAATGTGTCAGAGCCAAATAGAAACTACGTGTGAGCGGCGTCGGCTCTTCTGTCGGCTACCGACACTCCCCGGCGCTGCTGCGGTTCCGAGTGAGGGTGCCGCCGCGGTTGGAACAGCGGCCCACCCATCAACTGTCGACGCTCCCTTGAGCGCTGATTGCACAGTTGAAAGTAAAAAAAAAAAAAACTTGGACGACGCCTGTTAAGAGCAGAACGCGAATACGTTATTGGGCCGCCGCTGCTTATCAGCAGACGCAATCTTTGGCCACGTGTGGGGAGTGGGCTGGTGCCAGTTTGCTGCTTATCGATAGCCACCATCGGCTGCCTCGCACAGGGTGGGGATACCGGTTCTGCGCGTTGACATAGCAGTTGCTCAAGGCGAGCACCAAGAGCGATGTGACGGAGCTACACAGCAAAAATGCAACCACGGTGTAGCATGCCTGGTCTCTTGTTTGTCTCGCCTTTATTTATGGTGGGATGCTTTGGTTTCGATTTTAAGTTGACCCCCCCCCCCCCAACTTCAGATTTTCAAAATTTGAAAAATAGGAAGATGGCTGATCCGCCCGCTGGTTATCGGACGACCTTGCTGGTGTAAAGGAAGTGCACAGCTATCGATTTGGAGACGAGGTGCAGTATCGTCAAGGACTACAAAGACGGTAAGAAAGCGTGTGACTTGGTCAAGAAGTGCGCACTATCGCAACCGACGGTGTCGACGATCATCCGCTCTGCTGAGAAGTTCGACAAAGAAAAGTGCTCGCTTGACAGTGGGCGCAAATGCGTTCGACAAGGTGCCTATAAGGAGGTGAAGGAGGCCCTCTATGAGTGGTTTCTTGGTGCCCGTGCCCAGAACTTGCCTATCACCGGCCCGATTCTGGCCCCAAAAGGTGAAGCAGTTTGCTCTGCTGATTAACAGTGTGGACTTCCAGCAAGGTGGCGGCTGGATACAGAGCTTCAAAGAGAGGCACGGCATTGTCTACAAAGCCGTCACTGGCGAGGGAGCTTCGCTTGACGTGGAGGTGAAGAAGTGGCTGCAGGAAACACTGCCCCGCATCCTCGACAACTACGTTGACGCCGCCGTATACAGTGGCGACGAAACGGGGCTGTTTTTCCAGATGTTGCCCTCCAAGACACATGCACTGAAGGGAGACACGTGCAAGAGCGGCAAAAACAGCAGGCTGCTCCTCACTGTGTTTTTGTGCGCCAACATGGACGGGAGCAACAAGTATCCCACATTTGTCATTGGGAAATAAAAAAATTCCCACTGCTTCCGCGGTGCTGCCGGGATACCAGTACTCCACCGTAACAATCGCAAGGCGTGGGTGACTTGAGAACTTTTTCGCGAGTGGCTGTTGGAGTTTGATCAGTGCATCGAACGATCGAAGGGGAAGGTGGCACTCGTCCTGAGTAATTGTAGTGCCCAGCACTCCTTGCCCAAGCTCTTAAACATTAGAAGTTTTTTTCCTGCCTCTGAACATGACGGCAGGCTTGCAGCCCATGGATGCCGGCGCGATCGCCAATTTTAAGGTGATGTATCGTCGCCGCGTCCTGAGCAAATTAGTCTTGTTGATGGACATGGTCGCGCGGACAAGAAGCAGGGAGCAACCAGACTTGAAAATCAATCTGCTGATGGCCGTGCAGATTATATCTGGTGCGTAGTCTGAAATTGGTGCTTATACGGTGCGGAACTGCTTTAGGAAAGCGTGCTTTATCTGAGGCAGGAGTGACTTAGACGAAGCCTGCGAAGTTCCAACCGGAGAAGGGATGCCAGAACCTTGGTCTGCAGTCGATGAGGATGCTTCACGACTCGAAGAGTTTCTGCATGCAGACGATGCATTAGTAACATCAGAACTTCTCACCGATGAGGTGAGCGTGCTTGAATCGGACAGTGACGATGACACTGACGGCGACGACGGCAACGATGACGCGGTAGGCCAGGCTGTCTCAACATTGTCCTCACAGGAGGCCCTGCAGTTGATTCAGTCCCTCCGGGGCTTCATTTTCGCAACGGACCTTCCGCTGCATTACGTGGAGTTCCTGGATGCCATGGAGAAGGATGTCGGCAAGCTTCGCTTGAAGCAAGCAAGGCTGACAGACATGGGGTTTTCTCGTGCAAGCCAGTGAGAAGTACATGGCGAGATGCTTGTGGCAATTTCACCCCAGCGTTTCTTCGGGATTTCTCAAGCTGAGAGGGGGCTGCGGCAACCTTCTCATATTTTTTACAAGGCCCCTTTCGGGGCCACCAAAACGATGCCTCGGTGGGGCTCGCATGTCACTTGCCATCCGTGACCCCTCTTTGCAGCTGCTATGCTTTTTTTCATGCAACCCATTTATAACAATTATCGGTTATAACAGTGGAATTTTTGTGGCACTTGAATATTGTTATAAGTGGACTCGACTGTATTATCTACAGATGGCAACATTGTCACATCCAGGCGAGAAAAGCTGTTGCCGGATGACGTGCAGCAGCTGCATTTTTTGCAAGAGAACTTATAAATTATAAGCACTTCAGCACGTTTGAATAAATTTGGAACTATTCAATATTCATTTCGATATTCGTTTTTTTTTTTTATTCGATTCGAGAGCTAATATTCAGTATTTGCACACCCCTACTTTTTGGACTGTGTACAGCACCCTCAACCATGCAGCACCCTCAACCGCCGTAAATAATGGCAGCCATCTCGAATGTAGCCGTGAATGAGTGCCGGTCGCTTACCGGACCCGGAGCACATATAACAAATAACGAAGCACTACATTAATAACTTGTGAAACGCAGCCTGCAGTAGTCAAATGCGTGAGCGGCGGCGGCTGTTCCGTTGGCTGCAGACACTTCTCGGCGCTGCTGCATTTCCGAGTGGGGGTGCCACCGCCATTGGTACAGCGGCCCTTCCATCAAATATCAGCACTCCCTTGAGCCCCTAGTGCACTGTTGAAAGTTAAAAAAAAAACTTGGACGACGCCTGTTAAGAGTAGAACGTGAATGCGTTATCGGGCTGCCGCTTATCAGCAGACGCAATCTGTGGCCACGTGGGGGGAGTGGGCTGGTCCCGGTTTGCTGCTTATCGACAGCCACCATCGGTCGCCTTGCGCAGGGTGGGGATCCCGGTTCTGCGCGTTGACATAGCAGTTGCTCAAGGCCAGCACGAAGATCGATGCGACGGAGCCGCGCAGCAAAAATCCAACCACGCTGTACCATGCCTGATGTCTCGTTTGTCTCGCCTTTATTTATGCTGGGATGCTTTGGTTTCGATTTTAAGTCAACCCCTTATGGATTTTCAAATTTTGAAAAATAGGTCGACTCACAATCGTGCAAATACGGTAGTCATTGGACTACTTGTCCACACTTGCACCATCGCTCTCACTAGCACTGCTGTTGTGATTGCTGTTGCGGTCCCACAGCGCATCATTCTAATGTCATCATCCAGCAAAATCCTGCTCTTCGCAAACAACTGCGCCACAAAATTGCGTGAAACAGCTGAAAATTTTGCCTTGCTGTAGCTGCCACACCTGTATCACCCGTTCCGAGACGTCAAACTTGTGGCCCGGCGCGGTTGTTCGTTTCTTCTTTGGCGTAAAGAATGACATCCATCTTGAATGTACCGTAAAAACCGGAATATAGGTCGAATTTTTTTTCAAAAAACCATGGTGAAAAGTCGACCCCCGTCTTATATACCGGTCATTGGCGGAAAAAATACGGAAGTCTTGCAACAATGGGTGGCTGAAGTCAGCAGCATCCATCACCATCGCCATCAGCAGCAGTGCCGCCATTTTGCGTTTCAGTAGATGCAAAGCGGAAGCTAACGGCAATTTACCATCGCCTTCAAGAAAAACACGATTAAGTACGAGGAAGCTCACGGGAACCTGGCGGCACAGTGCGAATTTGGAGTATCCGAAAAGAGCATTCAATACTGGCGGAGGCAGAAGCTGCGTATTACAACTTGCAGCAACCAGAAGAAAACATTTCGTGGGCAGACCGTAGTGTATCGAGAATAGGAAGGAAACGTTGCGCTGCGAGCAAGATCGCTGCCTGTGACTGCCGAATGCATCCGCGTGAAAGCGGCAGAGATCGCGCGTGCCTCTAGACTCACGAGGGCGCAATTCAAAGGCTCGCCATCCTGGTTGCGGCGATTCATGAAGAGGAGGGCTTTGCTCTACGGCGCCGTACTTGCCTGTGCCAGAAACGAACACGCGGGCCAATTGGTGCGCGATATTGTTAAAAAATTTGCCGGGTGTACATACAAGCAGCATTTAAATGAAATTAAATACTGTCACCATTGTGCAACCTCTCGAGTCGCATTTGTTTCAAAGGATGTCTTTCGGTACTTTTCCCATTGAAAAAGATCTTTTTCATTTTTAGAATTGGTTAGTTAGGGGGTCGACCTATATTCCGGTCCGACCTATAGTCCGGTTTTTACGGTACCCATGAACGAGCGCTGGACGCTTCCGGGACTCGGAGTACAAATGACGATTGACAAAGCACTACATTAAAAACTTGTAAAAAGAGAAACTACGCGTGAGCGGCATTGGTTCTTCCATCAGCTATAGACACTCCCCGGCACTGATGCTGTTTTTTAAAATTCGTGGGCTGATTGGTGTGCTCGTAGTGACCGATTTTGAAACTGAAGTCGTGAAAAAAGACGTCACTATACCGATGACGTCACCAGGCCATCACACGCTGTCATTCGCTAGAGCCACGGCAGCCACGATGTCGCGGGCACACTTCTGTTAGCCGTGAAAATCGTCTGCTCGTGCCGCCGCGCGACCCTCTCGGGCAAGCGTGAGCCAGGCCATTGCCTTCGCGCATATGGTTTCAGTTTTCCTCTGCCGCCTCCTTTTGTCGGGAGTTCGGGAGCCACTCGCAGTGGCTCTCTGAGTAGCTACTGTCGTCGCTGATGTTCAGGTGGTACGGCGTGAATGCATAGAGCTTGATGCCCATCGCGGCCGTAAGAGCGAGCAGTCGCGCCTTGAGATCCAGGTCCATTACTGCTAACTACAACAGACGACAAGCAAAAAAACCCAATGCGCACCGCAATCACGCCGCCGACGCTGCTGCTGAGGTGCTAGGAGCGACAACCAGAAGTCGCAAAGTGAACGTCAGCGGATGACGTATTCATGGGCGGAGCCCAGTCCCAGAGCTGTTTTCTTTATTTTTGTCTGGTGCCCCGCGTGTACGAGTTGAGGGGGGAGAGGAGGAGTGTAATTTTTAATCTTCTAAATCTTCGTTGTTATTGATGCTAGCTTAGAAATTCTTGCGTTGGGGTGACGAGTGATGAAATGCCTATCGCTTTACATTATCTCAATTAATTTATTGTATAGTCCCTTTAAGAGTAGAACACGAGAGCTTTATCTGGAGAGCTTTATCAGCAGCCGCAATGTTCAGCCACGCGCGGGGGGGGGGGGGGGGGGGCAATTCTGTGTGTTGACAGAGCAGCTGCTCAAGGCCAGCACCAAAAAAGATGATAGCCCTGCCCCGCAGCAAAAATGCAGCCACGCTGTAGCATCCCTGTTTCGTTTGTCTTGCCTTTATTTATGGTGCCATGCTTTCGTTTCGATAGTAAGTTGACCCCCCCTCTTCGGATTTTCAAATTAAAAATAATTGATCGTCTTACGATCGTGTAAATACGGTAAATCTGGAAAACTACATTTCAAGTCAACCATCGGCCACACATTGGGATAAAAAGCTCACCATTCGAGCTTCTCTTGGGCTATGTACAACGAAAGTATTTCGACAACGAAACGAACGCACCACATAACCCAGAGGATGATGATGAAGTTAAGAGAGCCCAAGCCAATGCTACGCTCACGAGCTATCTCCACAAAATTAAAATTACGCACGATAAAAAACACTGACCATCCTATTTCAGCGTTGGCAACGATGTATGGTACCAAAAAGGCAGCAGAGAGAACGAACTAGGGCCGCTCTATGATGGGCCATGCACAATAATTCAAGTCGACAAAGACATTCACCATCGCAAAAAGTAGAAAACGATTATGAAGATTATAGGTTCGCCATAGCAAGACAGCTGAAGCATCACCATGTACAAGACTTTGGCACAGTACTAACCACGTCGCCTGAACATGATGATCCATCTGTACATGAGATTCCGTGCAGCATGAAGCCCAAAGAGACCTCACATGACACCGGAGATCCCCCACCACTTTCAAGAAAACCTCCAAAGGGGCTCAAGGACTACGTAATTGAGTAACGCTACATGAATCACCGGCATTGTGGTGAAGCAGTGTTTTCGAGGCCCAGTCGTGTTAGCCTGTTCACGGACGCCTCTCCTCTCTGGCACTTCGTAAGCTCTGCGCTTTGTGGACAACTAGCGCCAGTTTGCAAGAAATGCCCATACTACGAGGAGGCGAGAGGGCGATCATGAGACGGGTCTCTCAGGAGAGCAGCTTCAGATTACGTGAGCGCTGAAACGAAGGCAGACGCTGTGTCACCCATCACAATATCAATTACTGTGTAATCCGGTTTCTTTAATAAACCTCTTATATTTATAACTGTGTCTTTGTACGATGACTTCCGACTGACAACAGGCTGAGAACACAAGGTTGTAAGTCTTGGAAGTGTTTTGCACCTGCCAGCCAGAGGTCTCTGACTTTCTGCTTGGGTTCACAAAAGTGCCATGCCAGTGCAGCGCCAGTTCTTGTGGCATGAATGTAGCCTGACACTAGCGGTCTTGTTGCAGTGGCCAAATTGAGCGCCAGTGTAGAGACGTTCATCTGCTGCACTTGTGTGTTCAGTGTTTGTCATATGTGTTCAAGAGGTCTGAAATTGCACTAGTTGTATTGAACGCTCTGCATTTGTTTTAAGTATTGCATCTCTTGAAAGCAGCAATGAAACTTGCCAGTTCGAGAAGTGATGAATTTGGCTCTGCATTTTCTGTTCCATTGTGCAAAGTTGGGTTGGCCGTCATTGCGTCAACGGACACTTTTAAAAGGTAACAGCGGAATACTTGGACATTGAAGTCAAGAAGTTATTCACACTGTCAGTTTGTATGCGAGGCTCAGGCTGCCGCCATTCTCTTGGGAAAAGTGTCCCTGGTCGTCCACAAATTACAGCATGCGTTCCGTATCTGCCAGCTGGGCTGTGCCGACTTCTGTGTGCGTGGTCTGATGCATGTTTCAGCACATGCTCCACTCAGCCGCACGAGCCTGATATCACGACCCTCTTGACCAATCAAGGATTTTCGTTATGGAGAAACCCGGCTGTTTTTGCACGACGACGAGCTATATGCTATCGCATTATAATGAGTTCCTTCAATGCATGGATCTCAATAGGTCCTGGCACTGCCATTTAGTTTGAATTGATAAGCTTTCATGCACTGCTGCCCGTAAACAGCACTCGGTTAGTGTTGGACATCGATAGGCAGAGCACCTTCTGTGGTCAGAATTTTGGTAAAATTTTTCAATTCCATTCATTATAGAAAATGTTGCAGCATCAGGGATAAAACGTATAGAATGCCACTTGTAGTGTGGCATGATTGGAGGTCTTTCTTGTGGGCTGTTTTCTGGCTGCCAGCAAAGGTCAGGCAGCCCAGTGCAGTAAAATCTTTTATGATGCGATCCCGGTTGATACAAATTTCGGGATGATACAAATTCATAAAATGCTCTAGCCAAAGTGCATCAAAATGCAGTGGGCAGAAATTTGGATGCTACAGACAACCTACTGTCTTACTGTGGATGATAAAAATGCGCGAGCTGGGACAGCACCCACTGAACAGAAGATGGCTGCTGGAAAGCTGCAGCAACCGACCACATATCTGGTTCCGGGGCACTGTCTATGGGCGCAAGAGGCGCAGACGGGTGCGGACCACCCGGCCACCTGCTGTTCTTGCCACTATATCTTCTGTGGTGCTGCTGGCAAATGTGGGATGAAGTGTGAACTGTGGCGTGAACGCTTCCCACTACGCCACCAGTCACCTGTGCAGTGAGGCAAAGCCTGCCGACGGCCATCCAAACTGGCGCAGCTTGGCACTCGGCAGTTGAGTATATCTGTTTTATGGGAAACTGCCTTCGATATATAAAGTAAGGAATGCATTTGTTTGCTAAAAATATTTAGGGTTTAGGAACAGTTTAATATGGCCAATAATCCATAATATTGTCATTAAGAAACTGTTGGCGTAAGCAGGGCTGGTTTACTTGCTTTAATTAGACGCGCAAGACGTTGGAACGCGCAAGGCAGCAGGCAGCACGAGAGATGAAGAAGACGAAGCATCCAGCCCCGAGATGGCTCAAGGCTTGCCAACTGCCAGGAAATGCAGTTTAGCCTCTGTATGGCGCCACTAGAGGAGTTAGCAGCGTAGCATTGCTCCCCCTCTCTTGAAGACACCTACTCGGTGTGGTAGCAATTGCAGGCAGGACCACTAGGGTAGTCGCACGTGTCTGGCGTGTGGTGTAGACACGCGCGAGGGGCTAGCGGGCGTGGTACGGCTTCATCCGAGCGACGTGGACAACTTCGGAGGTCGGCCGTCTAGAGCGAACTGTTCCTTGGGGGAGAACTTCGTAGGTAACTTGACTGAGCTGGCGGAGCACCTCGTAGGGGCCAAAGTATCTGCGTAGAAGCTTCTCAGAGCGTCCCCTCATGCGGATTGGGCTCCACACCCAGACTTGTTCGCCGGGCAGGTAACGCACATTTCGGTGGCGGAGGTTGTATCGCTGAGCGTCGTGAACTTGCTGGTGCCAGATGCGCTGTCGAGCGAGTTGGCGGGCGGCCTCAGCGTAACGAACAAATTGGGCAGCACCCATAACAGAGGGGGTAGCGCTAGCTGGAAGCAGCACTGCATCCAGCATGGTTGTGGCTTCGCGACCATGTACTAAACGAAATGGAGTGAAGCGTGTTGTTTCCTGGACCGCAGTATTATAAAAAAGGTGACGTATGGGAGTATGGCGTCCCAGTTCCGGTGCTCCGCGTCGACATACATAGAAATCATGTCGGCGATCGTCTTGTTGAGCCGTTTGGTGAGGCCGTTCGTTTGAGGGTGGTAAGCGGTTGTTTTGCGGTGACTGGTGCCGCTTAGGCGCATAACCTCCTGCGTAAGGGCCGAGGTGATTGTTGTTCCCCTGTCAGTTAAAACGATGGTGGGTGCACCGTGACGAAGCACAATGTTTTGAATGAAAAAGTTCGCAATTTCGTCAGCAGTACCACGGGGAAGAGCTTTAGTCTCACGGTATCGGCTGAGGTAGTCGGTGGCGACCACAATGTAGCGGTTACCCAGAGAGGGCTCCGGAAATGGGCCGAGTATGTCCATGCCAACTTGGTGGAAGGGAACCTGAGGCGGATCAATAGGTTGGAGTAGGCCGGCTGGCTTAGTCGGCGGCGTCTTGCGACGCTGGCACTCGCGGCAAGTTCTTACGTAACGTTTCACAACTGCAGCAACCCTTGGCCAGTAGTATTTTTGCCGTATTCGTGCCAAAGTTCGACAAAAACCCAGGTGACCAGAAGATAGGTCATCATGGCTCGCCTGCAGGACTTCATCGCGAAAGACCGTAGGCACGACGAGTAGATAGACAGCTTCTCTTGGACTGTAGTTTTTCTTATACAGGACGCCGTCATGTAAACAGAACGACGACAGCCCGTGCGAAAAGATTCGCGGCGGAGACTGAGCGCTTCCTTCTAGATACTCAATGTGGGGCCGTAATTCCCTGTCGTCCCTTTGGTGTTGAATGAGGATGGACGTGGAGATGGCACCAAGAAGAACAGAATCGTCCTCGGGGTCAGCTCGGTTGTTCTCGATAGGGGCACGAGACAAACAGTCGGCATCACTGTGCTTCCTACCAGACTATAGACGATGGTGACATCGAATTCCTGAAGTCGAAGGCTCCAGCGTGCAAGCCGTCCCGAGGTATCTTAGAGGTTCGCCAGCCAACACAGCGAGTGGTGGTCGCTGACGACCCTGAAGGGGTGGCCATATAGGTACGGGCGAAATTTTGTTACTGCCCACACAATGGCCAGGCATTCTTTTTCGGTGGTGGAATAGCTCGCCTCAGATTGTGACAATGTGCGGCTCGCGTATGCGATTACGCGTTCGAGACCATCCTGCCTCTGCACAAGGACCGCACCGAGGCTGATGTTGCTGGCGTCTGTGTGTAGTTCAGTGTCGGCTGACTCGTCGAAGTGTCCAAGGATGGGCGTACTTTGGAGACGAGTGCGGAGGTCTTCAAAGGCTTGCTGTTGCTCCAGGCCCGAGAAGAATGGTTCAGAATCTTTCGTGAGTTGCGTGAGGGGCTCAGCGATCTGGGAGAAGTTCTGCACAAAACGCCTATAATAGGCGCAGAGACCCAGAAAGTGGCGCACACTGCGCTTATCGGTGGGCACAGGAAAAGCAGCCACGGCAGCAGTCTTATCGGGGTCTGGGATAACCCCTTTAGCGCTCACGATGTGGCCCAGAAACTTCAACTCTTCGAAAGCGAAGTGACACTTTTCGGGCTTCAGGGAAAGACCGGCCGACCGAATTGCTTCGAACACAGCGCGCAGGCGTCTCAGGTGCTCTTCGAACGTGTCAGAAAAGATGACAACGTCATCCAAGTACACGAGACAGGACTGCCATTTGAGATCGGCAAGAACGGTGCCCATCATCCTCTGGAAGGTTGCAGGAGCCGAGCACAGGCCGAAAGGGAGCACCCGGAATTCGTACAGACCGTCCGGTGTAATAAAGGCGATCTTTTCCCGGTCGCGTTCGTCCACCTCGATTTGCCAATAGCCGCTTCGTAAATCTAGCGATGAGAAGTACTTGGCGTGGCGCAGCCGGTGCAGGGAGTCATCAATACGCGGGAGAGGATAAACATCCTTTTTAGTGACTTTGTCTAAACGTCTGTAATCAACGCAGAACAACAGGCGACGCCCACAGGCTCGTCGATGGCTGTATCACGTCGTCCTTGAGCATTTCTTGAACTTGGCGACGAATGGCATCGCGCTCCTTCGAAGAGATGCGGTAGGGCGGCTGACATAACGGCCGTTGGTTGGCGTTAACTATAATTCGGTGCTTTGTGAGCGGTGTCTGCCTAACCTTGAGGTCGAGGCAAAGCAGTCGCAGAAAGACTGGATAACGCTTTCCAAGCAGCGTTTCTGGTTAGTTGGGAGGTTTGGGTTGACCTCAGTGTTTATGGGAGTGGTCGGTGCCTCCACTGATGCTGGGGTTCCGGACAAAGCGTGCTGTCCCGCGAATTCGCTGAGTTCCTCGAAATACGCAATAGCTGTTCTGCCAGGCGAACACTGAGGTTCACAACCAAAATTTTTTACCAAGAGTTCGGTTCGGCCCTTGTCCAGTTCAACAATTCCACGAGCAACACAGACTTGCCGACCAAGGAGCAGCGACATGTTGGTTTCAGCAATGCCACGAATTTTGGTGCTGTTATCGCACTCTACTGTAACAAACATGCTGGATCTTGATGGGATCAAAACGTGGTCGTCACAGACGCATAACTTAGCCCTGCGTGGCTCGGTATCGTCGTTGACACGACCTTGGGTGGAAAACGACACGATTAGCTCCTGGAGATTTATAACGGCACCGTACTCTTGAAGGAAATCCAAACCGAGTATGAGGTCTTTGGAGCACTCGGGTAACACAGCAAAGCAACCAGGGAAAGTAACACCGTGGATCTGGATTCGCGAAGTGCAGACACCGATCGGAGTTACCATGTGGCCACCAGCTGTCCGGATCTGCGGCCAAGACCAAGGGGTCAGTACCTTCCTCAAGACCGTGGCTAACCGTCTGCTCATTACCGAAAAATCGGCGCCGGTATCCACGAGTGCGGTAACGTCGTGGTTGTCGGCGGATACCGGAATTTCGGCGGAGGCCAGTCGGTCGCAGCGTCGCGGCGAATCGTCGGGTGGAGGCTCTAGACTCGGTCCAGTAGTGGCAGCCCTACCCCCGGAGGACGCCGTCTTCAGTTTTCCCGACGTGGGGACGTACCTCTGAACTGGCCAGAGGATGACGGGCGGCCGGGCGAAGAGAACCGCCTTGGGGATGGCGATCGGGACTGGCGTCGCTGTGAGGTCGAAGATTGCACGTTTTCAGCCAAGTACTGTTCGATATCCCGTGGTCTTTCACCGTAGCCTGGTCGAGGTGCGTCAGGTGAAAACGCCCTTAAACCCATACTGCGGTAGGGGCAGTGGCGGAGGATGTGGCCAGGCTCTCCGCAGTGGTAATAGAGCGGCCGATTGTTTGGCGTTGCGGCACGGAGGGTGCTGTTGCGATTGGCTCCTGCAGGTATTGCACAGGAGCGATGGGGGAAAAGGCTCGCATCGCTGGCCCGGGACTTCGTAGCGCCTCGCTGTATGTCATAACGGAGGGCGCCGGGTGTGGAGCGGGGGGTGGCTGCACAACTCGTCGGATTTCTTTGCGGACCACGTCCGTAACGGCAGCGACGCTGACCTGTGGAGCTTAAAAGCGAAGTTTCGCCAGTTCCTCGCGCACCAGGCTTCTTACAAGCTCCCGAAGGTCCTCGGCGGGCAACGACATAGGCGTGTACTGGAAAGCGGCTGCTACAGTAGCCTGACGTCTGTAGTGGGCGCCCGTTCCTGTAAAGAGCGCTCGATACTCATTGCCTCCTTGGTGAAGTCGGACACTGTTCGTGGCGGGTCACGGACCAGTCCGCCAAACAGCTGCTCATTTACGCCACGCATTAAGTGGCGTACCTTCTGGGCTTCGGGCATAGCAGGGTCGGCCCGATTGAACATTCGGGTCATGTCCTCGATGAACATCGCGACGCCCTCGTTCGGCTGCTGTGATCTCGAGCGCAGGGCGATTTCAGCTTTCTCTTTTCTTTCGCTGCTGGTAAATTTCGCTAGCAGCTCTCGACAAAAAGCCTCCCAGGTGGTAAAGGAAGCTTCGTGGTTCTCAAACCATGTTTTGGCCGAGTTCTGCAGCGCAAAGTAGACGTTGCGCAGCTTGCGCTCACCGTCCCACTCATTGAAACCCGCCACTCGGTCAAAGCTGGCCAACCAGTCTTCGACGTCCTCGAACCTGTCCCCATGGAACGGTGGCGGCGATCGAGGTGCGTGAAGGACAAATGGCGGGGCATTCCCAGAGTGCTGACTTGTCTGGCTAGCCGCGGTGGATGTCATGGCCCTTACCGGCGCTGTCAGTTGACCGAACTCGGGTTGTAGGCCTCGCAGGCGGCGGCTCGCCTTGTGGACTGGTGTTGTAGTCACGCGTTGAGAGCCGACGTCAAAGGTGTCCTCGAGGTCAGCGTACATGGGCCGTTACCCCGCACCTCCATCAAATATGTCACTGCGAAACGGTTGGCGTAAGCAGGGCTAGTTTACTTGCTTTAATTAGACGCGCAAGACGTTGGAACGCGCAAGGCAGCAGGCAGCACGAGAGTTGAAGAAGACGAAGCATCTAGCCCCGAGATGGCCCAAGGCTTGCCAACTGCCAGGAAATGCAGTTTAGCCGCTGTATGGCGCCACTAGAGGAGTTAGTAGCGTAGCAATATCCATGTTCGTGGTAACAAGGTTTGACTATTTTTCATGACCCTGTAAGACTCATGTGATTGAGATTTCAGTGTTCCTTCACTTCCAGAGTCGCGTTCTCTCGTTGCTGCCCAATGAGCGGGTTTGTGCCCACTTTGCAGGGATGCCATGCAGCTGCGCTTTGACCCAGCCAAGGACAGTGCCGCCAAGTTTGAAATCAAGCCCGAGCAAAAGTAAGTCGCTGAGTGCATGCACTGCAGCTTCAGAGTTGCATTTTCAGACCCTTGAAGAGACCCTGAAAGGGGCTCCTAACAAAGGTGCAGTATTCAGCATCTTGACGCTTTTCCTTCTCCTTTTTGCATGCTTGTTGTTCCTCTGCTGCCCCCACCACCAGTGGGGGCCAGAGTGATACTGCTGACTGGCCACGGCCATCGTAGCTGCTCAACACCTGAAAAAATCTAGCCATCTCTGAACAGAATTACGCAGGAGCGCGTGATGGAGGAGGCACGAGAATGACTGACCAACTTTCGCGCGTGATTGTGGGTTCTGTAGCAGGGAACCCACAGTTGTTCATAATGACAGATTGTAGTGATTAAGCAAGGTTATGTGTGCACCTCAGAAGGTGTTTCAGAGCCCCTTTAAAGGAACACTGAGGACAGTTGCACCAAATTTTTGCTCTCAACAAAACTCGATTCTCTGGTTCTTTCTGGCTATGTTGATGTTTGCCTGGCAGAAAAAGCTCAATTTATTACAAAGAGAACCAGATTTTAAAATTTTCTTGCCGCTTGATTTCCTTTCACGATGTCCATATCAAAAATGACTCCAAGGTCGCCATTAGAAAATGGGTGGGGGTGTTGCCTAGCCTCAGGGATCTCCATGAAAAAATTGTCACGTATTTTATCATTTCAAGATTCAATTTTCCCCTTAAAGGGAAACGTTAAAGAGAAACAAGTTGCTCTATGTTGATAGGCTATGGCATTTTGATCACTGACTATTCTTACCAAAAACTGAGCTGTTATTTATTACATCTATGAAATATAGGCGTTGTCACCACCTTCTGATTTTGTCAGTAAAGTGTGTGTGTCTGTCAACATTGATATCCATGTGCAGATCTCGGAGGCTATGCCACACCACCATTCACTTCAATATGGTAGTGACGCCATAATTTCGGAACAACTGGCGGGAAAATTTTAAAATTCAATTCTCTCGGCCATAACTTAAGTCTTTTTCTGCTGGACTAACATGAGCTTAGCCAGAAAGGGCCAGGGAATCAATTTTCATTGAGAACAATAATTCAGTGGAGTTGTCCTCAGTGTCCCCGCCTGGGCTTCTTTGAAGCAGTGCAGCTCCTCTGAGGCAGGCCGCAGTGACGCAGACAGAGTGGGGCGATTTGAAACCAGCGTAGCCTCTGCTACTTACTTTGAGCTAACCTGTAGTGGTGCATACATGTAGAGCCTTTGTGAAAAAAAATTGTGGCTCCAATCCACGCTGTGAAGCTGGTTGGACAGCAAAGCTATGCTGTTTGCATTCAATTTTTCGCCTGGAATTTTTTGCTTACGACGACACGAAAACAAAATGCAGCCCCCGGAAACACATGCAGGGAAAAGGAAGGTGCTTCGCATTGTTTGCAGTTGCAGTTATCATACATTATGCGGTTTGCACATCACAAGAGCGGAAGCTCTCGTCCCCAGCGAATTAATCTTTAGCTCGTCATTAACCCGCAGTTTCACTAAAAGCCACACAACCACGCGCTTCTGGTAGCCTAGGTTGAACGCACAGATGGTGCCTTGAACAAGTCGCTGTAAAACAGCTGTTGCTTCTGGTGGCAGGAAGCAGAGCTCAATGTTTTTGAGCGGGATATTGCAGCAGTGTCGCAGTGTGCTGACCAGTTATCCAGGAGGAGGCAAATCTTGAGCACGCTTGTTGCAAGCTCCTCAGAAGGGCTTGCCATTGTTTCGTCCTCACCTGGCAGGATGAAGCACCCGAAAACAAGCACACAGCAACACTGGCACAGCCTGGAGTCCCACAACCCCTATCCAAGCAGCTGCAAACCTAATGTTTATGTGAGACAGGCATCATTTCCTTTCCTTAAAACCAATTTTCATTTCATTTTCCTTGCCTTACAGCATGGTTCGGGTGTCCACCAAGATATATATGCCAGAAGCGTCATTTCACTTCCTTAAAATTGGACCCCTTAGCAAAGCTTCAACACCCCCCCTTCTTAAAGAGGAAGGGTTTTCTATTTCAGTTTTTATATATTTTTCTTTTTTATTATGACTGCTTTATAATCAGTATGATGTAGGATTTCTATGCTGTATTTTTCTTTATTTTCATTTCTTTTTTTTAAATTTGTTGTTGTATATTAGGACTCCTTTATGCTGAGTATGATATACGATCTCTATGCTGTTGGGTACTTTTCCACTCCTGGGGTTTTTTGCTGAGGATGATGACAACACGAAAATTTCCTTGGATGATAGAGATATACAGCTTCACTGTGAAATATGTGGGACACTGTTAGCACTGGTGGCATTGAAGGGGTGATGGCAAACACTCCTGTGTCAGTCTAGAGATTTGGGACACTGGCAATGGGAAATGAGCCGGACACTGCTGGCCTGTTGGGCTGTGTATTTTTGCCAGACTGTACCGTGGGCTGTGGCTTCTATGCCAAAGTGTCACCATCGTCTGTATGCATTGCACGTTAGCTTATCAGTGCAATGCTAGCCACGAAAGCTTTTCTGTGCCACTTGTTTGCAACGCGAATGGCAGGACGAAGAAGAAGCGGCAGCAAGAGGAAGCAGCAGTGCCGCCGCAGGTGTCCAGTGAGCAATTCTATGAAGTGACCGGCAGCCTTCACGACGCCCTGGCCAGCCGCTCAGGAGGCTTCAGCCTGGCACAAATGTTCGCTGGCCAACTGCAAGATGAAGACCTTCAAGCTGGTGAGCAGGCCTTTGCTTGTTAGGGCGATAGTGTTAAGGGTCCCGTTCAGCGGAAAACCCATCGCCGAAGGCGGTGGCGCCGGCATGAGCAAAAAATCTCCAGAGGAGCTAACTAGGTGGGCCACCTGGCTCATGCAACCTTATGACATCACAACCTGCCCTCCAGATTGTGAGCCCACAGGGGCAGATGGGTGTTCAGTTATTGCACGAGAGGTCGCTCAAGAATAGAACCTGGCTCTCACTAGCCCCACTGATGGCTGTGTTTGAAACAGCCACCTGCCTAGACAGTGGCATATCACTTACCCTAACCACTGCACCACTACGTCAGGAGTGGTATGAGTACTCCCAACGATCAGTGAATATAATGTAGAGAATGACTAATTGCACATATATGGGCAATAACTCACTAAACCTATCGCGTCATACCCTTAAGGAAAAGCTGAAGTGTCCCCTCCAATTTTACTTCATTACTTGCCTGAAGAAGGCTGGTAAAAGGATTGTTTTTTAATTTCACCAGGTTTGGATTGGCGAGATTGTTTCCTCGTGATAGCAGTATGGTGTGCACTCCTGGGCACACACACATTTGCCATCTGAGCACGAAACTCAAGTGCCTCAGAACAGTAGTTGTGCAAAACAGGGATGAAGACAAGAATTGGCCTCACTCCTTATGTCTGTACAGCCATTCATTGCAGGGGTCACATCGCGAAAAAAACCCCCCTCTAACTTCCAAAGAGGGACTTGAACCCATGCTAACATGCAGCCAGTCAACTATTTTGTATGTGAACTGTGTATTGGCTTGGCTGCAGTTGGTGTGTATGATTCAGAAGCCAGAAATTGTCTTCAGTACCTGCGTTGCAATGCAGGTCTGACACCCGAACAGAGGATTGCTTGACTGCGTTATACGACTGCACATGATTGCAAAAAGGGGGCAAGACTGAAGGGGAAAACTCGGTGAATGATACACTAAGCACCTGGCTGATGCCAGTTTACAGAATTGGTGCACGTTCATCGTAGTGTTGTCCGGGCATGTGCAAATGGTGAATTTTCAGTGTGAAGCGAAAGCTACTTTGAGCCTTCTTTTGGCTCACTGCCACTGTTCTGGGGAAAGAGGTGGCGTCATACGATTCACGCGAGTTGGGATGCGAACAGTGCGTGTTCATGGGCTAGTGGGGGCGGACTTTGCAGTGTAGTGAAGGGCATATTTTTGAAAATTTTGTTGTCTCTCATCCTACATTTCAGTCTACATTTAAAAAAAAAAGTAACGTTATTTAAACGATGGATCGCTTAATAAAGCACATTGCAGGGCTAGTTGGTTATACATTATTTCTAAAATATTCATCATCATCAGCCACTCCGGTCTCTTCATGTCTCTCCAGGCCTCTTCCATGTCTCTCCATTTAACCCTGTCCATTGCCAGCTGCAGCCACCGTATCCCGGCAAACTTCTTGATCTCATCCGCCCACCTAACTTTCTGCCGCCCCTTGCTACACTTGGATTCTCTTGGAATCCACTTGGAAGGACAAGTGGTTATCTTGCCTTCGCATTACATGCTCTGCCCAAGCAATGGCATAGAGGTAGAGCATCCACCTCGCGTGCAAGAGGATCGGGGTTCGAGTCCTGCTGGCATGCAATTCATTGGATAAAAAAAAAATAACTTGATGGAACTGCATAACCAGGTCTGGTGTGCGGCCTGATTTCAGTAACCAGAACCAACAATGCACTCACTCACCAGAACAGGACTTGGCCACACTGGTGTAGTACTTGGCCGCAGCCTCCTATATGACTAATATCTGTGCCACGCGGGCAAATTTAGTGCCATTAAGTGCTTGCTGCCTTAAGTTTTAATCTCATTTGTGTGGTGCCACGCGCGAAAACTTTGAGACATTGGTTTTACTGCCATTTGCGACCTACTGAGTTCGCCGCAACAAGTTTGCCCGAGCAATGTGTGCTCTCATCCCCATTCCTCATGCAGAAAGCCATGCAACTTCGTTAGTAGCAACTTCCTGACCAGTATCATGTAGTTCAGTTATAACTTTCAGTCAGATGAGGCATCTCTGGCTACTGCATTTATGATATAAAGGGCGTCATTTATACCAGCTTTTCTGAAGATATTCTTGGCTTGTGTGGAGACAGGCGAGTTTTGTGACTAGTTTTTCAACATTTCAAGCAAGAAAAGCGGGTACTTTGTGCAAACTAATTTTTATATTGCATTTCAACAACATCCCCGAGATGTTGTGCTCAAATGAGCATGGTTTATATTCAGGTGAAATTTTTGAGTGCCTTGCAAGCATCATTGTGACTTTCGTATCATAAAATGTAGATGTGTAGTATCAAGTCCGAAAATAATGGCATTAACCAACTTAAGGCCTTAAGCATTTACTGCCATTTTTTGTTTGCGTGTGGCTTAGGTATAAACCACTTATTAACTCTCGGCTCTCAGTCCACAGTGGTTGGGGAGTAACTGACCAAGGCGGTCGGACATGTGACGCAGCGGAGGGTGCTAAGAATGTCTGGCTCCAGACAGCCCGCCATTGGAATTTGAACCTGGCAACATTTAACGCCAGAACCTTATTTAGTGAGGCTAGCCTAGCAGTGTTGTTCGAGGAGCTAGCGAGTATTAAATGGGATATCATAGGGCTTAGTGAAGTTAGGAGGACAGGTGAGGTGTATATAGTGCTGAAGGGAGGCACATACTACTATGTTGTTGTAGATTAGCGGTTAGGCAAGAACTGGGTGTGGGATTACTCATCAATCAGGATATAACTGGCAACTCAGAGGAATTTTATAGTATTAATGAATTAGCAGGGGGGTGGCAGTTGTCGTAATTAGGCTTAATAAGAGGTACAAACTGAAGGTGGTACAGGCTTTCGCACCTGTGTCCAGCCATGGTGACGAAGTCTTCAAAACCTTTTATGAAGACGTGGAATCGGCATTGAGAAGAGTAAAAAATGCAGTGCACTGTACTGATGGGTGACTGCATTGCCAAGGTAGGAAAGAAGCAGGCTGGAGACCACGCGGTAGGCAACTATGGCATAAGGAACCTGCGCTGGAGTTTTCCCGCCTGCCACTAGCGCCACCTAGCGGCCATCGCCACAGTTCTTGGTAGGATGAAGGCAACTACTGCGGCTAGAGGTGCGGAAGTGCAACGGAAAAAAATGCCAAAACCATCAGCATGCCCCGATGTTTGCAAGTGCCACATTGAAGACGGCTACGATAAGAGTGTTTTCTACTTGTTTCCATTGTGGCCGCATGAATAAGAGCGGTACAGTGAAAGATTCAGACGGTTGGACGTGTACGGAAAATCTGCATGCGGCTGAATTGTTGGTTGCTTTGCCGTAAAATGTAATGGACGGATGCGAGTATGAGCCATTGAAGGCTGTCGCCTTAAAAAGCCACCCTAAGCTGGCATTTGACCTTTCACCACTGTGTGCTGCGGTACTTAGCGTGGAAACCAACCTAAATGATGTTTAATCATAAAGTGAACAAGGGAGGGGAAAACCTCGGGATGCTTGCCAACGTATCGACAGGAGGACTTGTCTTCGTCTGGGCAAAGCATTCATCATTGGCGGGGTTTAAATAGGGTCATCCCTCCGAGGAGGAAGGCCAGGCGAGGCGGAAGAGGGTGTGAAGTGGGAACAGCGTTAGCATGGGGAGGGTGAATCTTGTCCAGGCATGATGGCTGCTAAAGTTGACCAGTGCCTCCTTTATAAAACTATGCCTGTCAAAAGAGCCCCTCTTGCTGAGTCACACTCTTTCTTGGCACTCTTTCCTATAGTGAGCTAGAATACTGGTCTAGTGGCGCGAACGGAGGCATGTAGCAGCGGCGCGGCTGAAGCAAAACGCCTCTCCTCACCGTAAGGGGCGCTGGCGCGTCTTTTACTAGCACTGCGCCCCTGCCGCCGTGCTGGCCGGGCAGTAGACAAGGCTCTGCAAGTGCCCATACGTTTTCGCGCTTCACTGCTGGCGTTCTAGGTCCAAGTTCTGCATCTGTTGACAAGCTCCATTTATTTCTGTCGCATTTGAGCACGCGGGAAAACCAGACTAATGGAATGAAAGGCTTTTATAAGCTAGTTGACGTACAGCTACATGAGTGCGTGTGACACTGTCTAGCGTGTTGTCACTGTTGAAGTACCTAATAGAACGTGTAGGTTTCAGTACCTGATGACAAGCAGAGTGAGCCAGGATCCAGCCGGGCATCTTATCAGAATTGTGAGGCAGTCTTAGTTCTGGCTGCAATACCCATATCAAGAGCCTGAGCAGATGTTTGTAGTTATACTGGAATCTGCCTTGCATTTAACAACCTTTCCCACTCAGTTTCTACGGGAAACCTCGAGCTTGGCATCCTCATTGCCATTTTATATGCAGATGCTGGCCAGCAAAGCTCTCCCAGTGGCCCGCAGGAGCTTGATAAAATTCTAGATGCAGGCAATATATATGTAGATGCAGCAGAAACAGTGCTTATAATTCTGAAAATACCGCCATACCATTCCACTTGCACTGTAGCATCAAGTGACAGGGGGCTAATATTCTAATGTAGAAGCTTGGGCGTGTTGGTGGTGGATCATTCATTAAACAGCGCAAACAATTCGAGGGCACAGAGACAGTACATACACACGCGCGCACTCATGTGTATGTCTCGTCTATGCGCCCTCGTATTGTTAGCGCTATTTCGTAATGTTAGCTGCGCGGTTATGTAGCAAAAAAAAAGGGGGGGATCCTGAAGACAGGCTGTGAAAGCTGCCTGACTTTGCTTCTAGTGACCAAAGAAGCGGCAACAAACTCAAGCCAGCTTGCATATGAACGACAAGGGTGACCTTCTGTATCCCTTACAGAAATACTTGCACGACATGCTTTAGCCTCCTATACAGCTACATGCAGACAGTATCCTTGATATTGTATAGGTGGTTAAGGCAAAAACAGAGCTTAGATCTGGCTGTCCTGGCCGATGTGAAAATGTGGCAGCCGAGCTCTGCTGTAGTGCCTTTCACTGCTTTTTACATAACAAAACCACCTTCCATTTTCAAACTGGAAGGGAAAAGATTCTGAGTACCAGAAAATTGGTGCGCTTAGACCTGCAAAGCACGTGCTTGGGTGAAATTCCATTTGACATCATTTCGGTTACTCGAGGAATGCATATGTGCCTGCCAGGAAGCCAAGATTTGCTATAATTTTTCTTTTACAAGTATTTGCACTTATGCTGCAAGCCTTGCCTAAACTTGGGGTGAAAATATTTCTAATCGCGGGTAAATTTTTGTGAATAAAATGCGTTTCTGTGGCCGCTGAAAGGCTTAAGGAAAAGTTATTTCCCCTACAGGCAGATCATACAGTGCCCTCAGAGATGAAATGCTGGGTTTAAAAAAATCAACTCAGTAAGAGATGCATCTAAACAAATTACATCTTCCAGCAAAACTATGTGCATTTTGCATTGCCCTTTGTTGGTAGGAGACGACATAGAACGACGCGATATTTCTACATCGCCAAATTGCTCGAAGGGGCTCGGTGGGGAAAAAAAAAGTGCCTAGGAGGTTATGTTGAAGTTAGGTGAAGCCAGTGGCAGGCAGGTTTCTTAACTAGGGGCGTATTATGCACCCCACCATTACGACGATGCGGAGAAACATGCACAAACTCGTGAAGCAGCAGCGACGGCGCCGCTAGAAAAGTTGCAGTAGTGCCATCTGGTGGCTTCTATGCCAAAGAGCATGCCCGCGCCCTCCCGTTTGCGCCACTAGGACAGTATTCTAGTTCACTATACTCTTTTCCATTCACCACGCTTGCCGCTCGTGGCGCGGCACGCTGACACTACTCCCGTCTGGCCCGACCGTGAGCAGGCGTGCTAGGCGCGTTCGTGCCTTGGTTCGTGCAAGGTCAACAAAGCAAAGTTTTATTCGCTGGTGTCAACGTGTGCAGGAATATGCTGTGATGTTTGGTTTCCTTCCGTTTGTGTACTGACAGCGTGCATAATGACATACTGCTGTGTGCCTATATATATATGTGCATCAAGTGCAAAAAAGAAAGACGCCGGGGTATCATACCACAAGATTCCAGCTGACCTCTAGTTGCGCCAGCATGGCTAAAGGTTGCAATGGCTGATTTCCTTGAATACATCGAAAGACTGGGAAAGGACAGCCACCCTGACAAAATTTCTTTACCAATGAAACATACACAGCACTGGTATTGACAACAACATCGGATGTAGCATGCATTCATTACCTTCTGAAGGAAAGGGAGTTCATATTTGTTTTGACTCGAAAGTTTTCGAGGGATCCGATTGAGGCACTGTTCGGGTTCCTTCGATGGACAGCAGGTTGCAATGATGTTATGGATGTGAAGTCTGTACTCTGCGGACTCGAGAAGATGTTTAAGACCGGTATTGTGTCTGCATCAGTTGGAAGCGATGTCAACAGCTCAGCCTCATTCTGTACTGATGCAGTGGTTTCCAATGGAAACACTCAGAAACGCAGCTGTACAGGCGAGGGTTTTTTCCCATCAGCAGCAAAGAACAGATTGCAAGATCTTTGCACTACAATATTGCTCCCCAACCTCAAAGTGGCTAGTGTATACCCTTATTGGTGGATATATCTGGCCAGAGTCTTGTCAGAAAGGCTCAGCTGCGAGAGCTGCATTCAACTTGTGGAAAAACCAAAGGGCAGTGCCCCTGTTGATAGGCAGATTGCACACCAAGGCCCTGCATGCATGATGGACTAAAGTATCCAACCAAAGAGTTATAGTGTCTATTTTGATAGGTACTAGACCTCAAGCGGTTTGTCAACATAATGCTGTTTCACAGGAAATCCATTTCCAAACCGCTAGAAACAAGTGTGGACATGCCCATTCTGGTGTGCAAGAACGAAGAGCCAGGCCACAGGAAGAACCGCTGCGGACTAACCATATGCTTGTAATATCACAGACAAGAACGCAGTCGCCAAGCTGTATGCAAATTAAGAAACCATTGTGACGGAAGCTGCTGAAATTGTAGCATGCCATGTCACGAGTTGCAGCCAGACAAGTTGAGATAAGTACTGCAAATAAATGTTCGATTGTCAAATGTCTCATGTGGTTGAGTGTAAGAAAATTTGGGCCATGGGAAGGAACCTAAAGCTTGTTAAAAAGCAAGGAAAATAAAAAAATTGAGGAAAAGCACAGTTTCTGCTATTATCAAGCTTTGCATTTCTGCCCAGCCCCGTGAGCGACAGCTGAAGTGTTTGGCTAGTGGGCTAGCAACATCAAAACATCACCTGAACGAACAAACGAAACTGCTTGTGGCTGACGCGGCGGCTATGCCACACAGTCATATCGCTTGTATCACTTTAAATATTCGCGATAAAAGCACATGGACAGTGCTTCGTTAGCATACTCGACGAACTAAATAATTGTAGTGCGATATACAACTCTACAACCAACATGAGCAGCGCAAGTCGGGGGCGGTGCATATGTTCCAGCAGCGTTCTGAACGACGGCGTAGTGGCAGCTAGCAGCACCGCGTTGCAAGCGGCACGTGAACCCGCGGCGTCTGTGGCGGTCCTATTGTGTGGCGCCGGAACTCAAAGGCATAGATTTATAAAGGAGGCGTTGAGTTGACTTATTGGTTTACCTGCAACACTGTGAAAAGCAAAAGGCCAGTTCAGCAGAAAGGAATCCGGTGGTGTGGAGCGTGGAGAGCATGGGCTTGAAAGGCTGCGTCAAGCTGGGACAGGTGGCGGGGTATTACTGGCTGTGATGACCTGAAAAACTGAGATAAGGAATTAGTCATCATGGCGAAACGAAATACTGGAAAGAATATAATAAAGGAAAAAGAGAAACCAGAGAAAGCATGAAAGAAAGAGGGGGGGGGGGGGTGGAAAGGAATGCGGGAGAGAACTGTTCCTGAGAAGCGATTGCTAGAGAAGCAGTGCAAGGTAAAGATAAAATTGAACAAAGAAGGGAGAAAAAAATTCTCGTTGAGGGTTTACGGGTAGGTGTGGATGGATAGGGTGAAAAAAACGATTGAGCGGTGGTATGAAGTGCTGGTGTATACTCTGACCATTTGCAAGACCTGTTTAAAAAATTATGCCAGCGCCAGAATTTACCTGAGAGATTCTAAGTTTACTCTGAATATGTTAATTCCTGCTAGTTGTGAGGATTTAAATTTGTGGATTAGGAATGCCCCTTTGTGTTTTCTGTCCCTTGTAGATTTGAAACCTGATTGAAGAACCGCCTTCTGTAGGTTCCTTGCTGTGCCAGCTTGATGACCATCTAGTCTGGCACTCATTGATTGCCCAGTTTCTCCGGTATATTTTTTTCTGACAATAGGAGCATTGAAGCACGTAGATAACATTGGACGATGTGCAGTTAAAACAAGTCTTTATATCGAAGGTGAAGTTGCTTGCATGCTTCTAACAGTAGTGTTGCTATGTAAATGCTTGTATGTCTTGCATCTATTGGTCAAGTGCATGGTCTTATTGTCGGCGGGGGTTTCTTATCAAGCCTAGCGTGTACTAGAATTCAATTCTTTTTTCTTTTTATTATCAGTATTATCAGTACAGTACATAACATCACTGTCTGGATCCTTAGCCAAAGGCTAGTTATGGATCCATGCAATAAAAGCAAAGAGAATTAGTGAGGACAAATGATTTCTACTGCATGCCAAAATAATACACATAAGAATGGTGGAAAAATGCAAAGCGTACAAGCAAGATGGTTCAAATTACAGAAATACAAGAGGGCTCATGACAAAAAAACATATGAAGACAGGAACAGCATTTTTTATACAAAATAAACGCAGTTGCCTTAGAAGTGATTATTCAATGACATATGAATGGCAAACCCAACATAGACACTACAGAGAATAATAAGAGACAATCACTAAGCGATTTGCATTGTAAATCAGGTAATTATTTGTGACAGAAAAAAGGTCTTTAGTGAAATATAAGGATTGGACGTTGCAAAGACTGCACAGGGGATTTTATTCCAAGTTTTTACCCCTTGATACTCGAAGCGGCGCTGGCCATAGTCATTGCGAGATGTAGGAACCAGAAATCTTCCCTGTGCTGCTGAACGACTGTTAGTTGGGGCTCTATGGAATGTGTTCAAAGTAAAGGGGGAGGTGCCGGAGAGGACTCTTAGTACGAGTAGTGCAACGCGAAAATCTCGAAGCTGCAATGCCGGCATTATTTGGAGTCTAAAAAACAAAGGGCGAGAAGGCGTATATGGTGTTGTGCAAGTCATTATTCTCAGTGCCCGCTTCTGCAGGCGTAGAACAGGTTCAATGTAAGTGATGTAAGTGAACCCCCATGATTCTATACAGTAAGTTAATTGGGACTGAAAGAAGCTAAAGTATATTGTTTTTAGTGTGTGTATTTCGAAATGTCGCCGAGCTTTGGCCAGAACGAAACATGCATAAGATAGTTTGCTACGCAATTTTTCGATATGCGGTTTCCAGTTTAATGCAGCGTCTAAGGTTACACCCAAGTACTGAATAGTCTTAACTTCTTCAATTTCTTTATCTCCTATCGTTATTGCGGAGCATGTCTTTCAGGTTTGTGTTGTGTCTGTATGTTACCCTTGGTGTGCCAAGAAATATTTTCTTGAGATTGCCAGCTAAAATAGGGTGTATTCCCACAAAATATTGGTTATGTTCAGAAGGGCGTTCGAGTATTTTGTTATAAGCGCAGGAGGCCGCTCACTGTTAGCTTTTCTTTTTTCGTTTTTTAAGTACCTCGCCTTGTTTTAGAGTGGTTACTCATTGGAAAGCATTATTAAAGGAGTTCTGAGGATGGTTCCTACCAATTAGGGTGTTTTTTAGTGAGTGGTGGTGTTTCAAACAGGTAGTTGGCGGCAGCGGAACATATTCTTCTCAGGCACGTTGCCCACCATACATATATGCTTTGCTTACAGCGTCTTAGATGACGGATAGTGAAATCCAAGTATTGCTGTCAGTCTGTAGGTTTCTTGCAGAATGTGGTTTTAAGCTGGCTATTTTCTGAACGGACGGTGGTGTCGAGAGAATTGACTTGCATAGTAGAGTGTTGGACGATAAATTTAGTGCTAGAGTGGAACGAATTAAGGTGCTCCCATATCATAAAAATGTTGTCTATGTAACGCAGGTATGTGAGCAGTTTTTCTGAAAATGAATTTAGAAATTTAGACTCCATAGAAATGTTTGCATAAGTCGGTGTGAAGGGAGTGGCCATACTTGTTCCAGATAGTTGAAGGTGATAAGAATCGAACTCGAAATAGTTGAGCATGAGTAGCGAGAGATACACTTCAATTTCATGTGAGTGTGGATTTTGAGTTAGAGCGTTGGAGAGCACGTCAATCACTTCAGTTATGGGAATATTTGTGTACAAAGCGGCAACGTCGAGTGCAACCGCTATCTGCTGGGATAATGGCTGCATCATTAAGTGACTCTATTACCCATAGAAAGTGTGCTGTGTCCTGGACAAAGGAAGGAAAGAGGGTTGGAATGTCTGCAAGGTGGTGGTTAAGAAAAATTGGCAAGTTGTCTGTAGGTGTGTTACTGTACAAAACGATAGGCCTACCTGGGACATCTGCTGTAAACAAGCCTTCCGCGAAAACCTTATGGATTTCAGGAAGTAAGTCGAAGCATCCTGCTTGTTTGACGGATTTAAGAGGTTTTAGTGCTGTTGCGTTATTAGTTCCCTGGATAATAAGCCTGTTAGTTTGCTCTGAATTACAATGCAGAACCTGAAGGTGGGATTGGAATCTAATTTCTTATACAGGCAAGGGTTCCGAGTTGCCTGCTTCAGAATCTGCTTGTCATTATTATTTCGAGATTCTGGAATATCAATTACATTGCTGTCATGGTCCTGCAGTATCAATGGGGTATCTTCTGGTTCTATCGAAATTGAAGGGCGGGTGGTGAGCTGTCTAGATATCTCTTTTTCTAGAGGAAGTTTGTCTCGAATATGCTTACATTGTTAATCGCAAAGCTTACGTTCCTTCCTCAATATAAACTCTGCTAGTTCCTGTCAATTGTCCAAATTGAGTACTATATTACTAAGTTGGTCTTTAAGAGAATTTAGTTGTGCTTTACAATGTTCTTTTAAAATAGCTGGGAAGGACAGGGTTGCGTCATCTGAAACTTTTTTCCATCGAGTGCGCAGTTCAGGCCGAAGTGCATCAAGGCTGACATTAACTTTTAGTCCCTTCGGCATTTTTCTCTGTTGCGAGTAGGATTTGTAAGTCTGTAAATAGAATCAATCTATAGTTACTAACTTTCTGGCAACTAGGAAAGTTTGCCTTTTGGGTTCGGGAAGGTTAGTCCTGCTAGTGTTTAGTCATTTGCTACAAAACCCTCGCGTAATCATTTGTGCTTTATAATAAACTGCACGTCTCCAACCAAAAATTTTAATTTTAAAACAACGTTTCGAAGCCGGTTCGGCTCCTTCATCAGGGGTGATCGAGGGCAGCAGCTAGCGTCTTTTCAGTGTGCTTTCTGTCCCTTGTAGATTTAAAGCCTGATTGAAGAATGAACAGTTTATGCGCATCATGTAGTGACCATGTTGATTAAAATGTTCCGCCACTGCTTTCTGTAGGTTTCTTGCTATGTCAACTCGATGACCATCTAGTCTGGCGCTCATTGATTGCCCAGTTTCTCCGGTATATTGTTTCTGACAAGTCTGACAGTCGGCTTCGAAACGTTGGGTTAAAATTAAAATTTTTGGTTGGAGATGTGCAGTTTATTATAAATCGTGAAACCCAACCAAAATGTTTAGTTTTAATTTGTGCCTGTTCCGAATGGACCTCCTGACAGGTTTCACGTGTTTAGGGGACTTCTGCTTAGGGCTGGTGTCGGTGGCAAGGGCAAGGTCCACGTCAGCGTCAGTCTGGGAGCTAGTGTGCGTCTTTAAATGCGTAGGTGGCTGTATCCTATTGTGTTTCTGCGTGCTGTTCGGCTGGTGTGGGATCCACGCCCTCCGTCCATGTACAGGTGTCTCGGGAACGGAGGGCCATGGCTGTTCCTGGGTGTTGTTGCTACTTTTAGTTGTCTGTTTTCCAGTGCTGGCCACAGTGGCAGAGGGAGTAGGTGTGGGCTATTACGTCCACTTAAATGTGTTTCTTATCCTGTACTTGATGTTGTTTGCCAGTGATGAACGCTTTGCCCAGACGAAGAAGGCAAGTCCACTTGTCCAAACGTTGACAAGTACCCTGAGGTTTTTCGTCCCTTGCTCACTTTGTGGTAACCATCTGACCAACCTCTCTCTAATAACGTTTGCCGCTCATTTTTCTGCGGCCTGCGCAATCGCCGTGAGCGGCTTCAAAATGTTCTAGAGCTACAGAAAAGGTCTCTCCCATTTCTCATTCTTTATTTCTCCAACTTAATTTTTCCAGCTTGAGTTTTTTGGTGAAATTTTATTTTACGAATTTTGGTTATATTCAACCATTTTACGACTATAACGATGTTTCACTGCATTACCTCTTCTATTTCCATGCGAGTACATCATCACTTATTGTATAGCAGATGTATTTTTTTGTGTTTTTACATTTTTTCGGCTTCAAAAATGCCCTAAGCTCAAACTGACAATTTCAAAAACTTCATTTCGTAAGCTATAGTATTTTGATCCAGTAATGTTTATTTTGAAAATTGTTTGCTCATAGTGAAAAATTTTGTTTGCTCATAGTGAGAAATTTTATCAAGGACAGTCTGAAAACGGCCTTTTATATGTAGCATCAGAAAAAAGTTTTCGGGTATGATTTAAAATTTTTAGTGGCGAGTTTATCAGCAGACTTGAAACATTTTATACGTTCCGGGATGTTTTTTATATTTTTTCTTCAAAAAGGCATTGTCTTGTCAGTTCCATTTTTAAAATAATTTTTCATCTTTTTTTTGTGTTTCCTGTTTTTGTTTTTCAATCTTCACACATAGTATTTATGTTAAAATTAATGTCTTCAGAAAGCACATTCTGTTGCCACCAATTTCATGTGCATTGCATTTTTTTTACACTTTGCATATTTTGCAGGAAAAAATCATCTATTTATTCATTTATGCATGATCCTACAGTGCTTTTAGGCATTACAGTAAGGGGGGATATATTACAAAGCAAGATACAATCATAAATGTAGCAAGTATCATAATGCCTCTTCATAATAGATGACTGCACGACTGCGGTACACAATCTTCCAACTCAAAACAGGGCAAACACAGGACACCCATTGACCTGACTGACTGCTTTAAAAGAAATAAAAGAAAGGGGACTCGAAAGGAAATAATGCCCTAAGGGTCCAGTGCTAAAAAGAAAGCATCATTGGATAAAATAGAAGCCACGGAAACTGGCAAATTATTCCACTCTTCCACCATTTTCGGAAAGCAAGAAATTTTAAAACAATTTTAAATTGAGGTGGTGTAACCCTATTTGGGTGGTCTCTTCTTTGGGGTACACAGGGCCGGACTAAGAAAAATGGGGGCCCTGGGCTGATGCGCATGCAGGCCCCCTTTCCCCGTGCTGATCCCCCCCCCCCTTCCCCCCCCCTGTCGCCAGCTACGCTACTGGAAATGTGCGATGTTTCATTTTAATTCCGCCAAGTTAAAAAGAACGAAGTGCGATCAACGGGATGATTATTATTGTTATTATAATAAGGAAAACAACAAAACTTGCGTGAAACGCGTGCTGTTGTAAACACCATCACATATGTTCACTTTGTGATTAATCTGCATTCTGTTTTCAGCAAAAGCTATGCTTTAAGGAAAAGTTTAGTGCCTTCAAGACGAACAAGAACATAGAAGAGACAACACTGCTCAGATGTCGATCCTTCTGAAGATAGGCTTTGTTTGCATCACTAAGCTTAATCCCGTAAGGAGACGCATGGTTGTATCCGAAACATTGCTTATTAAAATTCAAGCACCAGGCTGCAGTAATCGTTATACACGTTACACTATAAATATGCAATAGATATATACATTACTTAAACACCATAAAAATGCACTAGAATACAGATGAAAATTACCAAACGCAATTACAGAACATTATTTGAAAATATTTTCGATTAAGGTAAGACAACAAAGGACGACACAAAATAAACGTGGCACTATAAAAAAATACAGTTCTTTATAAGCACGCTAAATATCACAAGAAGAACAAACAAGAGATGAACAACGAAGATTTGCATACCTTGAATTACACTGCTCAGCGTTTCATTGGCAACGTGGAGGCTGCGAGGCGACACAACAAACTTAATGGAACTATTCATGTATAGCGCAAACAGTACGCTTTTAAAATGGCATCTTTCGCGCCTTTCCTTTGGCGAAATCACATATAGTCTGTTCGAAGGATAGATCGCGGAGGAGGTCACTTTCAATGGACATGATAGCAAGCGAGATCACCTTGTCGTCAAGAAGGCTCGAACGAAGGCGATGTTTTATCAGCGACAACGTGGAAAACGATCATTCGGTCTCACAGTTTGCCACGGGTATGCTTATGTACATTCGCAAAGCAATAGAAAGGTTCGGAAACACATCAATAAGCTTTCTTTCGTGCAGAAACTTCATTATTCCCAGGGGACTCGTGTCCTGGCACACAGAGTTGTGCAGAAAGTTCGCAAACTGAACGATTTCAGAGGAAAATGCTGGCTCCAAATCATTTTTGTAGGTTTTCACCAACTTCTCAGGTTGCTGTGCCAGAGAGGCCTCGCTCCCAGTTTCTGTCAGCAATATTAAGAATCCGAACCTTTCGTAGAGTTCAGTGTAGGCAGCCTTTCGCACTCGCAAACCAGAGCCTAGACTGTCAAGTGCAACACTGTAGGTCTCTACGATAAACTTTTTTCTACCTTGTAGCGCGCTATCGCTTTTTCCGTCCGGGCGCTTACTCAAAACGATGCGTTTGCCCTCATCCTGATAACATTGATTGGTACTTGGCGTGCGTGCTCTCTCTTCGAAGGTATCAAAGGGAGGTCGCAAAGACTTAACAAAGCCTTCTAGAGAGCTCAGCAGGTCTACAGCAGTTGAAATGTCTAGGCCTGGTTTCTGAAGTGCTACGCTCATTTTGTCAAAGTGCCCCAAGATTTCACTCCAGAAAATCACCATGAATGTAATCTCTAGTTTTGTCATTTTTTGAAGAGAGAGTGTGCTTCGTTCCTAGTGTCACCGTTTTCTTCCTCGTTCTTTGATATAGCTTCAAAGCAGCACAAGACTGCATTTAAATTTTTCAGAATGGCCTTGCATGATTCAGCGTGTCTCGACCACCTGGTCTCAGAGATACTTTTCAAAACAAGCTGCTGGCCAGTTCCGCCCATGCTGTCCAACAGATACCTCCATCGCTTAGGTGAGACAGCAAAGAACACATACAGTCTCTGGATTACAGTGGAAAATTTGACTGCCTCAAGGCAACTGTCAACGCTACACGCACCAACTAAGTTCAGTGAATGACCAGCACACGGGACGTAGACTGCCAATTCGTTCAGGTGTTTGATTTGAGCTTGCAGTCCTTTGTATTTTCCTGACATATTACTTGCATTATCATAAGCTTGGCCCCTACAATCATCAATTGAGATGGCATTGGTCATCAAGAGGGACATCACGGTATCGAAAAGATACAAGCAGGTATGCGATTCGATTGGAACAAATTCAAGATAGCGTTCGTACACTTTCCCATTTAAATATCATAAAACAAATGACAGCTGATCAATGTGAGTAAGGTCTGGAGTCAAACCAACAATTAAAGAGAAGTATTTTGCGCGTTTCACTTCGTCAACGAGACGTTCCTTGACAGCCTTTGCCATATGCTCGATAAATTCATCACACATGGTTTTTGACAGATACGATGGGTGACCTTTTCTTTTGTTCCCGTAGCGTTTGATGTGCTCCTCTAGAAAGGGATCAAACTTGGCAATGGCCTCAAGCACTCCCATATAATTGCCATTTCTCGGTGAACCAAAAATCTCCTCACTGCCCCTAAACGCTAGGTTGCGCTCAGCTAGAAGCTTAACTACAACGACTACATGCTTCAACACCTCTGTCCAGGAAGCGGCCTCAGTGACAAGATGCTTAACCAGCTTCTTGTCTTTTGTGCTGCTCGAGTTAGAGCGGGCGAGCCATGCTGCCACGCAGTTCCGGTGCTTGACGCAATTTTCATTTGCGCAAACCTTTTCTTCTGCTCTTTTCCAATCAGAAAAGCCGTGCATGGTGAAAGCACTGGACTTGGTTGAAATCGAAAATAGTTTGCACATGAAACAGTAAACGGAACCCTTGGACTCCGAGTACATTAACCAGTGTCGCTAGTACGCCTCCCCATTTACAGCCTTTCGCACGAAAAGGTGAGGTGACATATAGTGTTTCTGAGTTTTGTATTGCCTTTCAGAACACGGAAAATTTTCTACCCGATTTTGAAAATACAATCGCCCTTTATCAAGGCATACACTCCGAAAGCTGTCAGTAATAACGTCTGGCCACTTAGCAGGGTCACCTCGGAGAATCCCGCAACATACGTTTTGCTGTGGGGGTGTCTGTACTTCTCTGTTGCCGCAACGAGAAGCCGCCTCATTCGTCCTCTCGAGGCACACTTTGTGGGTGGGAACATGATTATTCGAAGCCAAACTAACAGGAAACAAGTGAGTTGATTTTTGGAATGTTGTTTCCTGGCACTCGTCAGTAGAAGGAGGCTCATCGGGGAGGTTTGGCACCTGTTGATCAGCAGTAGTAGAAATTGGGCGTGGCGGACCGGACACCTGGAGCTCTGTGGCAGGGGCCCGGCCGAGTAGCATAGACGTTGCTGACTCAGGAACAGGACAGGGCTCGGTTACCATCGGTTGCTCAAAAATATGGACGACCGAGGTTGGCACCATTTTCACAGGATCCAGACAAGTAAGAAGAGTGAAACCTTGCTTCTTGCCAGGAAACCGTGGTGATGGAGTTGGCAAGTCCTCCACAGAAGCATAGTCGGTACTATTAGGAGCTTGACACAGACTCTGGGTAGAGCGATCATACTGCTCCACGGAAGCTGCATTCAGTAGGTACTTTGTCATCTTTGGTAGCTTCTTTTCACGTTCTTCTCCTTCTAACTTCGCCTTTCGTTTAGAGGCACCACTTTGATGCTTCCGACCAAGCATTTTCTCATGAAGGGATGCTAATTGTTCACCACACCGGTCACTTCGTCAGTCCGACGCAACCACAGGTGTCCAACGGTGGCCGTCCCGATGACGCACACGCTGCCTGGATGATTCGTGGCTGGCCGAGAGTGGTGCGTCCCCCGGGAGCCGCTAAGCGGGTGGGCTTATTCAAGCTTAACCGGCGGCTCGGGGCTGAATGCTGAATCGCAGCCCGCGATCAACTTCCTTTCGTAGACGCGCGCCTCGTCTGTCTGTTACTAGCGCCAAAGCAGGCGTACACATACGCGTAGAGTTCCTTGTACAAATTCTCTCCTCCGTACAAACTCACTCCTTCTCCCGTTCCGGTCTCGTCTTCCTATTGGCTAGGAGCAGTCGTCTGTTCTGGAAGGTTCTCGATATTTCTTTCGCCCCGTCGACGCTGAGCGAGAGAACGAAGGGGAGAGGGCGACTCCTAGTGCAGGTGTCCAATGGTGGCCGTCCCGATGACTGGTGCACGCTGCCTGGATGATCCGTGGCTGGCCGAGAGTGGTGCGTCCCTTGGGAGCTCCTCAGCGGGCGGGCTTATGCAAGCTTAACCGGCGGCTCGGGGCTGAATCGCAGCCCGCGATCAATTTCCTTTCATAGACGCGCGCCTCGTCTGTCTGTTACTAGCGTCAAAGCAGGCGTACACATACGCATAGAGTTCCTTGTACAAATTCTCTCCTTTGTACAAACTCACTCCTTCTCCCGTTCCGGTCTCGTCTTCCTATTGGCTAGGAGCAATCGTCTGTTCTGGGAGGTTCTCAATTTTTCTTTCGCCCCGTCGACGCTGAGCGTGAGAACGAAGGGGAGAGGGCGACTCCTAGCGTGGGCAACTCCTAGTGCGGGCGAAGTTACGCGCTGTCCGTCGTTTCTTAGTCATCTTTTTCTACTTCTTTCTGGAAAGTTCGGCGACCAGTTGACCTACTTTGTCCGTCGAGCGCGTTTGAGGGTACGCAGCCACTAGGCAGGAATGAGCCCTGGAGACAGGCCTTTGTGTCCAGCTCTCCAACTTCCCCCTTCACGCTTCCACAACCCTAGCCTGAACAGTGAACATTCCATGCTCCATGGCACGCGGACAAAATCACGTGTGACGTCTTCTTTCGTTTCCTGCCTAGCCGCTGCCATCAGACTCATCGGCTGTCGGACTCATCCTCCCCCGCCCAAATTACCATCACGGTAAAGAAAAGTCGAATGGGAAGCACTATTGGGTACTGCAGCACATCCTTTCTATGAGAAGGACCGCGGCGGAACTATTTGAGAGGTGGTGACGAGGGGCAAGGGAGATTTAGCTCCTCATCCCACATTACATGTTTTAGGTGTTTCCCCCTTGTCCCTCCTCTCCAGACAGCACTGGACAGACGGACTGACAGGAAACCACGAAAACTCTTCCAAGCAAAAGCACCTCGCTTCGTAAGAAAGAGGGCCCCGCAAGGGTGGCGGGGGATTCCTGTTTTTGCTGCTCGACAAGCTCTCCCCAAATGATCAGGCTAAACGCATGCTGTTACATTAGGCGGGGGCCCACACGCCTGCTCATTCTGGTTTTCTTGCTTCATACATGTCGCTCGAAGTTCTGTTGCCCATGGTTCCATATACTAAGCAGGTTAGAATAAATGGGCCCCCTTCTACTGTCCGAGGTGAGGCCCTGGGCTGCAGCCCCCTTAGTTCCCCCTCCTTAATCCGGCACAGGGGATATATAGCTTGGGGGTTGAAGGTAGTTTACTTTTGTGATGCCAGTGCAATCATGAAATGTATTGTATAGTAAGTTAACACTGAGACATTTTCTTCTGTGGCTCAGCTCTCGTCATCCCAAGCATTGCTTAGCACGAGTAATGCTTAGTTTCCTATTATAATTACTTAGAACAAGACGGGCAGCTCGGTTTTGGACAAATTGTGGGGTCACTCTGCGTCCAGCCGGCCGGGAAGGCGAGCTTCCGTGCAAGCTACACGCAGGCGTTATTTAAGCACGCAACACGTTTCCCCAACCCGTGGCGCAGAGTCGCAGCCACGGCAGGTCCGGACGAAATAGGCAACGGCAGGGCACGCTAGGAAATAGTTTATTATCCTAACGCGAGGTAAAGCACACTGCGGAAGAATGTTCTATCCGTAAAATAGATGTTCAGCAGCTCACCAAGTCGTTGACGTCGACCGGCGTTGGTGTTCGGGGGCCGGCGGGCAGCGGAAGGGGTCCGTGGGGTAGTTAGGTCAGGTCCGGCGGCGAGAGAGACCTTCCCGCCGCGCGATCACGCCTTTTATCCCCTCGGTCATTGCCTCCCTCGCAGCAAATCGTTACCGTCAAGCTTAGGCGTGCTACCCTCTCCGCAGAAGGCGACGCGCTGCCGTGACGTCACGTCAGTGCTGGGGCGGAAATGAGCAGAGTCGCGGGGGTGCCTTCTCTCCACATTCCTGGTGGCCAGCGCGCCCGTGTAGGTCACGGTCGCCGCTGGCGCGGGGGACGAGGAGGGGATACCCGTGTATCCCACATCCTCCCCTCCTTAAGAAGCCTCCCGAACACAGAAACAGGGGCAACATTACTTGATCTCCGCCATCCTGGGATCGAAGTTCTTCAGCTCCCGCCGGTGCATCGGTTGACGGCCGCGCCACGCCCCCGCCGATCAGCTGCTTCGCTCCGAGGGCTTGGCCTCCCGCACGATGACGCTTGGAATCTTGCTCCCTCTCACGGTCTTCCCAGTGCGCGCGGCTGCGCCGTTCCGGCGAATTCGGTCGACCGCCTCCTTGGCGCCGGCTGGGATGGCTTGGAGGCCAGGTCCATGGCTGCGCCCCTGAGGTACTGGGTCAGGTGGCTTCAGGGGCCAGGGCTGCGGCGCTTTATGGTTGAGGCCGCGGTTGGGCTGCCCTGGCATACCTGGTCAGCAGGCGAGGACCCAGGGTTGCGGTGGTAATGGGGCCCCACAGGCGGTGGCGCACAGTCGACGGGTGGGCAGCTCCGATGCGTTGTGGCAGGTAGCCGGGGTGGCCAGGGTGGCAACTGCAGGTCGCGGGCGGGGCGTAGCGTCGAGCCTTGGGCGCGGCGCGTTGCCGAAGCTGGATGGTGGCTGGTAGTGGAACGGTGTCGTTCCGATGTGCCCTGCTTCTTTTCCATCTGCGCTGTAAAAGGTCCACACAGATGTAGCCAGCTCCCGCAGCGCGTGCTGCGTGGCTGTTCGACCCTCACGAGAGTCATGAGGGTTAATGCAAGTCAGTCTTGCGTGACACTGATCGGCATGAGCGGCCCGTACGTTCATGCATCTAACGAGACTGCCTGCCGGCTCGCGCCCTCGCTCTAGGCTGCGCAGGCAGATTCTGTTTCTGCCTAGGGCGCAAGTTATAGCGGGACGCGGGGTTCGCCGGCTGATCGCAGATCTCGTTATCTGACTGCGGCGCGGGTCGGGCTGTGTCCTCTACCCACTCATCTCGCTGCACGTAACGTTTCAGGTCGCATACGTGCACCGGTCCGCCTGTCGGTCTCGACCGCAAGTCCTCGAGCCTGTAAACGAGCGAGGAAAGTTTCTCTCGCACGCGGAACGGCCCGATCCATTTCGGCGCCAACGAGGCCGCAAACTGTTTGCTAGCGTCGCTGAGAACGTGCTGGCGTCGAAGCACCAGATCGCCCACTTCGTAGTGAACATCCCGGTGCGAGCGGTCGTACTGTGCTTTCTGCTGCGCCCTAGTGGTGCTCAGGTTGCGGCGAGCCTTGCGTAAGGCCTCCGTCATCTTAGCGCGCAGCTGCGTCGCGTACTCAGCTCGTGCTGACGAAGCGACTGGCGTCTTCCTGCTGTCCGATAGAATCCGGTCCATCGGATTTAGCAGCTCTCTACCCAGATTGAGAGAACACGGCGCATACCCAGTCGAGCGGTTAACGGTCGAACGCAAAGCAAACGCGATCTCCGGCAGATAGGAGTCCCAATCTTTGTGCCTCTCAGAGTACGCGACAAGCAAGTGCTTAACGTTGCGATTGACTCGTTCCGTGGGGTTCGACTGAGCATGATAGGTGGTCGTTTTCTTGTGCTTAATGCTGAGTGCAGCGCACGAATCAACGAACACCTTCGCAGTGAAGTAGGACGCGTTGTCCGTTATCAGCTGCTCTGGGAAACCGAACCTGGTGAATACGTCCATCAGCTTCTCCATGATCACTCGTGCCGTCAGCTTTCTAAGGGGGAAAAGTTCAACCCACTTGCTGAAGTGATCCGTGACCACCAGCAAGAACTTGTTCCTACTCGGTGTCATAGGATACGGTCCCATGATGTCGCACGCCGCGATTTGCCACGGAGTCTGGCTGTTAATCGGGTGCATGAGGCCGGGTGGTCGTCCGCCTCGGGGCTTCACACTTTGGCACACGTGGCACGAGCGGGCGTAGCGTATTACGTCCCTTTTCATGCCAAGCCAGGTAGCAAAGCGACACAACTTAGTGTAAGTCTTGGGGCCGCTTGCATGCCCAGCGATGCACGAGTCGTGAAAGTAGCGTAACAGTGCTGCTCTCAATACTCGCGGTATCACCACCTTGAACGCCTCGTTTGTGTCGTTCTCGGAGGTGATATACCTCAGCAGGACGCCGTCGGAATCCAGCAGATACGAATCCATCGCGCTCACAGCACTACCAGCTGTTCCCCAGCGCTCCGCACCGACAGCAAAACCAGCTGTCTCCTTGTGCGCGGCGGCCCTGCCGCCCGGCTCCCGGAGCCCGTCGAACACCTTTCGACAAAACGGATCCTTCTGCTGAGCTTCGAGCAGCTCCTTTCTGCTGAACACGATCCCCACGGAACTCGCGTAGTCCACGTGGTTCACGCTCTCGCCCTGGATCAACGGTTGGTCCGCGTTCCTTACATGGGCTACGGCTCGGGTCAGTCCCTCGCTCTCCCCGGCTGTCGGGCGGTCGGTCGCGTGACCTTCCTCGCACTGGACAGGCGCTCGCGAGAGTGCGTCAGCCACAGCGTTGTTTTTCCCTTTGCGGTAGCGCACGGTGAAGTCGTAACGCTGCAGCAACAGGGACCAACGCGCTAGGCGGCCGCTCGGCTCGCTGAGTCGTCTCAGCCAGGTGAGCGCCATGTGATCCGTCTCGATCACAAATGTCACCCCATCGACGTAGTAGTCGAACTTACGCAGAGCGAAAACTATCGCGAGACATTCCTTCTCTGTCACCGAGTAGTTTCTCTCTGCCGGCGTCAACGAACGGCTCGCGAAAGCTACCGGACGGAGAACGCCTTCATGCTCCTGAAGCAACACTGCTCCTAAGCCCAGGTCGCTTGCGTCGGTTTGAATCACAAACTCCCTGTTTAGGTCGGGTAGCTGCAACTCAGCCGTGTCAGCGAGCACTTTGGTGAGGTTGCGCAGTGCATCCTCTTGCTCGTGACCCCAACTCCAGCGCTCGCCTTTCTTCAAAAGCTTTGTCAAAGGCGCCTGCAGCGCTGCGCACTCTGGGATGAACTGGCGATAAAAGTTCGCCATTCCCAGGAAGCGCCTGAGTCCGGCTATATCTGTGGGCGACGGAAACTTAAGCAAAGCCTCAAGCTTATCGTCGCACGGCAGAATGCGGCCTCTGTCGATCGTGAACCCCAACAGTGTTATTCGGGTCGCGGCGATCTGTGCCTTCTTCGGGTTCAAAGTGATTCCCGCGGACCTCAGCCTCTCTAGGACGTCCCTCAAGTGGCACAGGTGTTCCTCGAACGTTTTCGAGTACACCACGATGTCGTCTAGGTACGCGAGCGCATGTTGCCACTTCGCATCTCCCAGAACACGGTCCATTAGGCGCTGATAAGTAGCGGGTGCTCCTACCAAACCAAAAGACATTCTCTTGAACTGGAAAAGGCCTCTGTGACAAGTGAAAGCAGTTTTCTCCTTGTCCCGCTCATTCATTTCAACCTGAAAGTATCCGCGGCTAGCATCGAGCGTTGTGAAGTACTTCGCCCCACCTAGGTTGGACACTAGGGAAGAAATGGTGGGTAGAGGGTAGGCGTCTTTCCTCGTAACCTCATTCAGCTTGCGGTAGTCCACGCAAAGTCGATATGTATCGTCTTTCTTTGGAACCAAGACTACCGGGAAGCCCCAAGGGCTGTTAGACCTCTCAACAACGCCAGTGTCGATAAGTTCGTCTAAGGCGCTGTCCAGTGCTTTTCTCTTGGCCAAGCTAATTGGTCTAGGATTGCACTTCCAAGGCAGTGCGTCACCCGTGTCTATTCGGTGCCTGACTAGGGTAGTGAGGCCCGGGCGGTCAGTGAATGTCGCGTTGTACTCGTAGAGGAGCGATGACAAACGTGCCTTCTCCCTCTCCGTCACGCTGTTCACTTCCGACAACAAGGGGTGCGCTGACCTTCCCTGCGCGGCAGAGCAACTTTCTACCGCGGCAACCTTCTCTCTGCCCTCTCCCTCAGCGGCGATGGTCCGCTCGCCTCCTGGATCTCGGGCTGGCGCGGTGGATTTGTCACGGTCTCCCCCCGCTCGCGCCGCGTTCGGAGTCTGAATGGTGTGCGACGCCGCGGGCGCTTTCGCGAAAGGCTTCAAGGCGCCTGACGTGCGCTCCCTGTAGCCTCCGCTGCTGATGTCTATCACAATACCTGTCTTGGCTAGGAAGTCTCGTCCAAGAATTACAGGAACGGATAAACAGGGAAGATGAACGAGGCGTTGCGCCGCACGCGTCTTTCCCAGCGAACCACTATCCTAGCTGCACCGCTTGATTGCGCTGTGCCGCTCGCGAGGCGAAAAGTGGTATCGCACTCTCTCAGCCGGATTTTGTTCTCGCGGAGATGGTTTAACACCTCGTCACCGAACAAAGAAGCGCTTGCTCCTGTATCTAGTAACGCGGTGAATTTCTTTCGAGCTATTGTTAGCTCAATGAACGGCGCTGACAGGTCAACAGAATTTCCTACGCGACATGCCAAAGGCGCTAGCAAACCGGGGTTTTCTGTGCACGCCGCGCGGAATCGAAGGTCGATCACCGGCGGCTTTGGCCGTTTCCCGACCGTGTTTGGTCACGGGCGGGAGGGCGGCCACACTCGCGGGCGAAGTGTCCCGGCTGGTCGCACCGGTAGCAACGGTTGCCCGGGCCCCGACGGGCTAGGCGCTGGTCGCCCCGTTCCGGTCGGTCATCTCGAACTCGCGGCGCGGATGGTGGGGGCCGCGTGTCGGCCTCGCGATCTCGCCTCGGTTCATTCCGCTCTGCGGCAGCGTGTGCTGTTCGCAACGCGTAGCTGAATGGGTCCAAAGCGCGGTCGGTCAACTCCCAACCCCATGGGACACGCTCGTCAGCAAACTGTGCTGACGCTTCAGTTCTAGATGGACTGCGCGCTGAGCTGCCATTCCACGCGCAGCGCGGCTCAAGTGACAGCGATGCGGGTGGGGGCGGCCGATACGCTCGCGCAGAGAGGATGTCTCCCTGAATGCGCTTCGCCTCAGCTGCCAGCTCATCCAAATCTCTGAACCGGACTCCTCTCAGGTAAGCCGTGAAAGTCGGGTGCGCTTGTCTCGTGACACGCTCAACTTTCTCCGTGTTCGTGGCGCGAGGGTCAGCGAGGCGATAAAGTTCGTCCATCGCTCGGACGTACTCTAACAGAGACTCGTCGGGGTGCTGGGTTCGGAGCTCCAGCTCTCTCCTCAAACGCCACTCATAGTTTGCGGGAAGGAATTCGTCGCGGAAGCTTGCGCAAAACTCCTCCATTGTCCTCGCTCGGTTGCCGGCTAGTCGGTACCAGCGGGCCGCTTGCTCCGTCAAAGAAACAGGCACAACACGCGCGAGCATTTCGGCGTCTGCGATTCCTGTCACTTGCTGATAATGCAGCAGACGGTCGAGGTACTCATTTGCTCCCGCAATGTCGTGGTACCCCGTGTAAATAGGCAAGTCTATCCTAACACGTGGTGACTGGGCCGGGGCTTGCAAATTGTTTTGCAAAATACCCGCTAGACTCTGCATAACCTGCATTGCGTTCTGCAAGAGCACCTCGGATGATTGCGGACTAACACCCCCGGAGTTGGGCGCAGCCGCTGATGGCGTCGAATGATGTGGCCTAGCCGCCTCATTGTTCGCGCCGCGGAGCGGCGAGGCGCCCGATGTGGAGCCCCCCATGCCAGGCCTAAGTCCTACCAACGCGTCAGGGGATGTTACTCGGCTATTCCGCGTGGAACGCCCAAGATTCACAAATTCAAACCCTTCCAACGGCGCGTCAAGTAGGGAGCCCTGGTTATGTGCCGCTGGCTCTGACAGCATAAACAAAGACTGCAAGTCACTCCTGTCGGCTGCCATCCTTTGTTAGGGCGACGGTAGTCGTTCGCTCCAACAAAGGTCACTGCTCGATTGCCTAGTTCGCCCCACGTTCGGGCGCCAAGATGTGGGGTCACTCTGCGTCCAGCCGGCCGGGAAGGCGAGCTTCCGTGCAAGCTACACGCAGGCGTTATTTAAGCACGCAACACGTTTCCCCAACCCGTGGCGCAGAGTCGCAGCCACGGCAGGTCCGGACGAAATAGGCAACGGCAGGGCACGCTAGGAAATAGTTTATTATCCTAACGCGAGGTAAAGCACACTGCGGAAGAATGTTCTATCCGTAAAATAGATGTTCAGCAGCTCACCAAGTCGTTGACGTCGACCGGCGTTGGTGTTCGGGGGCCGGCGGGCAGCGGAAGGGGTCCGTGGGGTAGTTAGGTCAGGTCCGGCGGCGAGAGAGACCTTCCCGCCGCGCGATCACGCCTTTTATCCCCTCGGTCATTGCCTCCCTCGCAGCAAATCGTTACCGTCAAGCTTAGGCGTGCTACCCTCTCCGCAGAAGGCGACGCGCTGCCGTGACGTCACGTCAGTGCTGGGGCGGAAATGAGCAGAGTCGCGGGGGTGCCTTCTCTCCACATTCCTGGTGGCCAGCGCGCCCGTGTAGGTCACGGTCGCCGCTGGCGCGGGGGACGAGGAGGGGATACCCGTGTATCCCACAAAGTTCAGGTTCCGTTTTTAATGTTGTGGTGTTAGGATCCCATACAGTGCACGCATACTCCAAAATGGAGCTAACGTTTCAGAAGTAAAGTCTTTCGTTCAGAGAATGGGGAACGGTTTTGAAATTGCGATAAAGAAACCCAAGCATTTTTGCAGCTTGCGATACTGTGTAGCCAACGTGTCTGTACCAAGATAAATTTGGTGTAAGGATTACACCCAGGTATTTAAACTCATGCACAGTTTTCATTAACACACCGTCAATGGTGTAAGCTAAGTCAGGCGGATGATCACGTCTTGAAAAGGACATGTGTACAGTCTCCTTTAATTTAGTATCCATCTTCCACATCTGGCACCAATCGACAACTGAATCAACATTTGTTTGTAGAACCCTGGAATCATCACTGTTTCGTACTGTTCTGTACAATATACAATTGTCCGCAAAAAGACGCACAGTGCAGGTCACTCTGTCGATAATAGGATTCAAGTAAATTAAAAACAACAAGTGAGCAAGCTTGGAGCCTTGAGGGACCCCGGATGTGACATCAGCGCATACGGATTGGTAGCCATTGAGGACAGCGTACTGTTTGCGAAAGGACAGGCATTCACATATCCAGGATATAACCTTGCTAACCAGTTTGTACTCATGGAGCTTTTCTATTAACATATCATGCGGAGCAACATCAAAGGCCTTACTAAAATCAAGAAAGACACAATCAGTGCTGTTTCGGTCATCAAGAGCTGCTGCTATCTCATGAACAAACTCGGTTAACTGAGTGACGTGTGAAAAACCCTGATGGAACCCATGTTGGGAGTTATCCAGAAGGTTGCATCTGTTTACGTGAGCTATGATGTTCGTATATAAAAATGTGTTCAAGTGTTTTACATGCAACACTTGTCAGTAATAGTGGCCAATAGTTATACACGACATTCCTGGGACTACTTTTATATATCGAATGACCCGGATAGTTTTCCAGTCTAGAGGCAAAGAAGCGGTGCTCAATGATTTTTCAAACAGCACGTGAAAGTACAAGCAAATTATGCTGCCACATGACTTCAGTATAAAGGCAGGGATATTGTTGGGACTGACTGACTTATTAAGTTCACATAATAATTTTAAGATGGTACCTTGAACTTCAAAACTAATTGGAGGCATTACCTCACTAACAGATGGTCTGTCAAAAGAGATGTGACAGTGAGATGGCGGATAGAAAACAGAATATAAAAAGAGTTCTGTAAATTGGGTTTTTCTACAGCATCGTCATGTATAATATTATTGTGTTGTAAAGGCGGTACAGGCGGATCACTGTTTGTATTACTGCGTATGTGCTTCCAAAATTTCATAGGATTACTTTTTACCCTTTCCTCAAGAGCTTTAAGAAAGGAATCTTAAGGCTGTTTAGTTCCAGCTTTGGCACAAGCAGTTAAGTCGCACAGTTTGACCTATGTGCTGGAAATCTTGTAGTGCGATATTTTCTGTAAGCTTTTTGTTTCTTTTGGATAAGGGCATGCAGCATGCGAGTCATCCATGGCTTATCATGAACACCGCTTAGGGTACGAACACACGAGGGAACAAACTTGTTGATTAATTCGATGATTTTCTGCTTGAAAGTGCACCAAAGGTCTTCAATGCTTGAATCTTCTGCTATGGTTTCAAAAGTTGGAAAGTATAAAGTATAAGCCTATCAAAAACATTCATTTTGCCCATGGTAACGAAAAAGTTAAGAGACAGGAAGAAGGCAGAGTGGGTCAGGGAACAAATGCCGGTTAATGACATCCTGGTTGAAATCAAGCAGAAGAAATGGACTTGGACAGGGCATGTGACGGGAAGGCAAGATAACCGTTGGTCCTTAAGTGTAACAGACTGGATTCCATGAGAAGGCAAGCATAGCAAGGGGCGGTAGAACGTTAGGTGGGCGGATGAGATTAAGAAGTTTGTAGGGATAGTGTGGCCGCAGCAGCCACAGGACAGAGTTAACTGGAGAAATATGGGAAAGGCCTTTTGCTCTGCAGGGGGCGTAGTTAGGCTGATGATGAATGGAGCCATTGGAGAAAAAAATTGGAGGGAACAGTAAAGTTTTACCTTTAAGACATGATGCTATAGCGTTAATGGGTTAATAGAGCCCATATATGCGGAAATGGTCATTCGCAATTTAACATTCATATATCCCTGGGAGTCCCCATGCCATTGTTGGTGCAGTGATGCAGTGGTCAAGTGATGCGCTGCCGCACCGCGATGGCAGGTTTCTGCCATCAGCAGGGCCTGTGCGACCAAGGTTGTTTTTCTCGAGCAACCAATCATTAGTTTAACTGCCACCTGTCACAGTGGTCAGTCTGCTTGCGATCCAGTGGGCAGTTTGTGATGGCGCCACAAGGTCACAGGACTCAGGTGGTCTACCTAGGTTGCTTCTCCGGGGATTTTTTGGTCACAACAGCTCTGCCACTGCTGACAATACCAGTCTTTCTGCAGAACTGAAGCCTTAACATTATCGTGTTAAAACAGGGGGAGGGGAAAAAGTGAAGATTCTTTCAAAAACTCTGGTTGTGCTGTTATTCTTGGGTTGTTGCACTGGGTTGCGTAAGTGGATGGGACATCACATAGGTTTTCATATTGATGGCTGTGATGGAACTGCTGCTGAACCATCGTGGTAGGGAAGACATGACGTTTTTTTCGTGAGGCTGATGCGTACAGCTTTGGGCATTGTGTGTACATGCAGTGAAGAAGCCAAGTAAATTCTGTAGGTGGGTGATGACAGTAAACAAACAGCGCATTGCCAACAGACGGTGAGAAAGTGGAGGCTTCCGACCTGTAGAGGCATGTGTGCGAGGCAGCAGAGCAGTGCCCGAAAACGCACAACTTTAATTCAAGAGCTTTTAAATTTGGATTGAATACTCACAATACCCTTCACTGCCATGAAAGGCCATTTTGGATTTAAATGGAGGCAATGCAGATTGACTGGCTGCGATAGGCCATAGGCTTGGCAATTTGATTCTCATTAGACAGTTTTAGCTGTCCGTACGCAACGGCTTAGCGTACGCAAGGAGTTTGCGGGGACGGTAGTGCGCATGCGCAGAACGCAAGCGCAAGCCCTGCGTCTTGTGTGCGTACGCTAGCCAGCGGACTTTGCGTTGCGGCGCTTGCGTGGCTTGCGTACGCTAACTTTGACAAGATGGCGGCGCCCTGCTCGCCCGCTTCGGAATAAAAACATGTCGCCGCCGGATTCTCCGACGCAATAGCTCGCTCAAATGGTAGCGGTTCGCTTTTATTTCGCCTACTCTTGCCCACACACAGTGGTATAAGCGATAACTAGCCCCTGTTTTTCAGATAATTTGGTGATTTTCAAGCTGCTAGGCCTAACTATATGCAGTGTGTTTTCCTCGTAGCAACGACACCTGGCGAAGCAGTTTTCTGGCTTTTAGCCAGTTCTTACATTTTCTTCGGTTTGCATAGTTTTTCTTCTTGGAACAAAAAAAGACTCACAATGCACTCACACTAGTTATTAGTAATCACGAATGAAATGTTCTTCAACCGAGCGTTGATGTGGTTTGACGTTTCGTAACTAGATGGCGCCACGTGCGCCTGAGGGACGCTACGGCACGGTCAGCTAAAACTATGCTTCGGAGCGGACAGCGTAACGCACGCAGCGCCGTAGCGCTTTGCGTACGCAAGCACTTGCGTACGCGCAGCTAAAACTGTCTATTGTTGCCACCCGAGTTAATGGTAGGCTCTTCGTTGTTAACTTGCTCCTATGACTGAGTGTAAGTCCTGCTTAATAGCCAGCTAGCTGTGCTATGCATGTCAAGAATACTGACCTTTTAGGTGAGAACCATGCTTTGAAAATAGCATCTAGCATACTTTTATCGGTCTAAACTGAAAAAAGGCAGTTTGCCACAGAGCAAAATAAAACAAAAAGTGCAGTGACACTCAAGTTCCATTCACTCAAGCCAAAAGGGAGAAATAAAATCATTTTTTTTAAGGCGAAAGCCTTTAATGGCTTATACTGTCATCCGTTCGCAGAGGGCATCACACGTTTATTTCGGGAACCAGAAAAGATAGCAGGGAAAAAATGGTTGCTTCCGGTAGAGGAGGAAAAAATGAACTTAGAAGCCAAGTTTGATGACTGTAGAATAATTAGTTAATTCATTATAAACAAAAATGTCGAAATTGAGCGATATAGCCACAGGAACAGTGTGACGTCACATCCATCGGAAGTCGTCACGGCATAGTGAAAATTGTCACAGAATGGTCGGAAAAATGTCTGATTTGTGTCAAATTAGATGGAAAATAGTGTAAATAAGCATAATTAACGCTTAAGATCCCCTAAAGATGTATAATTTGGGTATCGATATAGCCATGGGAACGGTGTGACATCACATCCACGAGAAGTCACGGCATAGTGAAAATTGTCACAGAATGGTCGGCTTTCACCTCTCAACACTTTAGTTGCCAAAGTGTTTTGTAATTTTTTTTTGATGGAGATGCTGTCAGCCACGTAGGAATTCGAAGTTACAGTTTTTCCTTTTGATTCGGTTGGATGTTACCAACATAAGCTTTGGCAGAACATTCGTTGCCTTTCACAGTATTGATGAACCATTGTTCATGAATTGAGAGTGCTTGCCAAATGCACATGAACCGATCCTTGCTATTTGGGCGATTTCCTTGCTGAGTTTGAGATCTGTGGAGATTAATGTCTGCCCTTGCCACTTCCTGGGGCATGTGCCTGTATTACTGCTAATGTTTCATAACGCTTGGAGGTGGTACATAGACTCTGGCCATATCCTGCACGTTCCTCTGTGACATGACTGATGTAATGAATGAATATGGCCGATTGCATACCATTCTGAACAGTTAACCGATGGTAAGAGTGGATGGTAAGCAAAGGGAAGAATAGCCAGAGGATGTGGAGATTAGCAATCCCTTTTGGATGGGATGGTTGCAGCTGCCATGGAGCAGGGCTCTCCTGTATAGTTAGTGGATGCGTCTGGGATGTTGATGGAGTTGGGTTAAAGGTCATTAAAACTTGTTTCTGGGCGAGTTGGTACATCCTGATTCTGTTCCACAGGGGTGGTCTATGCTATTCCCATGACGTGTGGAAAACTTTATGTTGGCCAGACTGGCCGGTGCATCAGTGATTGTTTGGGGAAACATGACTGAAATTTAATTTATTTTAAGGACAAGTATGCATATGTGGTTGCGCACGCACGCAAACAATGCGTGGTTCAATTTGGAGAGACCAAGATTCTCGGCAGGAGTGCTGTCAAGACGGTTCAGGTCAGCTTGGAAGCGTACCATATAAAGAAATATGGCAGCAGGTGCATTAGCACCTGATTGTTATCACTCCTTGAAGCAGAGGTCGACTTTTTAGAACCGGCCACACGATTGTGTTTTTTTGTATGTTTTGATTTTATTGTGTTGCTTGCGTGTGCGTTCTTCGATGCTGTTATCATCCCCAACTCTTTCGCTCCCATCCTTTTCCCATCTGTTCCTTGCCTTCATAAGGTCTTCCCCTTCCTACAATAAAATTCAGCTGGGAGTCAGCACTTGTCTCTAGTGTTTCGTCTCATTCTGTTATTTTTTCTAGAATCGGGTTAAAGGGCAACTCTGGCATTTTTTCTACTTGTTCTGATTTTACTTCACTTCACTTTATTGCCTTAGAGGCCCCCAGAATTGGGGTACTACATAAGGGTGGGTAACATATAGTAGAACGAATTATGTACAAAAGTAAAACATGTAAATACACATATGTTCACTGGTAAATGTGTAGCTATACAATTCAGAAATGCGGACAGGGAAGTGATTGCGACGATGTCATGTGGAAGGCCGTTCCAGTCCGATTCTGACGAGGGGAAGGAATGATGTGGCAAATGTATCAGTGCGCGCACGTGACCAGGCAACTTGAAGGGGGTGACCAGTGAAACTTCCACACTACATTCTCCACAGTTTTTTGGTCCTTTGGGGCAGTGTTTTGTTTCTGTGGAAACGAATTTTAAAATTTCTTAAATGGTGAAATTGATTAGGAAGGATGAATTGGAGAGATGTGGGAGAGGTCTTTGTCCTGCAGTGGGCGTAGTCAGGCTGCTGCTGATGATGGTAATGATGGGCAGCCTTGCGTGTGTGACGTCACTGACGCACAGCCATTGATATCCACTCTGTATTTGCTGAAGGACAAAATTTCGAGCTCGCTTTTGGTCATTTCTGACAAATAATGACCTAAGCTCTCATTTACAGGTGCCAGTTTGGCTAGTCAGTGCACACCTGAGTGTCTATAACGTCATAGGATGGTCAGTCATGACGTAAGTGTTTAGTTTAAATCCAGTTTCGGTTTTGATTTCCTCGTTTTTGCTTATTTTGAAAAATGTTTTTTTTTTATACCGGAGCAAGGGGATTCTGGGGAATGTAATGTGATTGTCAACTCAAAATGTTCAAGAAACTACCGAGTTGGGTCTTTAAGGGAGCTCTGGGGTGCAGACCTGCTCCTGCCATTGGCGCTTCCTCTATTTGTGTGGCGTGGGCTTGCTGAAGGAATTTTGCATCCGATTTCTTATCCGGTCGCTTGGACCCATGGTCTCCCTGCAGAGCCCTTTGATGATGGGAGCAGTGAGAGCGAGGCATCGGACCAGGAGCAGGCCGAGTACCGCAGCCGTGTGCAGGATGTGAGCCAGAAGAAGGCAGCCCCTCAAGAGTTCTTCCGCACGGATGCCTGCATCAGTGATGCCGGGGGTGATGCCCTGCTGGTGGCAGCCAGAGAGCCAGCTGACGATCAGTGAATATCGCCTATTTGTTTCACGTCAGTCAAGCCGGTCTTATAGAGAGCATCATTAATGTGAAAGCATTCGATGGCTTATCGACATGAAAACCCAGAGGCGTTACAAAACTCGTGATTGGTCGAGGCAGTCAAAGGCGGGAAAATATGAAATACTACTTACAACTGCACCAATTACAGAGAGAATAGAATAGGATTGGAAGAGAATTGGAATAGAATTGCAGTGCTTTCGTATTATTCTCATGTAAGTCCCTTAACCCCGGTAATTTTTTTTTGCTCCTGTCATGTAGACAGTGCAGCACCTGCAAAAGGCAGCAGGCAAAAACCCAGATTCATATACAGGGTCCACAGGTTCACAGGGGAAAGAGTGTGCACAGCAGATGTGGATAGATGCGGGTAAAAATGCATCAGACAGTTATGTGCAAATTGTGGAGGGCAGTGAAGCAGCAGAGAGAGATAAAGTGTGCAGAGGTGTGCATTGACTCCTACAGGTTTATTTTATTTCAACATATAGTGGAACCTCATTATAGCACACAAGTAAAAATTCTTGAAACAGTTCAGTATTGCCAAAATTCATGATCTAAATTTCGTGAAGAAAGTACAGTAATTCCTCGTTAAACGAAGTCAGTGGGACGGTGAAAAAATTTGTTATAAACAGTAATTCGATATAATCAACCACCCGAGAAAATCTTAAAGCAGTTGAGCTTTAATTGTGCCGCAACTGCGTGGAAGTCAAAATGCAGTGTATTCAGTGAAGCAAAACTTTATTCAGGTGCAAAAAGGCAGTGAGCTTTGGCTGTTTCAAGTTCTTACCTGCGCTTGCAACCCCACCTCTAATCTGACCAAGCATTGCACGAGGCCGCGGTTGCCACCCATGCATTCAACCTTCGGGGTATTTCGAATCGTGCAGGCAGTGGCAGCTTTTATGGGGGGTCATAGAAGACTACAAGAATATCGCGCTGGAAAGCACAGCAAATGGCGTGGCTCGAGTCTGAGGGTGTGTTTGTTGTGCTCAAAAAACGATTAGCCGCTCATTGTGGGTACGTAGTGCGATCGTGAGAACTGAGCGGTCTTGCAGTAGATGCTTGGCATGATTACTGGGCAGCTTTTTCCCGAGGTGTGCAGCTGTGATGTTTGCAAAACGAGGGTTTTTCGGCACGCAGTTGTCGACGACATATGTGCTAATTCTATGGTTCGAGTGTCAATGTTCGCACAGCTTTGCATCCGTGCCGTTGACAAATGTCTAGGAACAAAATTCAATGACCCTACCACGCATTTAGACCGTTTGTCTAGTTGGATGGCGCGAATCAAGCATGACCTGCTCGAGAAAATCACCGGGGAAACACCATGGTTGCATTGACCCGCCATGTTGACAGCCTGACTCGCTGCCAGTGATGCTTGGATTTTTTGTGTTTTCGGCAAGTTGTCGCTCGATTTTCACCGTCAAAAGTGCAATGAAGCTAGGGGCGGTGTTTTATTGCAATGCAGGCCAATTATGGCGAGCGGTGAGCAAATTTCTAGACCGGCTTCCCCAAAGTCATCTTCCTGATTTGTTAACGTAGCTCCTCGTGTCGAACATGGCAAAGGGGCATGTGACCAGCAGTCGCTTGCGTCAAGGCAGCAGCTCGACAACACCGTTGTTCACACTTGCAAGCATGACCTGCGGGTCGCCTTCTCATTTGAAGCGAAAACTCTAGGGAATGACGTTATTTGCACACTTTCAAGAGTTTTGTCTGCTTTGGCCGATGTGAAACAATTGGGCTTAGTGACGACTACGGCAGCCAGGGAGCAGCTCCGTTTATTGCCCGGCGCATCCGTGGTCGACGTCGTTGCCGAAAGCTCGGCTCGCTCGCGACTCGCAAGTGTGAATGGGCTCATAATCGGAAAGACACTTCTTTTGTACTTTTTGGCACATTTCAGCGCCAGAAGTGCTCTTTAGAGCAGTAAAATTTTGCTCATAAAGTGCATTCTATGGAATGCTATGGCGCAAGTCTGCCTGCGGTCTTTTGGCCACGTTTCGGCATCTAAGAGAGCACGGATTTCTGACATCACAAAGCGCCAGGAAAACTTTATTCTCATGTGGATTCTGTGATGGGGGACACCAGCGATGCGACTGCAACCTATTTGGGCGAGCTGCACCACGGAATTTGACAGCTTCCGTTTGCTCTGCTGTAAACAGCTGGGGGCACTCGGCACTCGCTTGGTACTCGTTACTAGGCAGGTCGTCGATCGTAGGTTTAGTATTTTTGTGGCCTGTTCTGTGCCTGCATGAGACTAATTCGTCGGTGGTATTAATTTGGCACTGCATGCACAAAGGGTCACCCGCTCGGCAGCGGCTGGCCACTTCGCTCTAAGTGGGTCAATCCCTTTGTGCGCTTCGAGTAATGCGGCTTAAAATGCATGTGTGTGGGTCGGGACCGGAAGAAATTTTGAATAAAGCGATATTTCGAGTAAACCAATTTCGTTATAACGAGGCATTACTGTACGCAACTAGCAGGCGTTCAGAGGCAATCATGCACTCCCCAATACATTCATCGACCGATTTTCCGACTCAAGGGAACCCCAAAAAATGCTCCAAATATTGTAACGACGCAAAAAATTTGTGAATTCCAAAAAAAAAATCACTTTGGTGTGAGAACCAGCTACAAAAATCACGCATTTCGCTGTTTCCCGCGGTCCGCACCATTTAATGTCACCAATGTCAGACTGTGCGATGTAGCTGCGAGCCATGCCATGAATGCACCATGATGCACTCCCCACGCTGTGCAAAGCGAGGACAGAGTGTTTTATGGGGCGACAGCAGTTGACCCAGAGAGGGACTGCACTGGAAGAAGCTAGATGAAGGCGGCGCCTCTGGCCGCACCCTTACCTCCTTGTCCCCATTGCCACGCACTGCGTGCAGCATCACTTGAGCACTGTAGCGGGCACCGTCGCTGTCCCGTTTTCAATGTGATTGCGCCCTCTTCTTTGTAGCTAGCCGCCCCGATGGCCATGAACAGCGTGCCGTTAACTCAAATGGCAAAAATGAAAGTCAAATAGCCAAGCCTATTCGAGCCAGTCTGTCCAGTTGCCTCAAGATGGTGCCTTCAATGGCAGCAAAGGGCCGGCTGTTTGTGACGGTGGTCTCTGTGAGTATTCAATCCAAATTTAAAAGCTCCGTGTGGACAATGCTTAAAAATTGCTGCTTGCAGTAGCTCTCAACCAATTAGAGCAACAGCTCACTATGAATAGGAGCATCATTTTTAATTGTCAGTACTTCGGGGTTAATGAAGCTAGCTTTAATATTTTTGTGGTGCAGTGATGACTGATGAAATACCAATCGCTCATGCTGTTTTCTGAACCTTCTTGAATATCATTTCATGGTCCCTTAAACACCAGCTAGGATGTCTTCTTTGTATTACAGTCGCATCGCATTAAATATGGCATGTCAGAATGCAAGTTTTTGCCGTTTTGACGTGAGTGCAGGATGATTACTGAAAGACTAAACCATCCATGCCACTGCTTCTGGGGCACCGTCGACGGTTGCTCTAGTTGCAAATCATGGCATGCAGCACCACGCCCAGTTGTTTCTGTAGTGCAGCAAAGTCTGCTGTCTGAGTGGACACCATTTGGTGTCGGCGAGTTCAATATATAACTGTTTTATGGCCAACCACATTGGGTATATGAAGTAAAAATTGCATGTGTTTGCAAAAAATTGGGGGACACTTAAGCTCCACCTTTAAGGGCAAGACGCGACATTGTTAACGGGTTACATCAGTGGTTCCTCTTTCCCATGCAGACATGGACACTGTTTGCGCTTTCGCAATCACAATCGTTTAAAAGACCACACGGCATATGTATAAATCCCCCATTTAACCAAGCCGTACTAATGTGGCTGCGTGGCCTAGCGGTAATTTGTCTGACTCGCAACCCCAGGTTCAGGGGTTTGATTCCCGACCAATTAACCTAATTTTCTTTCCAACACAATTGGTTCTTGCAGCGTGGGCATTCGTTTGTTGCCTGACTGCAGCCGCATTGCACCGTCTGGTATTGTGACGGGAGATGGCACAGATATGATGAAAGCATGACCGTAGCTTGCAAGTGGAACATCAGGAGCGGAAAAGGTTGTGAGCTGGTTTTTCGCAGAGAAGTTGTTTTTTGAAGTTCACGGATTTTTCAGGCTGTTAGAGTGTTCAGGCCATTTTCCGAAAAATTTAATCAGCAACTGTATCGAGTTGCTCGTAGCACAGCACTGCCTTGGTGCTCGTGTGTGTGCGAGTCCATTTGCACATCCAGACTGACTGTACACTTTGTGTAGTTTTCTGGCTTTGTTTCTACATTTAGGATTGTGCAAACCACAATTTGTGGAAATATTGCTGCATACTACGTGAGGGCTTGAGGTGCATGACAATGCCCATTGTCAATGCCCATTGCCATTAGGAGAGGCTGCTGGGCTATGAAGATAAGCAAGTGGGGTCTGATCTGCAATGATTGGTGTGCAGGTGTTTTTCCAGTTTAGTACACACAGGTCTCCCACAGCATAGCAACACCACATTTGTGGCGCTTGGTGGTTGACTTGAATGTATTTGGTCTGTTTCATAATAATCATCATCAGCAGCAGCAGCCTGACTACACCCGCTGCAGGGCAAAGGCCTCTCTCATGTCTCTCCAATTACCCCGTCCTTTGCCAGCTGCGCCCGCCCTATGCCTGCAAACTTCTTAATCTCATCCGCCCGCCTAACCTTCTGCCGCCCCCTGCTACGCTTGCCTTCTCTTGGAATCCTCTCCGTTACCCTTAAAGACCAGCGGTTATCTTGCCTTTGCATCACATGCCCTGCCCAAGCCCATTTCTTTCTCTTGATTTCGACTAGGATGTCATTAACCCGCCTTTGTTCCCTCATCCACTCTGCCCGCTTCCGGTCTCTTAAAGGGGCCATGACATGGTCGTTCTTCATATTGCAGTTTTCTGCTTCAGTAACTAATGCAAGAGCTTATGATTCAATTTCCGAAATTTGGCTGCCCTGGACGCGCTGTATTTTAAAAAAAATACGTTCGAAATTGAGACCTGGAGACTCCTCCCACCGGCAGCGACCGCCATATTAAAAGCTCTCGTGACGTCGCTATCACATGCACGGAGCAAAGTCGTCTGCTCTTGTTGCTGCAATATGCGCAGCAAGGTCTCATTCCCCCCTGTACTTTCGCGGGCGATCGAAGTAGCACTCGTTCCCTATATATGAATGAAAGAGATAATAACAGTAACGGCTTTTTTCTGCGGTATAGGTAGGGTCCGGTCACACTATAGGCTGATGTGACGGCGATCGACGGTCGGTGGGCTGATCGGTACGCAAATGCCGTCGCTGACGCACTGGTCTGTCACACTAGACCGACGACGACGCCAGCACGATCAACGATCGCGTATCGTAGTAATGTTAAAGAGTGAGCTTAGTGGGAACCAGAAGAGAGTGGTAGCGGACTAGTTGGTATGACATTCTATGAACTTAAGAATTTTAAAACTTATTGGACCTCATGCTAGCCACGGCGACATACGCAATGTATGTGCACCAGCGAAGATGTGCTTTCATTCGATGCCTGCGCATAGAAGCGATCGGCGAGGCAAGTGACACGGGCAGAAAACTCTGCACGACGGTGCCGCTCGCTGCCGTCGCCTGGGCTTGTGCGGCCGAGCGAAAGCTTCACGCCTGGTGAGGCGACGGCCGGAAAAGCAGCGCTTGTGTTCTTTATCCGTATCGAAAAAACCGAAACAAGTGGCTACATATCATATCTTCACACTTTGTTACTAATCAGTGAGGAACGTTTGCCATATTCTTGAATTTCAGTTGATGGTGGACCGCCGGACCCTTTTGTGACGAGGCCTAGCGAGTACGCAGGATTCGTGTGTGTGATTTCGGCGATTGTGGAGAGCGAATTCGCAAGTTTTAGCGCCTGAAAATAGCTGTCGAGCGTAGTTTGGCTACAGTGTCCTCAAAGCGACGACTGCCTACATCGCAGGATGCGAGTACAATAAGGGGAAAGCGCCGATATATGTGACCCGGTCTGCATAGCATGTGCAGAAGGCAGCTGTCGGCGTCGACTGTGGACAACAAATCTGGTTGTTTTCATTAATTCAAGTAATGTCCAAACGTATTTTTAGCTAAACCGATCTGAAATTAAATTTTTGTGACATAAGAGAAAGCAGATACAATTAGCGGAAAGTGCTGGTATCCTATAGCTACGCGAAGCATTTCCCAATCAGGCGATATATATAGCATCATCGGCGCTTATTGCAGTGTTATCATGGTGTGTAAATGAGTAAAAGTGCAATTTGTGAGCAAGAGTACATAATATTTAAGATAAGGATAACCCACCTGGCATTTTATGCCACGCAAACGGGCAGTACTGTTTGCGCACAGCCATGTAAACAACCTCAGCGTGGGGCTGCAGTTGTCGTAATCGTTGCACTCCTGGGGCACAGTGCGCACGCTCACCAAGATGCTGTACTATTATTCCGAAGCACTCATTTAGATGGCGGCGACTTTTCATCGATGCGGACAGTGAAAGCATTCAAGTCATGTAGGGTTTTTCAAGCAGCTTGGTTCCTGCAAAAAGGTTATATGAGTCAAAGGAAATGTATGCTCAACTTACAAACGCGTACATGCAGCGCGTAAGTCGTTGCACTCGGCACTTTTCTCTGCTCCTTTCGTGCCTCAAGGTTACTGTAGTGCACCTTTTGATAATTTGAGTTTAATTATCGAGCGATGATTAGCAGGCAAGAAGAACTTGGTAGCTAGCTACAAAATGCCGCGGCTTTCACGGTGCACATCGGCGAAGGCATGCACGGCACGCGCCGCTTTTCAGATACGGGAGCACTTGACTGCTCAAAAGAGACCACACTCATAACTTACGAACAGCATGCCTCTAAGCGTAAATAATAAAGCAGGGATCCATCGATTTCTGTTTCCTCAACAATCGGAAAGTGGGCGCCACGAGCAAGTCCGCTTTCCCAAGGATCACTCAGCTCGCGTACTAAGTTGAAGGCTTCCCAAAAGAGAACACGGAAAATGCATTTTATTTCACTAGGCTAAAGGAAAAAACTTTTCGAGTGACCGCTGTCTACGATGTGCATGCAAGCACCTCAACAGCTCTCAGCAGACGACGCGTGGCGTGTATGCGCTCGTGATGTCAGTGATCAAAGATTGCCAAACCAGCAAGCAGTTCGCAAAAGAAACGAAAAAAATTCATTTTAAAAATATTTACCGCACAGAATCAACTGAAAATTGGGGGAATTGTAATTTAAGCTGTTGGGAATTAAAGGCGATAAGCAGGGTATGCATGAAAATAGGCTCTCATGGCCCCTTTAATGTAGCACCTATCATTTTTCTTTCCATGGCTCGCTGTGTTGTGCTAAACTTAAGCTGAACCCTTTTTGTCACACTGCCTCTTAGTTTGTATGTTCTTGATGAGGTATGGTATGTGAGGCTTGAAATCCTAAGGCTGTGCGTGGACTATGAGAGACGCCATAGTGGAGAGCTCTTGATTAATTTCAACCACCTGGGGTTCTTTAATGTACACTGATATCGCACAAAACATGGGCATCTTTTGTATTTCACCCACATCGAAACACTACCGCCTTGGCTGGGAGTTGATCCAGCGTCCTTGGGTGCAGCAGCCGCATGCCATAGCCAGTGAGCCACTGCAGCAGGTGCATATTCTTGGCTGCGGGTGCAGTGGGTGCCTGTGAATTGTTGTGCAGGGGTGAAATGAGTGAGGTGTTCAAAAGGATGGACGACCACCGTTTCGCTACCATTGTTGACCGGCCCCGTTTCTTCTTTGTGCCCAATGACCGACGCCTCCTGGGTGAGTCTCCTTCTCACAGCACACGGCTTATCTGGTGAGGTGCCCGAAGGGTGCATCTAATCCCAGAGGTGCACTGCAGAAGAGAAGAAACGGTTACTGCACCTTTTAACTGCTCAAGATGCGAGAAGAAGGTGCAACTGAGAGCTGCTTTCTGTAGGCTTGCAACATGCGGCATTTTGGTATGGCCCTGTTGAGTTCACTTTAATCTTATTAGGGTCAAATGCGACAGCAGGTGTTGTGGAGAAGGGAAAGCTGTGTATTTCAGTCCGACAATTGGAACTAAGGATTACCTTCAGCAGGTAGACTGCAAATTATGTCTGTCATGCTTAATTATAAAATACTAGTATCGCCACATAGCAGATTTTGTGGCTTACTATGGCTCTGCTACATTGTTTTTATTAGAGAAGGCAATGACATGCTGCAGTAAAAAAAGCTTCAGTTAAAATAAAAACAGAAAGCTTTACTTCATGGGAAATATAGGACACATCTTTTCTTTTGAACTGATGTCTTTTCTTGATAGAATTAAAGGTACGGTCATGTTTATGGAAGAGCAAGATGGAGAGAGTGGTAGATTAAAAAAAAAAGTGCTGAAGTGAAAATTCTTTGCAATGTTGTCACCATTTTGGAAGCCAGAACCTGCCCTCTCAAGGACGAATGAAATGTGAATGGAACAACTGAAAAGCAGAGCAGAATGCGAAGATTGTATAGCTCGGGGAGGGCAAATCATTTGGGCGCTTTTTTGTCTTAGAAACTTAAGTGACCACTCTTCAGAAATGGCTCTGAACTCAGTTTTGTATTTCTGTGGTTTCTGTTATTAGCTTTTGCCCAAGTTTCAATTGTCCAGTTCATATTTTGTTTGTTCTCTGCAGTTTCCTTCATATTTTGCTGAGCACGATGTGCTGGTCTCTGTCACCAGCTTTATATCTACTAGAACCATTTCTCTTTCCTGTTGAACGAGGTGTTTTTTGTTATCGAAAAGGAGTTGCACCTGCTCTGCAGGCAGGGTGCAGCCTGATTCTCCACTGCCTCCTTCCCTTTATCTTTTATTTGCGATTGTTTTGCATTGTGTCTGGAACAGCTGTAAGTTATGCCAAGTTTGGCCAGCTAAAATTGCAAAAGTCACCGAAGATGAATTTTAGTTCTACTCTGCAATCATCTCATCCTCTTAGTTTTTATGGTCTATGAGGGTTTTAATGCCCCAAAGCAACTCAGGCTATGAGGGACGCGGGAGTGAAGGGCTCTGGAAATTTCGACCACCTGGGCTTTCTTAATGTGCACTGAGATCGCATAGCACACGGGCCTCTAGAATCTCGCCTCCATCAAAATTCGACCGCCATGTCCGGGATTGAACCCGTGTTTGTTGGGTCAGCAGCTGAACGCTGTAGCCGCTTAGCCACCGCTGCGGCCTTCATCCTCTTAGTGCGCAGGTGAAGGAACTGAGACGAGATGCGGTGAACATGGAGCTATAAGGTGCAGGACATGAGGGCTTTGTGTAGGCATGTGCGAATAGTGGTTTTTTGGTTCAGAACTATACTAACTTTCTTCAAATACTTCTGGCACACAAAAAGGTTTCACTGGCACAATAAGCATTCTCATAAACATGTATGTGTTTTTTGGACACACAAGTCCATTACATGAAAAAAAGAGTGTGCATTGAAGCTTTGTCACACTCATTGAAGCTGTGTCGACTTTCCGCATAAGTGGCGATCGGAAATTGGGGGAGCCAAGCTGCATGTGGTACTGACTTATCTGTGGGGTGTGAGACCTATGTTTGTGTTTACGCCGTCATGCAGCTTTTGCTTTTAAACAGTGACTGCATGACACCTGCTAGATGTACGCAGTGCGCGCCCAGCGATATCCCGCATCAGGTGTCGGAAAGGGGCACCCATCTCTATGTGTCTCATGCTAGCTCCACTTCGTGCTCGCCCCGTCCCGTTCGCTTAGCGAACTTCAGCTCAGACTCGTTCCGTGGTAGTCAGGGAAGCCGCTTGTCCTTCGATTAGAAAGATTTGGCGTAGCGCGGTCTGGTTCCACGGGGAGCCACCACTCATGCGTAGATTGCCCTGAGGAAGCCACAAGGCACCAGGCGCTGTTCGGCTGTTTTGCGCGCCTGCCCCAGCGGTGTGTGGAAGCGGATCGCACTATGCTAAATATCTGTATTGATACCGTGCCGCTCAGGGGAGAGGAGGTTGGGAGAGGGAAAGTAAGAGAGGGGGAGGTGAGAGTGAAACCATGGTTGCCAGTGGGAGGAGAGGGGGAGGGGCATGGCATGTCACCAGATGATTGATAAACAGGGTCAAACCACCCAGTTGCATTTTCTAAACCTGGACATGTTGTCAGCAGTTGCTCCATCTGGGGGAACACTAATGCTAGCACATACTCTGCCTCATGAATTGCATTGATTGTCTGTGAATTTTTTCCCATGTCATTCTGTGTGGTGACATGCAGAAAGGCAGGCAGAGAAGAATAAAAACACATTTACAAAAAAAAGGAAACCACTATCGAAATATTCATGTTTGTGCAAAGTTAAACGCGTGCTTTGGTGCTTTGGCCATTACTAGCAGTTGCTACTAATTTGTGTGACCATTCTGCTACTCAGTTCCAGATTGTCTCTAGGAAAGATGTTTGTAGAGGCCTCATTACTGCTGCATGGTTGAGCTGGGATGTGCTGATTGCTTCATCATGTACGGTTTCTTTGCCTTACAGGACCTCTGTGAATACATTGCAAGTTCAGCTAGCTTCAAAAGCACAGGGAGCACGAACTAAACCAAAGTTGGTGTATATGAAGCCAGAGCAGACCAAAAGATGAAATGCATGTGTCGCTGCCACTGGGCATCTTCACAAGAAAATTGCTGCAACGCCTAGTTTTTTATGTGCAGATCAATGAGGCTAGGTCACACGGTGATACACTTCGATATGGTAATCAGTTTTTGTTATTGACCTCATGGGTTTTTATTTTTTTTATGCACATGCTGCAGACCATGGTTAGGGCCAGGTAGGAAAGCACATTCATAAAAAGCAAAATCACAGCAACAAAAATAGTTATATAGCAGGAATAATATAGCAGAAAAAATGGATAATATAGCAATATGAAACATGGCTAAAGAACATAGTCTAGATTTTTAGAGGTTGATAGAGTATGATTAATGAGTTCTAGTTGGTTATGGTACGTGAAAAAAAAAAAAAACTTGTACAAATCGATCAGGCAAAATGTGGTGTTAATAAAGCTTTGTGATAGTGTCACGTATACTTATTGTTGGCGTTGGGGAAATATAGGACGAAGAGTCACATCTGAGTTTATTGTTAAGAAGTAACTTTAGAAAGTCTAAATGAGAATTTCACCTTCTCAGCTGCAGTTGTTCAGTACCATGAGTGTGCATCATTTCTGACAGGGAGTGAGTAGGTAGAAATTTTGAATATATATATACCTAACTGCTTTCCTTTATATTCTGTTGAGCAAATTATGCAGGCATATTCGAGCTTGGGCCTAATTGGATTATTGTAGTTTAAGAGCTTAATATTAGATTTGGCATTGTGAAGCTTATGCCTAGGTAACAATGCTTACTTAATTGAGTGGTAGGAAAAAAAAGTTCCATTATTAAAATTCAGTTTTCTCACCACTAAATCCGGCTTTTGCTGCTGGACAAACACCAGCACAGCCACAAAGAGCCATAGGATTATTTTTACCTAGAACAAAATTTGGTGCTGTTCTCTGTGTAATTTTTTAATGGATGTTAGTTGTGATGGTGGCACGGCAGCACCCAGGGCACCCAGGTGCTGAAGCCTTGAGTTTTTTTGCATCAAAGAGAAAAGGGTCTGCTTATTGCTTCCAACAGCTTAGCAGCACTGAGGCCTGTCCTGACAGTGTTGCTCCAGCTGCTCCATTTGCACCATTCTGATACATTTACATTTTGTTGCTCCATTCAGCTCCAAAAGCAGCAAATTGATCAATATTGCGCCTTACCTGCACCAGAAAGAAGACACAGTCAGGGGAAAACAACTATTTTTGGAACCATTCAGGCTTTCAGTTGGCAGCCTCCTGAAACATTTCCGCATTTGGCAATCCAGGGTGGGGTGGCTTCTGGTAGAAGTTAGCAGCCAGTTCATTCACCACATGGAAGAAGGAAGGAAACCAGGAGAGTTGGTTAAAGGGAAGGTGAATGGTTTTTTGAGAATTCGAGGCTATTCAAGAATTCGAATTTATGAAGCTTTTAGGTAAAAAATGCAAAGTAGTTTCGCGCTAGCATTTAAACTGTTAAACTGGTGACATAATCACCGATCAAAATGGCGATGATGTTCAGGCTTTTCCTCACTGCGTTGGAGGAAACTCGTGGTGACGTCATTGTTGCCGAAATTTCAGATGTCCACTGCCTTCGCTGGAAACTTAGCACCACCATACGTGGCGTCATCATTGCGACCTCTGCTCGTCGCTGTGCACTGCAGAGAAGCCTGGACGCCCACGCCCTTTTAGTCAGGGATTACTTCTCCATTTAAAATGCTCGCGCAAAACTACTTTGCATCCTTTACCTAAAAGCGCAAAAAGATTTTGCATGCTTTACCTCTAAGTTTCACACATTCAGCTCGTTTATCGAATCCTAAAACCCCTTCAGTTGCAATTTAATATTTTTTGAAGCCGGCTCTCCCCTGCTGCCCCCTTACTTGGCTGCCGTCTCAGCGCACTTGCGCATGCGCAGCAGGCATTGCAGCAGACGACGCCACTACGCCTGGCGTTACTATTGGCTGCGCTTTCGGCCAAAGACTCCCAGTTGTCCTTGCGAAAACGCATGACTTCCAGCACACTTTTTGTCGTACAGCTCGGATAGCGAGGGCCTCTCCCGAGTTTTCCTTCCTTCATGTTTGCGCATCATGCCGGTTGCATCAAAAGGTTGCGTGTCACTCAACCCAGAAGCAAGCTGAAGAAGTCATATTTTCTGGGTTGAAAAAGAAAAGCTTGGAGCAGGTCCAACCATGTCAAGCTTTGTTGGAACAAGGGAATTTCAGCTTCAGCATTCATGATTAAGTTTGTGAGCTTGATGAATTTGTAAAAAATTCCAAGAAGCGTTGAGATAGTGCCAACATAAAAAAAAGGAATGGTTCAAGTGAACGTGTCCCTTGGACTTTTAGTCAGGCATGCTTGGCTGAACTTGCGTGCGAGACAGTGCCAGCATTAATAAAATGTTTTGTCACTGTTTTTTGTGGGCACCTTTCTTCTGTTTTTTTTTCCTTCCTAGCTGCACATGGCTAAACCTGATCTCATTAGTAACAAGCTCTTCTGGGTGACTCCTTTATTCCGTTCATGCTGCTTCCGGGTTGCTCCAGAATTATCATTCTGATACAAAGGTGCTCCAAAATGAATATTTTTCTGCTTCAAAAATTGCTCCAGAACTTGAAATGGCTGTACCACCACTGACAGTACCTTTCAGTTTAGAATGTGTTGTGGCCTTGGTGTTGACGCTGCATGTATAGCAAGGACAGGGCATTCTGCCTAACAGAGGCAGTCCTGTGCACATATGAATCATATTTGGTAATCGGCTGTGGGCAGCCTCAGTGACTTGCTGACAGATGTCGCTTGCGACAGCATGCAGGGAACAGCCACATGTGCCTGCTTGATGGTTTTTACACTCAGGTCTGGAGTGGCCATCTTTTTTTTTTACTGCGACAGCAGATAAGGGCAGGTTTCCAGGTTCTGCAGCGTCATCGGCATTGGTGTAACACGAAAAAGGACGGAGAGGAGGAAATATTAAGAGCACTTCATGGATCCATGGTGCCCTCTTTACGCCACTCCGAAAACTAGTGCTTTCAACGAGCACTGCGTTACTAGTTTGAGATGTCCTCTGTGTGCAGTGACGGGGCGCCGCTTTCGCCATTGCAAATTGCTGTTGCCTACTGTCACATTACAGAGATGCGGTAGGCGTCAGTGAGTGCTGTTTTTTTTTTCTTATCAATGTGTTTTTTATTACAGAGGGAGCCAAGTTCTTCCGGTGTCAGAGTGACCCTGAAACCATTAGGAACAACTTCTTTGATGGCAAGACCGCCCTTGTCAAGGTTAGAATGGCCAATGGTGCAGGGCATGTGCTATATCTTTAAAAAAAGAAAATGTTGTGCAGTCCTCATCCTCCTCCTCTTTGGTACATGTTTATATAACTGATTTGTCAAACTACTGAGGTAGGCAGGCTTTAGGCACCCTACTCTAAGCATTAGAAAGGAGGTTTACTTTCTTTGTTGCACACCCACTGGCTGGCCATGCAGTCGTCAGCTGTGGTGCAGTTTGTTGCTGAGGTGTTTTGCTGAGCTTTCCCCTTTAAACAGACACTGTGATGTTTTTCTTTACAGCCAAATAATATGGTTAACCCTTTCTGGTGGCATTTTTTGTTTTGATCGAAAACAATTAAGTTGAAAAATTGTTAGTTTTCCAGAGCGAAAGACCAGTGAGTAAGTTTTTGCAAGGATGTGCAAAATTTTGTACAGAGAGTTATGTTCGTAAGAAAAGGAACACCAAAATGCCTGCATTTGGCAAACAAACACCTGATGGATCATAGAATCACTCTTTGTTACACAGATGCTCATGATGCTCAACACTGACGAAAAACAATCGATGTAATCACTGGCAGCAAATCTGTGCATAAAAATGGCGCACGACGTGCTACCCGGCTCACTGTTTCATGAAATATTTTTTACTGCATTTGCTATATGCACAAAAAGAACACAAAAACATCACTGCTAGGTGCACTTTCAGTCTAATCCTTTTTAATAAAAGCTACGAGATTGCTGTGTACACAATTGGGCACAGAGGGCCTGAAAGGGTTACAGGGATTCTTCATGTGGTCTGGAAACAAGTGCAAATATAATCACTGAAATTGCAGTATGCAAATGAAAGCTGTTTCACTTAGAAAATTTTTAAAAATCTGAAAAACGCATTTATCTCACCAATTTCACTTGCCCAGGTCTGAGTGAGATTGGCTGCTGCCAGTCAGAACTGCAGTTTGCACTCTCGCAGCGGGAAACTTGCATTCAGTGGACGCCTTGACAGGGCAGCCCACAGTCATGCATTTTGACGTCTGCATACACCTTATACTCAGTACTAAACAAAGGAAGCTCCGTGATGTATTTTTGTTGATAGGATTAGAAGGCAACCACTGCCACCCACCCCTGGCCTCGCCTGTTGTTTGGATATTCTCTTGTGCGGAAGCCATCTTGGGGATGAGAATTCCTTAGTAGCATTCTAGATATTTTTTCTTGCCTTGACAGTGCTGTGCGGGTGCCCCATGGGTGCCACTCCCTGGGGTTGCTGTGGTTAGTGTTGCTGCGAAAGTTCGCCTTAACCGAAGAACATGCAAAACGGTTCATGTTAAAGGGATTTTTTGCATTGAGTCCTATGGAAAACCAAGCAAATTGTCTCACATTGTTCACCTTAGCTGAGAATTAGTCTTAAACAGGTTCGTCTTAACGAGAGTCTACTGTATTGAGATTTCGGTGATCTTTTTGGGTGTTGAATAAGGACTTTTGTCTGGGCTAGTTGGTGCATAGCTTATTGATGGAAACCACAGCGTGAAAAGAATGAAGACAAGAAGGAACGCACAAGACACGACGGGCACTGAGCGTCAGTGCCCATCTTGTATTGTGTGTTCCTTCTAGTCTTTGTCCTTGTCGTGCTGCAGTTTCTGTCAGTTAGCTTCTTGGACGCTCAGGCATAGCAACGTCTCATACTGCGCTTAAAAGAAAATAAAATCCACATTTTCGATAATGTCGCAGGGTCCCTTTAAGTGATCATGTTGGGACCTGTTTCAGGGATGATGTGCTATGCTTACTTGTGATACTGTATGTAGCTTGTGTTAAGCTCAGTAAACCACCTCTCTTTTTCAAACTTGTGGAACTTTTGGAGATAGTACCGCATCCACTGAAGTTCAAAGTTTCAAAAGGGTTTAAGGGGGGCACCAAGCAGATAAGAAGCCTGTGCTCGTCTCCTTATCTTCTCCATTAAATTGGTGAGGGTTTCGGCTTGTACATTTGCTTCACTACTGTGCAAGTCTGCTGCAATGAGTCCTTGTTTCTACGCAGCTGATGCTGTCCAAGCGCAAGATGGCCAAGCGGGCACTGGAGCGGAAGCACGGCAAGAAAGTGGGCAGCCAGCAATGGAGGCTGGGCAAACTGCGCAAGAAGTGAGGGCCCGCAATAAATGGGAAGTGGCTGCTGGGGCTACATTGTATTCAGGCCATCTCTCATGATTTATTTTTGTTTATTTTGTTCGATGCGACACCTGCCGTTGGTACCGCCAGTGGCTTGACCACAAACATAGCCAAGGAGATGCTGCTTTTCGCTTTTGACCAGGGTTAACCAGAGCTAAACCACCAGCAGTTTTCATCTTCCTTTAGTCCCCACTACAACAACATTGCTAGTGAGGTACTCCATGGGTGAAGAAACTGGCGGTGAGCTCGTATACTGCGCGCACATCTTTGTCGGCTACGAGAAGCTGCTAAGCTGCTTTGGACGACCCTGCAGACCCTGCAATTGTTGCTTGGGGTCAATTCCTTTCCTCAAAAGACATGCTTTCGTGGGGCTGAGATGTCCACCGTGATGTTGATGTCTGAGAGCTACGGCGCCTTTTCCTTCTGTCAAAAATGTTTTCTTTCCTCATGAGAACCCCGAAGGCCAGCAACCTTTCCGTGGACGTACTATGTAGGAGCCCAAGGGCCGCCTTGTAGGCCTTGTAGCTTCGACCTTGTTCCTTTCCACGAGCTGCAATTTCAGGTAAGCGAGGGAGTAGATGATCCTGCTCAGCATGAAAGCCTGCACAAGTCGACATAGATCTTTCGTTGGTGGCAGTGTAGATAGAAACCACCTCCTCCGGGACGGCGGAGGAAGCGGCTATAGCAAACACTGAGACACTATAGCTATAGCGAACACGCGTGCTGATATTATATTCAGCGACTCCGCATCTTTCAAAACATCCCCTTCCGATTAGAGAAGTTGAATTCATCTGGGTCCCGGCCCACTCATCTAATATGGGGAACGAGGCGGCTCACGCGCAAGCGCAAGGTTTCGTCGACCAGGTGGTGAGCACGCCCTCCGACCCAAATTTCACGAGGGTCTGGTTGATCTCATTTCATGACATCACCCATCACTTTAGGCTGGAGAGCCGTGCATATCCCCCTCCCCACAAATCGTTAACAAAAAAAATTTTGAGGACGCTTAAGCTTCGCCTTTAAGAGCAGGACACGACAGCGTGTTGCAGTGTTGCCAAGGAATCCACAGAACGCCATCGTCCTTCAATGGAAAGGACGCCTGTCACATATCTCGGTGGACACCCAAACCTGGGCCGGGGTAAGGGAAGGAAATTGAAATGAAAATTGGTTTTAAGGAAAGGAAATGACGCCTGTCTCACAATTCTCCCTGGGCACTGTACTGCGATCTTATGGCGTTCAGGTGTCCACCGAGATGTGTTATTTTTCGCTCACGGCCAAAGACGCGGACGACACCGGCCTTTCTGCGACACGAGCTCGGCAGTCACTGCTGCAACCAGGTTGAAATAACGCAAGCGTTATTTCAACCCATGACGTCGCATCCGGTTTGAAGAGAAGATGTCACGTCCGGCAATTTTTTTGCAGTTTGAGCCATGTTTGAGCCGAGCCGCCGAACCGAGCGTTGCTTTCAGTAGCACTATGGCCAGTCGGCAGAAAGAGCGCGCAATCGTGTTGCACGTGAGTAATTTGTTCTTTCTATCTTTTGGTGTGCACATATTGAGTGATTGCCTGTTATCTGACTCTCGGCATTCCGTTGTCAACTTCCTTGCACCCGAATATTTTGTGTTAGCAGATAACCCAGGACTAGCACTGAGCCCGCTTGCCCAGCAGGGGACCCAAAGGCCCAGAAGGAAAGACTCATCTGTTTTATCGTAAGTTCTGCTCAAAAGCTCTGTGCAGGTGTGTGTTCTGGTCAAAAGCTCTGTGCTCAAAAGGTCTTTGCAGAGCATGCACTGAGCGTGTTTTTATATCTTTTGTCAACCCAGCCCAACGTAACTCATGGTCATGTGAAACATGCATAATTACCAGGTTTTGCGTGCTCCTGAAAAAAGGCGGGAAACTTTTGACAGCAGTCCAGATGAACCACGACCAGCTTTATTACTAATATAGCCGGTTGTGAGTTGAACTAACCGTTTGTGCAATGAGCTTTGTACGCGGTCCGATTTTTTGTGGCCTCGCGGCTGGGAAAGTCTGTAGAGTGTTGACTTAATGCTGCACTTTACAATTGTGTGCTGCTGTTATAATTCGCTTTCTAAAGCAGGTGCAAAAATTGTGGCGAGATAAGCGATTACGCTTTGGTGTCTGCAGAGCAAAACATGTTCTTTTTTTAAATTCATATTTATTTCAGAAAACAGCACTTGAAAAACTGACGGGCAGTTTTCAGGTATGCATGGACCTTCCCGATTCCTGCTTCGAGTCCGGCATTCGCTTGCTGGCGCAGAGGTTGAACAAATGGGACGTTAAAATGCTGAGGCAGCAAAGGCTTTAAGGCGCCACAAGGTGAGCCCTCCACCTTCTGTGATAATTTTAAAATTAGTGCTGTGCCACCTGCACCGAACATCTGTTTTACGTGGGGAAGGTGTTTGGACTTAGGTGGCCAACTAGCATGGAGCGCATGAGGCAACTGGAAAAACAAACTTCTTTTTAAGGCCTCTAATCTTAAGACCTTTTTACAGCTGATGTTGTAAAGAGGGCTTAAAAAGATGAACACTGTGGACAATGTGCTTGATGTCCTTTGACTGTTTGGAAGCTTGTGAGGTGCATAAACCTCACAAGGCACTGTTGTAGTGTGTGACAGGTCATTGTGGTGATATTAGAAAAAGACATAGTACAGCACAATGGGACAGAGAAAAGGAGCACACAGGATAATCGCTCGTCCTGTGTGCTCCTTTTCTTTGTCCCGTTGTGCTGCGCTATGTCTTCTAATATGCTATACCAACAAGCCCAAACTACCACTTTGTTAAGATTGTGGTCATGATAGGTTTCCTTGATTTGGCTGCACTCTCTGCACTAGTTCTGTGAAGTTCTGCGGTGGTGCCGACAGCGTGCAGCATCAGTTCATGCAGTTGAAATGCAGCTTGGCATTGGCCGCTTCCAAAACAAATGGTTGAGTGCAGGCCTGATTGTCTGATAGTCTTGCTGTCAACACAAAATTGCAGCCAACTGCATGCCGCCGACACCAACGACCACCAAAATCCTGAAACACTTGGAAGAATTTTCAAGCAGCAAATCGCAATGAACTTTTACCATGAACCTGCTCTAGGAAATCGTCGTTTCACAGGAAAAAAAAAATCATTTCATGTATACACACAGGCGACTTACGAAGTAGCGCTGAAATGCTGCCCATGCGACTCGACTCGATCGCTTAAGTTTTCATTATGACGCCTCAAACGGTCACTCACCTCCTCCATGTGTAGGTCCAAGAAGCAGAGAAGGTATGGCACGAGTTACTTAATGAAATGATGACAGTTATTTGCTGAAAGGTTATGGTTTATGGGGGGCTTAATGTCCCAAAGCAACTCAGGCTATGAGGGACGCCGTAGTGAAGGGCTCCGGAAATTTTGATTACCTGGGGCTCTTTAAGGGAGCATAGACACTTAACTTTTGGGTGCGTGTTTTCTTCTTTGTAATGTAATGACGCCACTACGGTGGCTTAGTGGTTATGTCGTTCGGCTGCTGACCCGAAAAACGTGGGTTTGATCCCGGCCGCGGGGGTGGAATTTCGATGGAGGCGAAATTCTAGAGACCCATGTACTGTGATGTCAGTGCACATTAAAGAACCTCAGGTGGTCGAAATTTCCAGAGCCCTTCACTACAGTGTCCCTCATAGCCTGAGTCGCTTTGGGATGTTAGACCCCTATAAACCAAACCAATCATTTTTGTAATGAGGTGTAAGGCATTATTATACACGGATTACCATGTGGTATGCTCCTATGACTGCTAAATAATTTATCAATGAATTTCTTTCTCGTGGTGTTTCAGTTTCAACAGCTGAACGATGGCTGTGACCTCGAAGAGAGGTTGTAGGTCATGTGAGGCGTGAAAAACTGCAATATAATTGGTGCTTCTACATTTGTTGTCATTCCTGCTCTTGAGGAAGGCTGGCTTCAGCACTGCAGTAAATTAAAAACGATAAAGCAGCAATTATATCGCAGTTTTCTTATGCCTTATATGACCTAAAACCTCTCTTTGACGTCACAGCTCTCATAAGGCTGTTGAAACCGAAACAGCATGACAGAAAAATTCGATTATAAATTATTTAGCGGTTGTAGGCGAATACCTCATGGCGATTCATGCATAGTAGTGTCTTCCGCATCATTATAAAGAATAAAATATGCCACCAAAATTAAGTCTCTATGCTCCCTTAACGTGCACTGACATCGCACAGTACACGGGCCCCTAAAATTTCGCCTCCATTGAAATTTGACCGCCGCGCCCAGGATGAAACCCGTGACCCGAAAGACGTGGGTTCGATGCTGGCCTCGGTGATCGAGTTTCGATGGAGGTGAATTTCTAGAGGCCCTTGTACTTTGATGCCAGTGCATGGTAAAGAACCTCAGGTGGTCGAAATTTCCAGAGCCCTTCACTATGGCATCCCTCATAGCCTGAGTCATTTCGAGGCATTAAACCCCCATAAACCATAAACCTTTGAACAAAGAACTGTCATTTCAATAAATAACTAGTGCCATACGTTTTCCGCTTCTCCGACCTACACATGGGCGTTGCTATATTGCTGCACCGTAGCTGTGTTTCCATTTCGGTGAGTGCAAGCCAGCCTAGAACTCGTGCTGCACTTCTTGAACTAGTGCAGAAAGTGCAGCCAAATGGAAGCGACCTTATGATCATGTGGCTATTTCCTTTGCATTGGGTGGGCGACAGTTTTTGTCCTAGCCATTACATAGAAAGAAGAAACAAAAAGGAAACGTGGAAACATTCACTATTAAGACAACAGCTTTCACCTGCAGACCCCAAATGAACAAAGCCTGCCTGTATAGTGAACAAAGCAACTAGGCTGTCACGGATCTAGCAAATTATAATTTTGAAAGGGGGCCTCCTGCTGTGAAACTGGCAACGTTTGTGCCCCTAGAGACAAGCAGTGGTGAGAGGCGAGAAGTCGCAGACGAATGTAGGTAGGGCAGGTAGCTGAACGAGGAAGCAGTGCCCATAATTGAAGAATACATGGAAAGACAAGGACAAGACATGTTTATGTTCTTCCTTCTATGTTTGTCGTTTCGTTTTCACAAGTTAGGAGTAGATGTTTGTTGTAGTTTCACTTTTCTAGGAAAATGGGGAGGGGGTTGTTCTTCATCTTGAGACATACAGCCCAAAAGACAGAGCGCAGGAGTGACTCACACAGCATTAGTGTTTGCGTTTTGTTCCTATTGTTCTGTGTGCTTGCGCCTGTTGCCCCAAATGAGGCATTGACATGATCTTACGTGGTGTTATGCTAGTAAAGGATGTGTGCTGCATGTATATGGGTGTGTGGCATTCAGATTCAAGCACCAACACAGGGCTTCTAGTGCAGTAGGAATTATGGGAGGAAAAAGGCCTTTTGGATGTAGATGAATAGTTTAGCTCTTCAGCTTGCTTTTTCGAAAAATTCTGTGGCAGGAGGTTTTAATACATGTCAGCCCACCCCTCGTGTAATACTCCCCTGTAGGCCCTTGAGGTACAAATCAATAAAAAAAAAGTAGTGTCCTTTCAAACAGTATACTAATTTGCAGCTTTGGTGCAAGATTTTCGGTGGCCCCTTCAGGGAGTGTTTGCCCAGATATTGTAGTGATTGCATAATGGTACTTGGTCCCAAGAACCAGACAGTTAACCAATTGCCCTTGTGCCTCTTGATGGGAAAATGTGAGGGGTCAAAATGGCATTTTACCATGGCTGTGAACAGTAATGAGCTGGATGTATTTCTGAAGAGAACCGAGGTCATCTACTTGACAGTGGTAAGAATTTTGGGTTGGTTAGAGCATAGATGGCTGAACATCATCTTCCATATCTTAATAGATGTGGCATTGTTGGCATGTGTAATTAAAAATTTGTTTCAATGTGTGTGGCTGGTGAGCTGTCAGCTCGGGACAAAGTTGTAAGCTCAACCAGAAGTACATGTGCTGTTTGAGTTCAGGGCAAGAGCTTTGAGTGAGGCCACTGCACTACGTCCTTGTTTTACATTTGTCTTTCATGGTGCTCCAACTTCCTCCTTGGGACGTTAAACCCCCATAAACCAAACCAACTTCCTCCTTCCTCCACCTCTGTTACGAATGTCGCCATGGGGCCGAGCGAAAGTGGTGTGGTGTAATTAGAGCAGTGGCATGGCCATAAGGTCCATCCGAACAGCACTGCGTAAGGATTATTTACTGGATTGGCCCCGCAGTCAGAACTGAGGTGAGTTATGAGTGGGCCACTGTGGAAAAAGACAGTAGAGCAGCGGAAAACATGCCACGAATGGTGGAGAGTTATAGTTTGGAGGCAACCTTTGATGCCTGTGTTGCCATTGTGGTCAAAGTTATCTGTGAGACCATCAAGGGCAGCACTTGTTCTGAATGCGTCGCATAGCAATAGATCAGAACTTCAATTTTAAAGTTGGCTCATGGGCCTTACTGCAGGAGGTGTATGAATCTGTTCAGATTTCACATTGAGACGCATCAATTTCAACAACCTTAGTACTCACAGGTACAGTAAAACCTCGTTAAGGCGTACCTCGTGGCACTGCGTAAAAACTGTGTGCACAGCGGCGATATTGTCACGAAGACGACGAAGCTGGCAGTGGTGCGGGAATGGAAAAGTCGCGTTATAGGCGAGCGGCCATTAAAATCATCTCCCTGCCATCATTCATCACCGCTTATTATTCGGCTGGTCGTCACGTAACATTTGGTTTGAGATGCGGAGTATCATCCCCATCCTAGTCCTGGAGCTTCGGAGTCCTCCGCCTGCCATGATCATCGGCCGTGTGCACCTGATTCACCCCGCCCAGCTGTGCCCCAGTCCGCCGAACCTGAACCGACTTCGCCGCTCACCCCAGCCCCGTCCCCCACCGTGACCACAAGACACGTTGACATGACGACGCTGCCGCGAGCCGAGACGCCGCCCACGTGTGAGGACACTGGCTTCCTGCCCGGGCTTCAGCCGTCGGCTCCTGGCAACCTGTGACCCGGAAGCTTCGTGGACCAGGATTCATTCACACATATCTTTCATCGTGGCGGCCAGCACTTCCCCCCATGCCATTTCTGTTGTACCGTCCTCTGAACCCATCTCCACTGAGCGCGTCTCTCCGTCGGTGTCTTCTCCTATTCGCTATTGGGACGATCGCTCGGCAGCACTGGGTAGTGTTACGAAAACGACAAAGCTGGCAGTGGCGCGGGAACAGAAAGGTCGCAATATAGGCAAGTGGCCATTAAAATCATCTCACTGCCATCGTTCATCGCCGCTTATTATTTGGCTGGTCGCCACGTAACAATGTGCCCAAGCTGAAAGCAGCCTGAGTATATCCGTTGACCTGGTAAAAGATGATACCTGAGGCATTTCAAAGAATGCGCAGGTGAAGCCTTTTAATCACATGGCTATTAGCGCAGCCTCAAAGGCATATAAGCCAGGTCCCGGGTCCCAGCTGCTCTATTAAGAATGCGCAGGCGAAACCTTTTAATCACATAGCTACGAGTGCAGCCTTGAAGGTATGTAAGCCAGGTCCCGTGTCTCAGCTGCTTTATATTAGGCCGTGTTTGAGTGAACAACAAAGTGTCTGGCACGCATGCGGTTTTTTCCAGCAGTATGGGTTTAGCTGTCTTCAGATTCCATGTAGGCATTACTTTCATTGGATGGCGTTTTGCCAATGATGGAAGCAACAGTGTCAATACCAAACTGTGCTGAAGAAGTCTTGGACTGTAGTGTCTAATAAATCACCAATCATGCAAAAAAAAGTCTCCACAATGCCTCCTCCGCAACAAAATACCTCCTGTAAACAGGAGGTATTTATGAATACCTGTTCTATTCCGAGGCCTGTATTGGGAACAGTTGGGGATAAGAGTTAATGGAGAACACCTTAGTAATCTGCGATTCGCAGGTGATATCGCTAAGTCGCTCAGGAGATGAACTGTAGCGAGATCAGTGAGCAGAATGGTGGGTCTAAAGAATTAAAGGAGTATAGACACCTAACTTTTGGGGCGTGTTTTTTGTTTGTAATGATGCATAAGGCATTGTTATACATCGATTACTACCTGGAATTCTCCTATAAGCACTAAATAATTTATAATAGCATTTCTTTCTCATGCTGTTTCGGTCTCAGTTTCAACAGCCGAATGAGGACTGTGACGCCAACGTGTGCTTACAGGTCGCGTGAGGCATGAAAAAACTGCAATATAATCGCTGCTTCCACATTAGATGTCATTCTGGCTCATGAGGAAGGCTGGCTTTAGCACTGCAGTAAATTATAAGAACAAAGCAGCGATTACATGGGCGTTTTTTCATGCCTCACGTGACACAAAAGTACTCTTTGATGTCACAGCAACTGTTTGGCTGTTGAAACTGAAACAGCGTGACAGAAAAAATTCAATTATGAATTATTTAGTGACCGTGAGCAGATATCGCATGGTGATTCATGCCTAGTAGTATTTTCTGCATCGTTGTAGACAAGGAAACATGCCACCAAAATTACTGGTCTATACTCCTTTAGCACGCAGAAAACCGAATGGAGAATGCTCTTGGCCATTCCCTGCAATGGAAATGCTGTGTGGTGTATAATTTTGTTACATGGCGTCCGGCCAAAGAGTGAGGCACAATGAACGATGGCAGAGATATGATTTAATGGCCGTTGGCCTAGCACGAGTGCTCTGTTCCACGCCACTGCCAGCTTCGTCGTCTTCGTCATGATATTCCTTTTTCTCATGGACATTGTCACATGTAGGGAACTGGGTGGTGTGTCATTGTTTGCGTAAGAACTTAAGGACACTGAGAAGTTCCCTAGGCAGCCGCTGACCACACACCATTAATGACAAAATTACTTTTGAATTAAATTCCATTACTAATTGCTTTCCTAGAAATCACAGAAGTAACTATATTACATTACAAATTGCTGGTCTCAAAAAGTGATGACATTACTTTACAATTATCTGCCTTAAGTAATGAAAATTACTTCTTAGTTTCGATGCTAAAATGTTGCGCATTGGTCATAGTTTGTGCAAAATTTCTAGTTTTTTGTTTGCACCGCCGCTGAGCTTGAAAATGGGCGTCTGAAATTGTGCCCCTCTTTAGCCAATTTGAGCAGCCGCTTTGCTGATGTAGATGAGGTCTTTGTCGTACCACTCTTCAATCAGAAGTACATCGTTCAATGTGTAATATGGTCCCACCATCCTGATCTTGAAGAATTTGTCATCCGCGTAAACAGCGGGAGTGCATTGACTGCTTATCCACGCATTATCCCAGAAGTGCACAGGGGCACGAGAAGCTGCCAATTCTGCTGTTCATTTGATTTGTTCTGAAGGCAAGTTGGTGGAAATACATTGCATGTCGCATGGGACAGTGTTGCCTGTATTGCCCTTGAGTTAGAAATAGGGCCTTAACTGAGGCCACAAAAACTTGACAGCTCACGACCAACTTTCTTAGATGTGTCAGTTGAGACTTCATATCAGTGCGGCAATGTCAGAAAGTATTTACTCAAGCACTCGCAGTGCGTCTGCGCGAAGGTGCCATACGGCATGCTTTGGTCATGGAGCTCTCCTGGTGGCCATGCAGTGCATTTGTGTGTGAGACCGTATGCAGTGCAGGAAGATGCGTAGCAGTCCTGTGACTGATATGCAGACTCTTCACCTAGGCAGTGCTGACGCCTGCACGCACATCACCTCTCTTCCGCGTGCGCCGCTTCCCTGCGGGTACTGGTTGCGCGCTTTTAAGGCACAAGCCTTAAGTGGCACATCAACATCGATACCCGGCATCATTGTCGATGTCCAGGAAAAGTGGTCCACAACCCTCAATGACATCATCAGCAAGGAGAAAAATTTCTTCCGAGGGTGCAGAGAATTGAACCAAGGGCCTTCAGATTGCGAGGCAATAGCGCAACCCATGGGCCACAAAACTGCGTTGCCTCTTGGCAAGTAATGATTCATATAATGTATGTTTTGCCTGATGACTGTATGCTAATGAGTAGGTGTGTCATTAGAAAGGAAGGAAACAATATAAATTAAAAAGTGAATGTTTTTTGCCTTCAAAGCATGGAAGTAGTCTCAAGTGCCCTCCGTAATTTATTCTTGCTTTGGGAGTCGCCGTGGTGGCTTATTGGTTATATGGTGCTCGGCTGCTGACCTGAAAGACTCTGGTTTGACCCCGACCGCGGCAGTCTCATTTCAGTGGAGGTGAAATGCTATAGGCCCGTGTACTGTGCGATGTCAGTGCACATTAAAGAACCCCAGGTGGTCAAAATTCCCAGAGCCCTTCACTATGGCATCCCTCATAGCCCGAGTCGATTGCTTTGGGATGTTAAACCCCCATAAACTGCATCTTTGCTTTGTAGATTCTCATCTCCAGAAACGTGAAGCCAAAGCATGTCAGATACGAGGAGAAGCATGGATTCGGTATGCAGCAAAAGTAATATGGCTAGTAATTAATTACTTTTCCGTGAAATTACTGCTTGAAAGTAGTTTATTACATTACTAAATTACCAGATCGCAAAAGCAATGAGTTACATTAGAAATTACCGAGAAAAGTGATTTAATTACTGTAATTCTATTACTGTAATTCAATTGCTGGCTAGTCTGCCACACACTGATTTCAAGGTGATTGCACACCGCTTTTCAATGAATGCAAAATCCTGACATGATAGCATCTGCAAATGGTATGAGACGGCCTTTTACATTTTTAAGGCAAAGGTTTGTACCACCTTCCCTTTTATTTTTTCTCCCCCCCCCCTTCCCCCTTCATATGTTTGTTTTTTTGATGTTATGAATGCAATGTTTTAGCAATAAGCTTGAATTAGCACCTACGAAAAATTTGCTTGCTGGTCTGCACATGATTGTCTCTATGTCCAGGTTTTGCACCATTTCCTAGTCCCTGGCATTTATTGGCACTTTCATTTCATTAAAACTTTTGTGAATGTGCTGGCACAAATTTTGAAAAGTTCTTTTTCTAGCATTTGCAAGTTGTTTCCATATTTTTGTTTTCCATGGGGCTGAAGTTTCATGGCACGTCCATTCCGTCAACTATTTCTTAGCGTTTTTCAGACACTTTGTCCCGTTACACTTGTGCATTGTGGAAGAGCCGCAGCTGCTCTTAAGATGCTTTGTTTCCTTGCCTTTGTGCAGGGCAGCAGCAGCATCTTCTCCACAGTGCTCAAGTGCATTTGGGCAAAGCATCCAAAAAAAAATTACTAGCTTGCCTGGCATTTTCTCTTGGTCTCTGAAGGCATCATATGGTCAGAATTTGGCAAAATGTTTGTGGAAATCGCTTGGTGCTTGTTCCGTGGCATTGCTGCTATTGAAAGGGATGCTAGAGTGTGCCTTCATTGGAAAGGCAGTAAAAGGCAGTGCTTCTCACTGAGAAGCAAACCAACCTTTGTCAGCCCTCTTGTTCAAGGGTTCCTTTTTGAAAGCCTGAAATATTCTTTTGCAGTATAATGAGCAGTGCATGAAGCCCCTGAAAGCATGCAGAGTGTTCCGTTTAGAAATTTTCCAGAATTATTTCAAAGTAGAGTTTTGTTTCTTCTGTGAAAGCACATGTAATGTCAACACATATGGCCACCACTCTTAAGAACCATTAAAAGAACGCAAAAACTTGTGAGCATAATTTTAACAAACTTCCATATCTAAGAGTCCGGATCAGTCAGGCACTTTTCGTCTAGAGAGAAGGGAAACAGCTGCTGAAATTACTGCACAGGTTCCTAGTTAAAATGTGCCAGCATCTGTGGGTCTGTTATGGCCAGGGATTCCAGTGTGGTGAAACCCATATACAAGAGTTGAGCGGGCCATGTCCCGTCAGGAATGCTGCATCTGGGGCAACGTACCACAGCTGGAGGTGTCACAAGGGAGTGTGGAAGAGGTCGTCTTGTTAATGCTCTAACTCTTGTTGTAGCTTAAGCTGCTGTTCATCGATTTTTTGTGTCATTTTATGTTTCTCAACAATGCCACATCACGTCATAAGCCTTTTTAGTGTCTGAACTGTGACAAGAAGAGCATCTCCACCGCAGCCGTGACCTTATACTTGAGTGCTCGCCTCAGCTACAGAAGGTCGTGGGTTCGATTTCCGCGGCCTCCGTTCCACCAGCCGGTTAATCCAATGGGAACAGGCAGTCGCCCCGTCTAGTGCTCGGCTCTCTAGGGGTGCACCGCATGGGAAGGATAGCCTGCGCCTCAAAATTCCCGTCAAATCCGGGCACAAAAATGACTGCACGTGGTTAAAACCTGCAGTCCATAACTTTCGCCTTGTGCCAGTTACAAAAATTACAACGTTTATGAAACGTTCACTTCTCTAGCCTCAAGAGATATGTGCCATAGCACTCTCCGCTCACAAACCCCCTTCGAGCAAAGTGCGGCAGTATTTTCTCGCTACCGTTGTGGCTGGCTCACACGCATCGGCAGGTGTGCATGACGTGTTAAAAATAAAGGTGGGCTTCTACCGCACGAGGTGGATTTAGGGTTGCTTGACGGCGGAACTTATCTCTGATCCCTCAAGGCAACGGTTTGGTCGAAGACCATTTTCCCAAGCATCCCACCCTAGATGAGCCGAGCACCATGCCGGGGGAAATCTTGTACCCATTAAAAAACCGGCGGGTACCCGGCGGCACTTGGAATCGAACACAGCGCCTCCCGAATGTGAGGCGGATGCTCGACCATAAGGCCAAGCTTCGGTGCTATGATCTTTGCCTAAAGTCTCAGAAGTGAAAAGCCGAAAGATTGTTGTTGGTTAGCTTACAAAGTGAAGTTGTCATGTTTTTTCCTGAACACAGTTATGGCTCAGACAAACTACCATTCTACATGATTTGATTTCCTCTCATTCATTGAGGTGCTCAATAAGCTTTAGGATGTGATAAATGATGAGGAGGAATAAAATATTTGTGTGAAATGTTTCTTTTCATCACTGCATTTTGTGGAAACATGTTTGTATTGTAATTTCAAATATCTGTTTTAATATTTGAACTACTGGAAAATAAAGCGTATCACAGTACTGGTCAGCATTTGGAAAGGCCCTGGTATGCACAGCATGTGTACGAGAGCAGACGATGCAGTGGTCCCTCTGTCACTACTTTTGGAGCCCACATGACCACAGTTGCTGCTCTTCCTCGGGAGTGACTTCATAATGCACCCGTACACCCTGAAACCGAAATCGCTCAGTATGAATAATGCGATAATATTTAATGCACATATTTGGATTGCGGAGCACGTATCGCGCGCCTGGTGGGAGTATGCAATGTTTGAAACCAAGAACACTCCAACCAAACATTTGATGTCTCCGCCCCTTTGAGGTCTTGGGTTTAGCATATGGAGCTTGTGACCTCGTGTGTTCCCGCGTCAGAAGCCTTTCCGAAACCCCTTTTTGTTTGTCGACTATTTTCATTCATTCTTGGTCTCTGGCTTGTACACACTTCTTTTTGTGTGTGGTTTCTCCGGCACATCTTGAACAATGTTCCTTTTATCCTTTTTTTGAGTGATCTTTCTAATGTCCATACACAAAGCCACTACAGGAGTGCATGGGCTGCTGCTATAGTGTGTTGGGAGATGTCCTTATCTTTTTCTCATATGCATTCCATTTTTTGTGTATTTGTTTGTGGGTTTCTTTTACTGTTTTATTAGTTGCATTTAATTGTTCTGAGCTTGCATACTTTTTCTCTTTTCATGGCATCCAACCATGTGTATGACTGTCACTAGTGGAGGGACTGCAGCAGCCGGCCTTGCATGGCGCAGCATTCTTTGGTCCAAGGCACCTATTCTTCGTTCCAGGCTACTGGCTCAAGATTGTGCCCACAAGTCTGCACCTTGGCCTACAGGCAGAGTCGCATTAGGCCCACGTCGGCCAGGACTTCCGTGCCAAATAAAGTATTCCTACGGACACGCCTTGTAGTAATTAATGAAGCATATGAATAAATGAGTAACAACTTCGTTGGCCATATAGAAAAACCATGTTACAAAATAGTTGTTTCTTAAGACCATACCCAACCACCACATTGTTTCCTCCGAGTAACCTACTCATCTTTGAGGTAAGTACTTGCCGTGTGTCGCATCACAGTCTGAAGTGTTGCTGCAGAACCGCATATTGCCTTCCTGTTTATGCCATTGCAGCGGAAAATGCTCCACAAAGCTAATGAAAAAAAGAAATTTCACCAACTTGCTGCTTTGAGACAACTGCTAAAAGGGTGCTGAAGCCCACTGAAAATGTAAATCGGAATGAACTGGATGATTGTGGGCACTGCCCATCTACTTTTAATGCATAGGAGGGGCCAGTTTCAACTTTTTTACAAGTGGGTAGCGTCTTTTCTAATTGCATAATCACCGAGTGGGATGCTTTCATCCATACCACCACCTCATTCAGCACTTGAGCATTGACAGTGCTAGGGGAGCTCTTACTGAACATTGTAATCGAGGCCCTTTGAATTGATGTTCTTTGTAGGTATTTTACAAAGGCAAGGTAACAGTCCTAGCAGTGCTACTGGGATTGCAACTCGCTGCAAACGAGGCGGGTTCTGTAGCACTGGGCTCTTGCTGGCAGTTTGTGAAATTGTTATTACCCGAAACTGCACTTTAAAAGAGCATAAAGAAAACGATGTCTTCCACAGTAATTCATGCCATGCAACATGACATGGAAACCATCACATGGCCAGTTTATCCATTGCCTTCAGGTTTAAGACATCTGCCAGTTTCTATACGGTAGCTTCAGACTGTTGCACTGGAAAACTACATTTCTCTTGAAGGCAGGAATTGGGTTTAACCTGGTTTTCATGATTTATGCTTCGGGAGCGCAAACTGGGTAATATCAGGCTTTCACTGCTAACAAAAGGCCCGAAATATTTGCTAAATTTGATTTATAGTCTTCTCACACTGTTGTGACCGATCTTTTCTCAAGCAGAACAGTGGCCTGAGCTAGGTGGCTGATTGAATTCGCGTCACCTGTTAAGGCGGAACCGCATCGCGCGATTTCAGGCGCGATTGACGCGCGGATGGTGGGACGCGCGCGTCATTTTGACGCGTGCCCAGTATGATCCGTCACGAAATCGCGCCGCCGCGTGCTCCTACTCGGAGGAGAAAAAAAAACGCCTCGCGGGGCGCGTCCGCCAATCAGATTTCAAGTAAGTCACGTGGCATTTTTGGTTTTGCCACTAGATGGCCCTACTCTCTGCGCATCTCGACGGAACCTCTTCGGCGCATTTTTTTTTCGCTCTGCAGAACCGGCGCGCACGTGAAAAACACGTGCTACTGTTTCGTGCGCGCATCGTGTTCATCGAAAATGGAGAAAGCAGTCTTCAACGAGGCCCCTATCACGGAAGTGGAGAGGCGTCGCGTCCTGTGGGATATACGCGACCGCCTCTTCTGCTCTGTAGTAAGCGCCCGACACTCCATTTTCTATGTCGAGTTGTAAACAAGCAGCGGCCTCTTGGCATGCAGAAAGTACGTAGTCGCAGTTTCGCACACACTCTTCCTGCTTGAAATTAAGCTTGATAAATATACTTCGAAAAAAAAATGTCGTTGTGTAATTACACTTAGATTATTTCTATTGCAGTGTTGTCTAAGTTTAAGGGCATATTACATATGCGGTAGCAGGGACAATTCATGTCGTTGGGAGTTACGTTGTCTGGCAACCCGGAAAACGCGCCGCGAAGGCGCCGCCCCCCTTTTTACGTGCGGGTGCTCGCGCGTTGACGGCAACGCGGGCGTCCACCGCGCGTCGCGTTTTTCGCTCGCGGAAAACGCGCCATGCGGTTCCGCCTTTAGTGTAAGCTTTTTCTTGTTCTAATTTTTCTCAGCTGCTGAGGGCCATTATTGCCAGAGAGGTATTTAAGGTGCGTACTGTACACAGACAGGGAAATCACTTAATTCAAGCCTGCGGTATTTACAAACGCACTTTGCTCCCTTCAAAATGGCGTATTTCAATGCGACAAAGCTGTCAGTAATATAAGCGTACGCAACGGCCGTACATTTTACCTGTCCTGACCGATGAAGCATGGCAATGCAGCGTGCTGCATGCAGCCATCGTGGAGAACCACTTGTCTACTATCCCTGTCACACGGTGCTTTCGAAGTGCAGTTCCTCTCCCCAGCTGCGCTCCTGTTTCTGCCACGACGTGGGACCAGTTTATATGTGGGGCCGATCGAGTGGAATCTATGATGCATCGCTATTAATGCTGTCAGTGCTGATGAGCGGTCGCATAAGAATGAAAAGACCCGTATCAACCCCTCTGGTCGGGCTCTCTTTATTCCGAACTCTGCGTAAAGAACTATTTTTCGGTCCCCTTACCCTTCGTTTCCAATCAGGGTAGTTAGAACAAATTTTCGGTCGCTTAATAGTTTGAGGTATCGAGGCGTCGAATGCCTGACCATTGGTACGTGGCCATATATATATTTTCTATTCATGGCGCGCGCACAATTTGTCCCTAAACGTAATGACCCTTGCATACATTATCTTCAAAAGACGTCGCAAATCTCATAAGTTTATTATAGCAACAAATTTACATATAAGGCTGCTCAAAGGGAGCATGGCTACAAAACCACCGCTGCACACACGCATCCACTCTTGGTGCTCTTAATTCAGTTCCAATAGATTGACCGAATGTTTGAGCTTTAAAAGCGAGCACGAAACAATGAGAGTTCACTGTGTGAGCGTGTGTTTGAGGAAGGATCGCGCATAAAAGGTTTTACCACTAAACGCACTGATCATAGTGCTTGCATGCGGCACAGCAAAACGGTGATATCAATATGAGATGGAATTCTGCAGCTGGCGCTCCTAGCCCTCACAATGAAAAGAGGCAGGATTGGTTTTTCCCTTTGCAAAACAAACATCCAGTAGAACAAACAAGAGACTATAGCGCAGAGTAGACAGGACACAAAAGAAATGAACAACACGAGCGCTAACTTCCAACAAATTTTATTTCACATATGCAACATATATACATCAAAAGACACGTCATCACCTGTGCTAACAGTACCGTTGCCTCAAAAACGAGTTCTTTATCACATAGAAAGAGGGAGTGCTTACACATGTCTTGCCCGAAGCATTTATCCTTTCAGCTTGAATTATTAATCGTGTGGTCATGTCGCTACTTTTCGCTAGAACAGCAGTTTTTTTCAAAAATTGGTTTGCACGTTTTAGATTCGCATGAACGAATGAGGTCAACAAGTGATTTCTATTTCCCGTTCTTGCTAAATGCTTCGGGCTAGACATGTGTAAGCACTCCCTCTATCTTTCTGTGATAAAAAACTTGTTTCTGAGGCAACGGTACTGTTAGCACAGGTGGTGACGTGTCTTTGATGTATATATATGTTGCATGTGTGAAATAAAATTTGTTGGAAGCTAGCGCTTGTGTTGTTCGTTTCTTCTGTGTCCTGTCTACTCTGCGCTATAGTCTCTTGCTTGATCATGCACCAACAAGCCCAAAAAGCCACGCTTTTGAACTACATTTCTAGTACAATGGGCCCTTTCATCAATGTACTCCACAGTCGTGCTACAGTCGCAGCCATAGCACATGCCATTCGTCGTGTGCGCTCGTCTTTTTGCATTCGCAACAAGGTGCTTCCTGAGGATGTGAGGCGGTTGTTTGGAGGACTTGTCCCATCAGCTGGACACGGCACCAGGGCATGCAAGCTCGTGAAATCCGAGTGGTACAGGCAAGCTCGAATCTACAGGCAGTGCCTCGAGGCTCAGATTCTCCAGCGGTGAAGGCCAAGCCACCTGGCAAACTCTTCGAGAGTACCAGTGACTGACAACCCAAAGAACCGAATTCATATGGATGCAGCATTTGTCAGAACTGCTGACTGAAGTTTCTAGGAAGCCGAAGGCTACCCGTAGCGCCGTCCACAAGAAAGGAGGCTTTGGACCTACCGGAGTACGTGTCCAAAGTGCTATCTTTGGGGCCTAAGTTCGCCGTAGAGCCGAAGTCGTCACCACCACAACTACTTTCGATGGTACGACAAGTTTCGCAGCATGCAACGCAACTGGAACACCACCGATGTATATCCGAAGGAGTCGACGTCGTGCACCGCTCCAAGGCAGGTTGTTCCAAGATACCTCAAGCGCGTCGAGACCTACATACGGGAAGATGGACTGTCCGCACTTCCAGCAGACAAAGAAGGTGGATTTGCTGTTTCATCTTTAGAACTTTACTCTTTGAAAGCAGACAAAGCCGTCTCTTCAGTGTTTGACTCACGTGACGATATAGTTATACGGAAAGTAAAGGCCGAAGCAAAGAATCTATGTAATCGGTTCAACCTTACCAAGCTTGCCAAATTAATAGGAGGTATTCACTGAGGCCGCGCTACCAGATGGCGCGAGCGTCGCCGCGGCAAACGCGCCATGTTTGTGGTCGTTTCACGAAAGCTCGCGCTGTGTGACGGTACGCCGTGAGGTACCCGGCCTGTATTGTTAGTGATCTGTAACATCTTTGCACGTTGTTAAATGCGCCAACGTCCACTTTTCTTTGTGGAACGCTTATTGTGCATCAAGTTTGCAGCAGAATTCTGTGCCGTAATTTAACCGAGCTGTGTGCCGCAACTCGGCAGCAAAACTGACCGGCTGCATTGCACGCAAGAATGTACACGACTTGCCGCTTTTAATATCAGTTCATAGCTGTCAGCTACTCATGCAGGACACATGGTGGATAACACATCACATGATTGATTACCCATATTCCTAAACGGACGCTGCAGAAACTCATATTTCCAGCGGCTGTAGTCCGCGAACTGCCGAAGCCTTTGTTTCAGCAAAAACGCATATTGCGTCATAGCTGCTTTATTTACGCGATAAAATGATCGAGCAAATACTGTCATGCACTCGCAGCACGAATGGCAGACATAACAAGAATGTTTTGCAGGTTTTATTGTAGAAACGTAGCGTTGCTTCCAGTGCACAAGACCTAGAATCTGTAGGCCGGTTCGCAGCAACGCGATGTGCAGCGATTCCACTACATTCAGTAGTAACACGTCACTTTCAGCAGACAGAGATGACAAGTTAAGCTAGCTAAACGAACAAACACTTAACTACTCACCTATGTGAAAAACGGCACTTCGGCCGTCGGCACTCTCAGCACGGATGTGGGGTCGACCGCTTGTCAAGCAATTGCACACTCTTATAGATTTGCATGCTTTAATTCCTCGACCTGTCGGCAAAATTACGCCGTGCACAAGGCGGACCTTAATATGGGTGAATTCAACGCACGGCAGCCGTCTTGTACGTCGCACACCACGCCGGCACCTGCACATTCCTACGCGTCGACGTTTTCACAAAGTGTAACATTTTCAGCGTGCCCGCTCTTTTCTGCTTCCCGAAGTTCACGGCGTATCCACTCAGTCACACGGTGTTACCGGTCGGACAGAAATGATTTGCGCGAGACGCTAAATACACTCACATTTCACACATCACAAGCGAGGTAAATGCTGAGGCTGCCGCGCGCGCGACCACCAACATGGAGAATGCCGCGCCGGCCACTAGCGCCCCTTGCGGATGACGTCACGTGAATACCTCCTTCACCCCGCGACGTCACGAAGATGCGGTGGCGCTGATGTTAGCAGCGACTTTCGCATGGTAGGCAAAACAGGTTCCGCTTGCCCGTGCCTACCGCAGCTGCCGCAGCTACCGGCGGCTGCTTCAAGCCTGTGCACTGCAGAAGCAGCATGTATTGACCAGCTGCGTCACTGCTGGATCCGCGTAGTAGCATAAAAATATTAAATTAGCCTCGATAGGTTTCTCGCGCATAAATGCCGCATTCGGAAACTGGCTAACAGGCATTGGGCCACGGTAGTAAAGCGCGAAGTCTGGGAGTCGATAGGCACTGCCACTCAATGCAATTAATAGCATGCAAGTTACTGCGTTCATTCACCTGAACTTCAGGATAGTAGGCTGATAATTGCTCAAGGAAAAAAAAGATATGCAGCTGCACACGTACTTACCACCTTGAGACGGAGTGCACGGGGCGCCGACAGGTTCACTCGCCCCCAAGGAATGCGTTTTTTTTGTTAATAGCACACCATGTTTTAATGGCGCGTTTTATCACATTTAATATTTACTTGAAACTGTTTCTTGATATGACGACGTAATTATTTCATTCGAGTAGAAAGAAGTCTGGTAAGTTGTGTCAATCTTGCGCGGTCGCGTTGGTGTGCTTAGAATAGCGTACCTTAATTGTGCTAAACGCCATATGCTTTCTCATTGCATCATGCATGTGTCATGTTTCATGAGGTAGTACATGATCGCGAAGCTTGTTTGGAAAGAAGCAGCCGCAGGCGTGCTACTAACAGACACGTGGCGAGATTGAGAGGGGACGCGGCAATGAAAAGTGTTTTCGTTATTCATGCTTGCGATATGTAACTAAACTTGGTGCAAATATGAAATTCCTACGCTAGTTTCAGTAATTACTTTTATTTATAGCCATACCTGGTGCAGTTCTGGGTAATTATAATTAACACCGTCGTCAAGTCCCCCCAAGGTCTCAAATAATTGAGTAGATAGTGCGCAGTTTTTTTATGCCAGCATGTACATAAAGCCCTGTTCTGTACGATGACGCGATTAGTTCTTTTTCTATATGATCAGTACTTATGCATGCATAGTTACATGAAAACGTTTCTTACAAGAAATAACTAACACAGTATACTTACTGCACGTGTAGGGAAAAAATCGAGAGATTTATTACGCTCCTCAACGCCTCAGGAATAGTTTGCGACAAATGGAATCATTTGATTTTCATGCGAATTACGAAGGTGAGTGATCCAGTCGCAGAAATTGTGAGAGGTCACAAAACGAACCTTAAAGTTTATTCCCTCGTTTATGGCATCTTCGCTTTCGCTTTGGTCAAAGAAATGCGGCACTGAAATCAAAGAAATTACCTCACAATTTTTGACGACCACACTTCTAAAAAGCGTAATTTATAAATTTGTACTCAATATTTTGCTCTAATTTTTTGTCACGAAACTAAACTTCAGGGCTAGGAAAGAAAATAATTCTAGAAATCAAAAATTTTCACCAAATCCACCAGCTTAACAAGAGGACAAGTCGGCCTGGCTGGTGCGTGGTCATGCGGCTAAAAAGAGCGCTAAGCGAGACAGGAGATCAGGGACACGACGCTGTCCCCACTTTCCGCACAGCGCGACACGTACGTATGTCAGCAGACGATGAGCGCATGTCTGCTCCGACGAAACAAGGCCAGCGCTTCCCCTCACTATTGTCCTAGTGCAGAGTGTCAAAACTTGTTTTATTCAATGCCTAGCGCATAAATAAACGGCAGGTACGCTTTCTACATGTTTACTACTAACCATATATACAATACACAGTGGCAAACTATTTCCCTTTATAGGCCGTACGTGGACAACGCGAGCTCGTGTACTTCAACAAATTACAGGTTGGAAGCATCGACCATTGCTATGATTCGCAGAAACTGGAAATGCGCCTACAAGCCTTGAAAACTCGCGCTCAACACCTATCCGCGACGCCACTCCCCGACCTTCTGCCTACCACGAGCTCGCTAGCGACTGCAGCGCCACCTTGTTTGTTTACAAACATGCAGGAGGTCTATAGGTGAGTCAAAGAAAGATTTTCTTGACGTGTTTTTCAGCGTTGAAACGTATAAGCCGGAACAAACATTCAGGGTTATCATTTCTGAAAATGGCACATGGCAGAAAACTGCCTCCATGTATTTGCAAGAAAAGTTGAACCTTTTACGGAATGACGATCCTTTTGCTGTTAAGAATTCTGGTGAAATCATAGAGTTTGTACGGAACTGGCCTGGTTGAAGTATTAACTCGTTTTCAGTGGATATTAAGGATCTATATTATTTGTTGCCAAATGACAAGGTGCTTTGCTGTGTTGAGGATTATATTGAAGATTTCGGATGTGTTGCCTTCAAAATGCGGCGGGTATATCAGTGGCCGACTTCCTGGAGCTTTTAGCATTTTACTTGAAATCAACCTTTATAAACTGGAAAGGAAAACCATACCTTCAAAAAGATGGAATATGTATCGGATCATGCTTGGCCCCAGTTTTAAGTAACTTGTTTCTATCCCAACTTGACAAGACTGCATGCTATTAGTCGCCTTAATGGAAAGGATGTTGTGAAAATTAGATTTGTTGATGATTTCCTAATCCTTGTTAACACTGACTCTGGCTCACTAAAGTCAAATGCCGTAGGCATTTTATCCATCATGAAGGATTGTTTTGAACCAATTGTTTTAACCACTGAATTTCCAGTAAATGACTATCAGGTTTTTAGACCTCAACTTCTTTCATCCTAGTCATATTTGCTGGGCCTACCAGCCTCGTAGTAACAAGCATATATTACCCTATCATTCTGCACATTCCAAACTAGTAAAAAGAGCCATCGTCAACATGTGTTTTCAGAACTCCATGAGAAAATCGTGCGCACAGGATGTATGAAAGTTTTAAGGAGCAGACCAAAAGGCTGACATGCTGGGTACCCCGACGATGTTCAAATGTCTATTGCCGAGAAGCTTCTAAGAAAACTGAATGAAGATCGATGCCAACCGGCCCCGATGCTCGGTGAAAGGAAGCGCTTTGTTGTATTGCCATATTTGCATCAGATTTCTCACAATTTGAAAAGAATTGGACAGCGCGCAAATGCAACTGTCGTATTTTCGGCACCAAAGAAACTTGCCTCATTGTGCAAGATTGAAAAAACCAACAACAGAACACGTAGATGCACGACTCGTCATCAAAAGCCGTATGTGACATGCTTTGAAGGTGTATACAAAATACCGTTATCGTGCGGGGGCCATTACATCGGCCAGACGGAGAGGTGCCTCAATCAGCGATTGATGGAACACGGACGCGACGCCAAGAAAGGGAAAAAGAGATCACTTGTTGACCACATTCGTTCATGCGAATCTAAAACGTGCAAACCAATTTTTGAAAAAAAAAAACTGCTGTTCTAGCAAAAAGTAGCGACATGACCACAGGATTAATAATTCAAGCTGAAAGGATAAATGCTTCGGGCGAGACATGTGTAAGCACTCCCTCTATCTTTCTATGTGATAAAGAACTTGTTTCTGAGGCAACGGTACTGTTAGCACAGGTGATGACGTGTATTTGATGTATATACAGTATTGTGCGTTTTTATCGCTGACACATTCAAAAATTTCCCCGCCTCAACCGCTGGCTCATTTGCGGTGAAACTGCACACAGAGCTTGCGTATTATGGTAACTTTTGTATCGTAGCAAATTTGACAATGGTACTTACTTAGTTCAGGCGCACATGATGCGAAAACGTAAGCGTTTACGAGAGATCGGCGAGCCAAAACCGCAGACGACGCTTTTTCGCTGAGAACCGGCAGTGGCGCCATCTGTTTTCGGCAGCGGAAAGCGTCACGACTAGGCCGCCGAGGCGAGCGTCTTAATGCTGCAGAGAGCACCCCTGGACGCCTCATAGACGCGTGGGTAATGAGCGTAAATTTTATTTGTACTCGCTGTGTGCGATTCTCTTGTTTGTCACCTATAAAAATGAACTATTATGTTTTGTTTTGCAGCAACCCCGACCTATTGGGCTCGGCAGAAGAGTATTAATGCCACCGCAGCTGTCTTAAAACATGATGAACGGGCTCAGCCAGAAGATTCAAGATTCAGTGAAGGTGCAAAGGGCAATAAACATTGACGCACTCAAAACTTCAGTGTTTTGAACTCCCATGACGACCATGTACACTCGCTTACTCAAACGTATTTGAGCTAGCTAGAGTGCTTGGACGTCCCGACGCTCCCGTTGAGACGTCTGTGAATGGTCTGCATTAGGCCCCCGCCGCATCTGGGATTGCAACGGGTCCCAGATGCATCTGGGATTGAAATGGGTTCCAGTTGCATCTGGGATTGCAACTGGTTCCAGATGCAACTGGTCCCAGTTGCAACTGGAAATCTGTTCCTTAAACCAGATGGACTGGGACCAGTTAGAAACCAGTTGGAAACCAGTTAGAAATTTTCACCTGGGATATCTGTTGCATAATGCAATTGTTTCATAATTCTCTTGTCGTACGTCGCGAAAGTCATCTCACGATGGTAGCTTAAACCGTCCCGTAATTCGTTCAATGCACGCGTAATGGCGACGCCGGCCAGAAAAAGCGAGACTATACACGTACTCTATATAAGCGCTTAATTGTTCGCCGCTGCGTTCGGCGACTTCCGGAAGGAAGCACCCAGGCCAACGCCAACACATTTACAAACCATGTGATTTTTTGTGCGTCTGTTGGCACATTTATATCGCCGCTGCGACGCTAGCGCGAACGAGAGCACAAAAACGAAACTATGCCGCGGCAGACGCCACAAACAGCGCTGTACGAAATGAGCTTCCGTAGGTTCGCTCCGACAGTTTTGTTTCTCCCATTCGCTTTATTTTTGTCACCTGCACCCTAAAATACACAATTTCTAGATTCCAATAGCTAGGCGATGATTGTATGGTATTAATGCGGCCACCAGCGAAGAGGCACGCGTACCGCATTTTCGCACGCTCTAGGCATGCTTCCTTTTCACTGGTAAATCTCTTCCACGGACAGCTGCTCAAGCTAACCGAGACTCATCACAGTGCGTTTCTGAAGCTTTGCACTTGCAGAACGATCGTGATAACCACACAGCCTTGCTAATTCCAGAGAATCATATTGTCCATATGTCACAATAATAGAAAACTGCAGGCAACGCTGCACTATTTTTTTCACGCTAAATATTCGGCTACGACTAGTACGTTTCCTGTCTGTTTTTTTTTCTTTTCGCGGTCCCATGAAAAACGCGACAGCAATGTTCTGTAGCGTTCAATGCTTTGGTGCATTTAACAATTATATATGAACCCGAGTGCATACTCAACTCTCACCTTAGGTTGTACATGCAGCCCAAAAATTGAACTTCATAGTGCCTCTGGAACTTTAATAAAATAAGTAATGTTTTGCTGTATATCTAATGAGATCAAATCATCTGTGCAATAACAAATTTCATCTATATGATTCAGCACATTAGCATACCAAAAAATTAGGCAGTGGCTTAGCTTTGGTTAAGCCAGGATATACAAGCGCAAAGCTTGTAGCGGTGAGTCTTGGGATTTTCCTCTTCCTCACTCGCTTGGCTGCTGCTGGCTGAAGATGCGGCCAAGACACGCTTTTTGGCTTCTCTCCGACGTCGTTTAGCAAGGCGTATTTCCCGTTGTTCAGGCATTTCGGCTGCACGTGTAGCTTTGGCTTTATCATTTTTTCGGTGTTGTGCAGCCAACTCCCAAGCGAGTACTTCTGGATCGGACGAATTTAGTTTCTCAGCTCTTCTGCGTGGCAGCAGCCGCACTCTCCTTCCCTTCCATGTCGAGTGCGCACGCCTATTTTCTGGCAAGCGCATTATATAGCCTCCTTGCGCATGCACATGACGCACATGTGCAGTAGCACGCGGCTGCGCCAAAAGATCAGGCGACAGCAGCGGCGATGGAGCGACCACCTGCGCGTTGCGTGACTTCACTCGTTTTCGCGCATGCACATAACTCACCAGTTTGGCTCACGCAAAGCTCGGCTCTGACCCGCGTAGTGAAGCTTTTCGCTTCAAAAATCGTATATTTAGATATGAGGTGTACATGGCCCGTAGGGCCATTCTCTCTCAGATGCACACAAACCACATGCATCACCACCTGGATGATATGACCACAGATGTCACACATGCCCAAGAATGCTGATTCCATGGCTGCAGCTAAGGTTTTCAGCAATAAGAATCGGTAACAGGGTGAGCTGACTCAAGTTGATCACTTGCAACAGAGAAATAATCACTAGAGAAATGCATTCGAGTATGTGCACTCACAACTGCAGCTGAACTAGTTTTTATTGCTATGTGAGATATGTAGTAGTTACGGAAGAAGAAAATAAGTAAGGCATGTATTGCACAAAAAAAAAATAAATGCCATTCAGCAGTGCACGTGAGAGTTTTCAGTTGGAAGATGTATATATGCCGAGCCTAATTTATCTTCTAGAAGGTACTGTACTTGCTATAATCACTCAAAAATTGATGGTCTAGAGTGCGTTTCTTCGAAGGCGTGAGAATTTTTAAATAGATTTTTTTTGTCTTAAAAGAGTGTGCGTCAAAATAAAACTAACGTGTTATTTAACCAGCAGGCTGGTAATCTAATATATAAGATTTAATTTTTTACCAATTACAGTAATGGGCCTTATTTATTGAAAGGTTAATTATAGCCGACTGTAATATCTGCATCAGTTTTTAGATTTTTCAAAATATGATTCTCGTTGCGGCTGCAGCGCAGTGAGTTTACGGTGCCCAGATGGACGAAACCGCATGGGCCAGAAGGGCTTGCAGCCACGCCTACAAGTGCGTACCCAGCTATCTCCTCTAGCAGTTCCCGCCACGGACACTAAAGTATATACACTTTATTCCCTGTTAGTGTTTTTCCAAGTTCAGCCGGTGTCAAAGGAGATCTCTTTAAGAGCGATTCCTTATAAAAGAACTAATCAAAACTAGGACTCATCTCGCACAGATAGATTAAAGCAGAAGCCTTAAAACAGCTGCAATGCATGTCTGCAGGCTTTCGACTGGTACCAACTGAAAATGTAGAGAGTTTAATCTGACATATCCGAGCTGAGACTACATAGAACCCTGTGGTTTCCATAGCTGAAAACCATTGGAAATCTGCCATGCTTATGAAGTTGACCTACTGTTGGTCCAAGACGGAAGCACTTACCATCTATTAAGTCGTTAACTGGAACTATTTGCCGTTATGCTTCAGGTGCAGCTCAGGTTTGCTTATAGTTTCACTTAGTTCCAGCTGGAACAATGCTTTGGAAGAGAAGGTGTGCCATCACATATTGGCAAATAACTATGATTCTTTTTTAAAACTGTGGCAAACAGGTTTCTGGTTGAGACTGGGTGATCTTGGTTCATATGAGCTGCAACTATGCCAAATTCTCAATTTAGGATGTTTCCCTTACGTGTATGTAAATCCAGATGGCAATTGCCCAGTGAAGGCAAATTATATTTCACCTTAACTAGCTGATATATCTTCTCGGCCGCAGAAAAAAACAGGTTTAAAGCTCCTTCAAGTAAGTGCTGTGGCAATATAAGACCAATTTCATTTTCATTGAAAGGTATAGAATTTTTATCAAGCAGAAAGATACAGTAGGGATTAAACTGTAATGCGGGACATAGGTCATATGGTTACTTAGCCATCACAAAGCTGAAATTTTCGCATTAAATAGAAGTAGAAATAATTTGCTTATTAAGATGTCAGGTTGAATCCTCTTGACATTTGCTGTTATCAAACTGCTGAAGCAAGAAAACTGTAAAGCATACATTGTACCATTAAAGGTGAAGCATGGACGAATATACATCAGATGAGCGTGTGCTCAGTGCAAAAATAATACAGACAGCACAAAAAGTGCCAGCAGCTCCTGCAGAAGAACTTAAATGCCCAGATTGCAGTATAAATCAATCATAAATCAATATGTTTGGAAGAATACTTGCATACAAAGTTTCAAATCGGGTCACTTATTGAGCAGAACAAAATAAAATGTACTTCACTCGTTTTGTCTATACATTGATGGAAAGGCATGAATGCCTGACAATGTACCAGACCTCTTTCCTATTCGTCTCCCAGTCTGACAATTGTAGATGCATCAGATAAGGCAGCTAGACTATATAATTACTGCAACAGGAAGCAAAAGAAGAATCAAAAGAAGCTAAATCTGCCAGAAGCAATTATCCCAGGCACAACAAATACACTGTTTTATTTTGAAGCATTGCAGTTAAACTGATCATAGTGCACTCACAGTGGGAATGTGATTTCGCAAGAAGTGTGCTATCAAGTAGAATTGCTTTTACTTAACATGGTTTGTATTGTGCCGTGGTTAAACATTTTCAGTCTCACTTTATCTATGCTCTTTCCGGAGTTGCTGTCTGGGAAAGGCACTTTCATTTGCCTTCCACACACGCATGCACACAGACAACAGTGGCTTTTTCACTGCCAGAAGATTGCGAGTGGTAATGCAGTGAATCTTTGAAGATTAATACAGCAATTTCGGTTGCACCTTCAGGCTGTGCACAGATGTCACAGTAAAGAGCTCATTGGGTGACCCATCAAAGTTGTCAGGTACATATAAGCCAGCGTGTTGCCTTCCTGTGCCTAGCTCGATGAGAAGTAGATTTTTCTAAATTTTGATTTCTAAAAGCACTGATGAGTAACTATTTGTAAAAAAGACTATGAAAAGATGTAAGACCTAGAAACAGGAAAATGTGAGCAATTGATGACATAAGATAGCTATTAAAAACACATTTTGAACATTCTTCAAGCTATAGTCCACATGGCAATATCAACATGAAGGACATGAAACAAATATTGTAATACCTTATCTATGAGTGCTATGTCTGAATTTTTGCATTGTTTCCTTTCATGGATACTAGCCAAAGACTTCACATTAAAGAGTAATCACGCAATATTCCGTAATGTGATGCAAACATAAATGAAGTGGTCACGTCATAATAAACTACTACTATAGTATCAAAGAATATGCCAGGATATTTGATTTAGTTCACACGTTCTTTTGGTGTACAGCTGCAGGAGAGAGAACCATGGCTAAGTAAAAATACCACTCTATCTACAAGCCTTCCAGAAACAGATCATTTTCTTGTGTGTTAACTGAAATTCCATTGTCAGAAAGCTATTTAATCGCATAATTTATGTTATTCTGCGACTAATGCATTGCTGTCTCATAATGTGCTTGATCTGTGAGCATAACTGCTGTCCATGCACTCGAAGACCAAGCATCTTAAGTTATCGAGCTGAAACCATTAGTTATTAATTTTTTAAAGAATACGAATGGTGAAATAGAATCCAGTGGTGTACCAGCCTCTATATATTGGCAGTTTATCATCAGGTTCGGTTTGGTTGTTTAATCTAATAATAAACGATCTTGCAAAAAATTCTTAAAGATAGCGAAAAAGGGGTCTCAAAAGCCAAGTGAGTATAGTTTGCTTGGCAAAATCTCATAGCTCACCTCATCAATGATTTTCTGAACATTGAGAAAGAAAGTGCAGTTAAACAATTTCTCAAATGACGAATACAGCGCATCTGCAAATTTGCCAAGAATTAATGCAATGCCCCTTTCCTATAATATAGCCATATTGACGATTCGAAAAAACAATGTTAAAAAATTTTGTCACGCATTCAAATGGGAATTTTTCTAGTATTTGTAATGAAATCAATAACAGGTAAATTTATCAGTTGCTCTCAGTGCATTCTTTTGCCTTCCCTTGAATAGTGACCCATAAAGAAGCTTTACAGATCATATTACAGCATTTTCCTGAAACTCATCAATCAAAAATATCAATGTTTGCAAAAGCACGATTCCATGGTAACAGTGAATCGGGCTTATCTCACCAGAACCTGCACCAACCTTTCGAGAGCCTCAGAAAATACGTTAAAGCGATTAAAGGTTTTTTCAGTGTGCAGATGTTGTGTTGAGTTAATCCCATTCCCGGTGCAAGCCTCTAACATTGACTGAAATTATCAGCTTTTTATGCAGGACCATGCGGCAAACCATCGGTGCAAGGCGAGACCCTATCTCTTCCATGAAGGGGCTAATCTGTGACATCTTTGCAGGGTTTTTTTCACTTAATAATAACAGTAACAATAATAATAATGTCTTATATGCATTGAAACAATGTTATGTCTATGAAAGGGTCCTAAAATACTTCAGATCCAACTGCAGCACAAACACCCAGATTCACTTAAAGCTGACACAAAATAATCGTCTTGTGGCAACATGAGAGGATCTCTCTTGTAGCCTTCCTGTTCCAGACAAACCTCTCACTGCCCCCAACTTCGTATTCTTCAGTGCATCCTTTTTAAGATACACCTCTAACCCCTGGCCATTGTTTCATCTACCATCTCAGAGCCTTCCCTGCATGCCCCATTGGAACCAATCCCTATGCTAACCTCGAACGTTCCCTTTCCAGCTGCCCTGTTGCCTTTCAATTACAGCATTACCCACAGCCTCGGACAAGCTGATATTGAACAGTTGGCTTTGGTGACCCTGGCACAGGATGTCCATGGCACTTCGTGTTGTGTCATAATAAAGCTGCTTCTCTTTCTCTCTCTCTCTCTCTCACGCACACACACACACACACACACACACACACACACACACACACACACACACACACACACACACACACACACACACACACACACACACACACACACACACACACACACACACACACACACACACACACACACACACACACACACACACACACACACACACACACACACACACACACACACACACACACACACACACGTGGTGTCTGCTGCAGCATTCATCCATGCATGTCTTCCTTAATTGGAATATGGACGTTTCCACTGCAGTTACATCCAACGTTTAAAAACAACTTGCCTGAAACATCGTTTTCCACCTAATATATTTTGTTTACTGGTGACTATATTGGAGTGCTTGTCTATGTTTTTGGCTTGGTGGGTGCCATTTATCAAACTTTCTTCCCTCTGTATAAATTAAATGGATGATTTGTTGCTTTGTCTGATGTATTTAAATAATGCTGTTCATTCACCTACTTATTTTTTTGTACCGTATATAGGATAGTTGATCACTTGCTTTTGTTCTGCTGGTCAATATGCAAGCAATGAGTATGTGTGTGCAGTTTACGTCTAAGTTGAACGCGCCCACGCTTGTCTGTGGTTTGGCTTTATGGAGTTTATCGACCCAAAGCGACTCAGTGTGTGAGGGACACTGTAGTGGTGGTCTCCGGATAATTTCGATCACCTGGGGTGTTTTAACATGCATTCATTTATCGCACAACAAAGGCCTGTAGCATTTCATCTTCATTGAAATGAGGCCAACAGGGACAGGATCAAACCTACGTCTTTCAGGTAAGCAGCTGAGCACCACAACCACTAAGCCACCTCGGCGGCTTGCCCATGCTTTTAATTTAGTGTTTTGGTGTATAAATTGCATTCGTCATCACCTTTTGGGTCACCTCAATAAGCCACTAAGAGCAATAGCTTTTTCTGGCTGCTCCCTCCTTGCACGGGAAGAAAATTCAATTTGAATTCGAAAAAATTATGTATTAAAATATTTTGTTTCACCACTTTACTTATTTACTCTCAAGGCTCAAAGGCATTATTTATAGAAATGGGTGAACAGAACAAATTATTAACACAACAAATCAGTTGCAGCTTTCTTTAAGGTGATGTTATTGACGATCACAGCGATGAAGGCAAAAAAGGTGCTTGCAATCGTTACTTGTGTGTTGAAAAAATGAATTGGAATACATATTAGTATGACATGAGAGAACACAGTCTTTAAACATGCGATCATTACGTGCTAAAATGTAGGGCTCATTGTAGTTAGTGCTCATGAAAAGCTGAACATCAGTGCACAAGCAGAAATAAGTAAATGTTATAAAACAGATTACGAGACTCACTGTAGTGTTCAAAACTGAATGGTGAACAAAAAGAAAACAGGCAAAAATTTATATTAAAGCAAAAGAAATATCAATATTCAGTCATGACAAATTTGGCGTCAAAGGACATTTGTAATGTTTAAAACATCTTGGCATTATAATATCTCTTCCAAATTTCAGCAAAAATTGTGGACAATTTTGGAATATGCAGTAAAATAATTGTTTTGATCCACGTTTAACATTAGTCCTTGCTGCTTTGCCGATGCCAAAGGCTGATAAAATTTTTCTCAAAACATGTAATATCTATAAGTACAGTCTGAAACACTTTATGTATAACATGACCTTATCTCTGAATTGTCAAGTTGAGATTTTAGGGCATCGTCAAAGGTGTCTAACCGCTCATATTAATAAGCAAGCAAGAGCTGCATTACAAACTATCCAACATTAAAATAATCATTAAATTGCAAAATCAAATGGCCCCAGTTGAAGGATGCATTGTGCTTTTGTAAGTTCCAGTGCTTCACTCTAAGCTGGTCCCAAGACATGATCCCTGCTTTTCTAACAGCACTTCAACAAACCTTAACAGAAGCACAAAGTTAGTGCACAAAGTGACTTGAAATTGTGGCTGGCCATGCGCATGTCGAGGACCTCATTCCAAAAGTAAGTACTACCATACATAAATATCGACACAGTAGTAAGATTCATTAAAATGAACAAAAACTTTTCCTTGATGCCAACCAATATGAATTTGCCATTCTTCAGTCTCTTTGTGACACTTACGGCAAAGTGAAATGTGCCTTCACAATTACTTCTACTTATATGCATTTCTTACAATATGACTTATTATTGTGAAAGTTGGCTTAGATCTGAAGAAATCATATCAGTCTAAGCAGTTAAGACACACAAATAAGGAATGAAAATATGATAAATAAGCTGCAACAAACCAATTTATTTCATACTGAGACTGAGCGCTTGTGTCTCGGGGTGTTGTTCCCTTGTTTGGAATCTAGCGCTCCCCAGTATCAGTATGCACGACCAACTCGTCCCCTACAAAGCTTTACTGGCAATTTATTTCCTGTTCATATTATGCTATTATACCCAGAATTCTAATCTCTTAAAAGACGTTCTGTCTCACAGGCAAGTGAATGTGCTTTAAAGGAGGGGGAGGGGGCATACTCCATTGAAATGCCATCTAGCATGACCTACTGACAGAAGTATCCCCACAGAACACCGCTGCAGTACACCAATTATCTGGAATGTTTTTTCTGCCTCCCGTGCTTTCTGCCAACACTAAAAGTGTGTGGATCCAGGCAGGACAGCTTAAGGGAAGTGTTACAAAATGGATTCCGAACCTGCTGGCGAACCTGCTTTTTGACGTCTGTTGTGGAATATATTGTGGGAGCAGGGCACAACTGCTCTTAGCTTAGGGGCATAGGGCGCACTTTGTCGTGCAGTTCCCATTTTGCGTTAAAGGTAGAATGAAAATTGGCTCACTGACCATGCCGAACACGTTGATTTACATTTCGGAACCCTTACAGGTTTCTTGTTCACAATGAAGGAACTATCATGAAAGAAGAAGCTTATGTAGCCTTAACTAATCGGCGCAATGACTTTGAATAGGCCTGGTGAAGGATTCCCTTTGTTCTGTTGAGTGTACTCAGCATGGTCTGTATTATCAGGCATTCCAGGTCCAGCCACGCTTACGAATTTCTTTCAGTGGCAACGATTTCCACATTATCGCAAGCGATTTCCCGCCCTGTTTGCCCATGTTCTGCCACAGCACTTGAGGCTGTTGTAGATTTCCTGTCTCCCTGATGTAGACTGAGTTACAATCGTTGCAGAGTATCTTGTAAACGACTCCATGGAAAATCGAACAAGGCAGAGCATCTTTAACATTGGCGAGATCCCCGCACAGTTTGATAGTTAGAATGTGGGCAATATTCACCAATTGCATTTCGAAGACTTATGCTTTTCACTTATGTCTAGAATGTACAGGGCCGTCCACCCTTAGTAAGAATACAATGTATGGATGGATGGATAAGGCTGAACTCTTTAAATCGCACGGTGGTTCAATCCACCTATATTATAGCCACGACTTGTGAAATTTTACTCTTGTCTTGATTTGAGCCACCATCAGATAACCTTCGCTTGGTTACTTCTATCCGCTTAAAATCTAATTTTCCTTCACTGCTCTTAGACCCCAATGCTTTGAATAAATCATCCCCGCTGCTTTCCACTGTAGGGACAGTGAAGCCTTTGTTGCAAAAGGGTTGCAAGCCCCAAGGGTAGCGTTGGCCTGGCGGCCTGGGGCAAAGCTGGAAACATCCGAAGGTCCCGGCAAAGGATGAGTCGACTGGCAACAGAACAACTTGTTTATTCTGGCATCGCCAAAAGAGCAGCCGGTCAGGGCGACCACGTTACTCGAAGGAAGGAATCGAAGTCTCTCTCGGCGTCCGGGGCAGCGGCGTTTTATACCCACGGAGTCGAGGGCAAGAAGGAACGGCTTGGGAAGAGGCGTCCGATACGGCGACGCTTGAACATGTCCAGACGTGACGGGCGCGTCCGCCAGGCCGGCGCCGGTCAGACCTCCTCGCCTCCCAGTTGGGGAGCTCCTCTCCCCGGCTGCCGCGCTTTGACAAGCGTGGGCACCAACATGCACACACACACACACGCACGCACGACGACACGTGGCACTGAAACCTGCCTGGACGCGCTTGGCGGGAGGCGTTGCGGCCGCGATGAACGAAGCCGCGGTGTCCGTTGCATCCGCGCCGGCTATACCGCGCGTCGTAGGCGAGACGTAACAGACCGCCCCGCCGGGAGAAGGAGATCCCGATGGTCAGGGGACTGCATCCGCTGTCCAGAGGGATGTCGCTCGATGATGCTCGTAATCGAAACCGATCGTCCCTCGACGTTGCTTGAGCGCAGCGCACAGAGAAGGCCTCGTTCTCGGGTTCAGGATCACATAGGACACTGCAAAGTCACTTCGGGAGAGTTGCCATTTTTGTGCTCGTTCCCAGCAAGCGTTAGAACTATGCCAAAACGCAACCGCTCAGTCAGCAAGCACGAGACAACCCTCACTAAGCTCTGCCAGGCTCTTTCCCCTTTTATACTACTGCCTAGTTCCTTACAGTAGTCAAGCAGCACTCAGAACGCGTCCACAAATTGGAAAATTGCACTAGAAAGCACATAATCACTTTGAAACACTAAACAAAAGCAATATGTTAAAAATCCTGCCTCAGGAAGAAAACATCAGTAACAAACAACTTTGAGGCGGATTCCTACGTTAGGGGCTTCGACTTAAGCCATCGGCGTTACCGTTGAGACTCCCCTTTTTGTAACGCACCTCAGAGGAATATTGTTGCAAAGCGAGGCTCCAGCGCAGGAGGCGGCCATTTTTGGGAGAGATGGTCTGCAGCCATTGGAGAGGGCAGTGGTCCGTCTCAATGATAAACCTCGAGCCGGCTAGGTAGCATGACAATTTCTGAACGGCCCACACGAGACACGCACACTCTTTCTCGGTGGCGCTGTACGCCTGCTCACGACAGGTCAGCTTACGACTAGCATACAGGACGGGGTGTTCCACTTCTCCATTTTCCCTTTGGCACAGTACAACGCCCATGCCTCGCTCACTAGCATCGCACTGAACAACGAACCCTTTCGTGTAGTCTGGCGATCGTAGCACAGGCTGGCTTGTTAGGGCGCTCTTTAGGGCGCTAAAAGCTCTTTCCTTTGTCTCGCCCCAGACGACTGTTTGGGGCTCTGTTTTTCTTAGAGCATCCGTCAGGGGAGCCGCGATATCGGAGTACCTGGGGATGTACCTCTGATAGTAGCCGGCGACACCTAAGAACGACCGAATATCGGTCTTCGTGCGCGGTTGCGGGAAGTCTCGCACAGCGGCCACCTTTATTTCAGAGGGGCGGCGACGACCCTGTCCAATCACGTGACCGAGGTAGACAACCTCGGCCTGTGCTAATTGGCACTTGGGAGCCTTGACTGTCAAGCCCGCTTCGCGCAGGCGGGTTAGCACTGCCCGCAAGTGTGCCATATGCTCACACCAGGATGCGGAGAATATCGCTACGTCGTCTAAATACGGTAAAGCAAATTCTTCCTGTCCCCGCAACACTTTGTCCATGAGGCTCGAAAAGCAGTATGGCGCGTTCTTCAAACCAAAACTCAAAACTTTAGGACGGAATGTTCCCATTGGTGAAATGAACGCCGCATACCTACTAGCCTCTTCTGTAAGTGGAACCTGCCAATAACCCCTGACAAGATCTAGGGTGGAAATAAACTGAGCGCTACTAACTTTCTCAAGGCGCTCCTCGATGTTAGGGATCGGATAAATTTGATCCTTAGTAATGGAATTAAGCCTGCGGTAGTCGACGCAAGGACGAGGTTCCTTGCCCGGTACCTCAACTAAAATCAAAGGGGAGGTATAATCACTCTCACCCGCCTCAATAACACCTAGCTGTAGCATTTTCTTTACCTCAGCCTCCATAATATCGCGCTGGCGGGGTGACACCCAGTACGCCTTGGATCGTACTGGCTCTGGGGAGGTAAGTTCTATATCATGAGTAAGGACAGAAGTCCTACCAGGCCTCTCAGAGAACTGACCTTGAAACTCTTGTAAGAGTTGGTGTAGTTCGGTTTTCTGCTCAGGCGACAGTGGTGCTTTAATGATTAAGTCACTAATGACCTGATCAGTGTCTTCCCTGTTCGTCACTGAGCTTAGTCCCGGAAGCTCGACCGGAAGCTCTTCTAACTTTCCCGTGTCGGGCATTTCCTCTCCAGTGCCTGGTGCCTTCAACGCTACAGGCTCAATTTTATTCAGTTCGGACGTGCTCTGATTACCAGCTTGCTGCGCCTCCGACCCTTTTTCATTGTTCGGCAACGTCGGCCCCGCAACTACCGCCTTTGCAGCGAGCTCCCGAACTCTCGGTCTGGTTAAGGCCTGAACGCTAGCCTCACCAAACAAAAGCCCCTTCTCGCGCAGGAAGTGATCGGACCTGTTCGAAAATAGGTACGGGTACTGGGGGGGCAGCATAGATGACACTACGGCCTCCGTCTCAAGTGCTCCGAAAGGTCCTTCAATAAGCACGTTTGCTACGGGCAGACACACGCTATGAGCTTCCACGGCTTGCTTGATCCATGCGCACTCGCCCGTGAACATATCGGGTTCTACGTAAGAGGGGTGAACTACATCCATTGTAGCTGCGGAATCACGAAGCACTCGGCACTCTTTCCCGTTCACGAGGAAGTCTCGCATGTAAGGCTCGAGAAGCTTCATGTTCTCGTCAGTGCTACATAATGACAAACACACGACTTCTCTTTTTGTTTCTGGACACTGCGCCGAAAAGTGACCCGGCTTCTGGCACGTATAACACACGCGCGCTTGCCTCCTCTCGAACCGCTTTCTGCGTTCGGCTTCGGCTGCCGCCGTCTCCTTACGTTCGGTCGGACTGCTTTCACTCGCATCCGCACTACGTGTGTCCCCCCTTGCTCTCATGGGTGTGAACTTCGGCCTCTCAGACTTGGAGCCAAATTCACCCTTTTGACCGTCCTTAGCTCCGCGAGCCCGACGCGTCACAAACTCCTCGGCTAGCTCGGCGGCTTTAGCCACTGTACTAACGTCTGGCCTATCCAAGACCCAGTACCGCACGTTCTCAGGTAACCGACTATAAAACTGTTCTAGCCCGAAACACTGCAGAATTTTCTCGTGGTCACCAAACGCTTTCTCGTCTTTGAGCCACTCCTGCATGTTTGACATAAGCCTGTAGGCAAACTCTGTATATGACTCACTTCTGCCTTTTTCATTTTCCCGAAACTTCCGACGGAACGCCTCCGCTGACAGCCTGTACTTTTTTAGCAGACTCGATTTCACTTGGTCGAAATCCTCTGCCTCCTCTCTCTTCAAGCGAGCGACTACGTCGGCCGCCTCGGCGGGTAACAAAGTGAGCAAGCGCTGTGGCCACGTTTCCCGAGAGAACCCCTGCTTCTCGCACGTTCGCTCAAAGTTAACCAGGAACAAACCAATGTCCTCTCCAAGCTTAAACGGCCGCATCAGGTCAGTCATTTTGAACGATACCCGTTCTCCTGCACCGTGTGCCTGACTTCCATTACGAGCGCGTTCCATCTCTACCTCGAGACACTTCATTTCCAAAGCGTGTTGACAGTCGCGCTCGTCTTTATCTTTTTGTTCTTTACGTTCGCGCTCGTCTTTCTGCTCTTTACGTTCGCGCTCCTCTTTTTGCTCCCTCTCCTCAATGGTCTCAAGGCATTCCGACAGCTCGTCATCCTCAGCCTCCAACTCAAGAATAGCCCTTAGCAGTTCTGGTTTTCTGAGTTTGTCTGAGACATCCAGACCCAACTCTCTTGCAAGCTCCAGCAATTTCGGTTTGCGCAACGACTTCAAATCCATGGCTGCTCCGAATGCTGCTTTCTCTACTGCCTACTATTGTCTTGCCGCAAACTAACCCGGCAGCAACGACAACACAATTACCAGCTCTGTTTCTGACACTAACAAAAGCCCGGCAAAACTCAGAAGAAGAAAGTCCCGCACTCACCAAACCTCGCAGCCAAGAATTCAGCGCAGTCGTTCCGCTGCAGGCAACCAGTCATCACACAGGGCTCGTTGCACTGCTCCCGGATGGTCGTTGTGCTGCTCAGCATACAGCTGACCGCATATCTTCGCTGCTGGCCTCCGTTGTCGGGATCCCACCGCTGCCACCAATTGTTGCAAATGGGTTGCAAGCCCCAAGGGTAGCGTTGGCCTGGCGGCCTGGGGCAAAGCTGGAAACATCCGAAGGTCCCGGCAAAGGATGAGTCGACTGGCAACAGAACAACTTGTTTATTCTGGCATCGCAAAAGAGCAGCCGGTCAGGGCGACCACGTTACTCGAAGGAAGAAATCGAAGTAGAGATGGGTCGCTGAGGAGTGAGCCGGATCTTCTGATCCGCTCTTTTAAAAGAGCGGGTGAGCCGTGGCTCAGTAAACGTGAGCGGCGGTTCTTTTGGAGATCCGGCTCACTGATCCATAGGACCGTAATCCAGCGTAGTGATCCGTGCCGAACGGCGAACTGTCTGTTCCGTCAGAGCTGTGTCGCTGGGTCTTCTGCCGGGTGCGATTTTCCCGCCATCTGTTAGCAGTGCGAGAAAGCTGGTTTGTCGTTCAGTTAGCTGTGTCGAACCGTCCGCCAGAGCTGCTGGGTGCGATTTGCTCGCCATCTATTAGCAGTGCGAGAAAGCCGGTTGAGTGAACGGGTCGCCCGCTCGCTGAACGAGAGATCCGGATCTCCAAAGGAGCCATTCGGCTCACTGAGCCGAAGACCCGGCTCTTCAAAAGATCCGGCTCTTTTGAAGAGCCGGGTCTTCGGCTCAGTGAGCCGTTTGGCTCCTTTGGAGATCCGGCTCTTTTGAAGAGCCGGGTCTTCGGCTCGGTGAGCCGTTTGGCTCCTTTGGAGATCCGGATCTTTTGAAGAGCCGGGTCTTCGGCTCAGTGAGCCGAATGGCTCCTTTGGAGATCCGGATCTTTTGAAGAGCCGGGTCTTTGGCTCAGTGAGCCGTTTGGCTCCTTTGGAGATCCGGATCTTTTGAAGAGCCGGGTCTTTGGCTCAGTGAGCCGTTTGGCTCTTTTGGAGAGCCGCTCTTCTGGTGAACCGATTCTCTCGTTCAGTGAGCCGTTTGGCTCTTTTGGAGAGTCGCTCTTTTGGTGAACTGCTTCTCTCGTGCAGTGAGCCGTGCGGCTCTTTTGGAGAGGCGCTTCTCTCGTCCAGTGAGCCGTGCGGCTCTTTTGGAGATCCGCTTCTCTCTCGTTCAGTGAGCCGTGCGGCTGTTTTGAAGGGGCGCTTCTCTGTCGTTCAGTGAGCCGTTCGAAGAACCGTTCAATCAGAGCCGGGTCTTCTGGCAAAGTGTGTATTTCTGGGCGAGTTGGTTGCGATGCATTCCGAGTAAAAGAGCGCTCGCAGAGCTTGTCCTCGCTTTGTGTTGTCCTGCGGTGTTGTGTCTTCCTTGTTGTCGTCCGTTGTCCGCGAGCGCTGTTTCGCTCAGAACGTGTCTTCTGGCAAATCATTGGCAAAGGATGGCGCCGTTCGTTGACAGCTGTTGTTCGAGCGATGTCTCACGACTCCCACTGATCGTGCATCGTGAGCTGGTGCAACATTTCGAAGGTATTAGTAAAAATACCTATAACACGGTTATTCTACTAATGCACATATCGCTTTTTTTAAAGGCAAATAACTAAACTCTATAGCAGAGGTTACAGTGTAACCTGCTAGTTATTTGGCTTTCTTGAAAACAAAACGATATATGCATCAGTAAAATAGCCGTGTAGTAAATTCAGGCATGGTCTCTTCCTTTTCTTAAGAGAGGAACAGGGCCTCTCCAGGCAGTGTTTGACGATGGGGACGATTGTCGAATGCAGATGATGAAGAGAGGAAATATATCTACATAAATGTACAAAGGCAAACTGAGTTACAGAAGCAGATCTCACACAGACGGCCGAACTAACTGTAACTAAAAAAAGGTAATTCTCACACAGAGAACATACACTACAAGACCTTATCGACCCACGTGTTAAAGCCTAGGTATATTTGCAGAATTACAAGTCACTGCACGGGGCCTCTAGCTAAACTAGGCAATACCGACTTGTGATTTGTAATGCATTTGCTTGCGTTTTTGTAAGTTTTATAAACAAAGAAGTTAGAGCGGCCGTATTTCGAGGCCCGTCCTAAGTTTCGATAACCAATGAAGGTAGCCACGTACAGCCCTGAAGTTTGACACAACCTCGAGCCCAGGGCTTGGATAAAAGAAAAAACACATAACGAAAATTTCCGAAAAACCTATTATTACGCGAACCCTTACCCTTACTGCGTGATGCTCTTTTCCTTCCCCGCCCCACCTGCGCGTCGCCTCTCGAAGGATGACAAGTTTTCTTTCTTTTTTTTTCTCAGCTAACTGGCGGTGCCACTAACCCACTGGCTCGTCCCAGAAATATCAGATAGCGGAGGCCCGCGACGCATAGAGACGCGCTTGAAGGAGCCGGTAGCATGCGGAAGGAAAAGAAAAAAAAGTGATGGTCCCTGCGCCGCACTTGTGGAGAGAGGGAGTGGAAAGGAAAGAACCACGGCTCACTCGTTCTTTAAAGGAGTTGCTCAAAAGACCCGGCTCTTTCCTGAGCGACCCAAGTGAGCGGGTGAGCCGTTCAAATGATCCGGCTCACTTCAGTGAGCGGAGCCGTTCTGAGCCGCTCACTGAAGTGAGCCGTTATGCCCATCTCTAAATCGAAGTCTCTCTGGCGTCCGGGGCAGCTCCCTTTATACCCACGGAGTCGAGGGCAAGAAGGAACGGCTTGGGATGAGGCGCCCGATACGGCGACGCTCTGACATGTTCAGACGTGACGTGCGCGTCCGCCGGGCCGGCGCCGGTCAGACCTCCTCGCCTCCCAGTTGGGGAGCTCCTCTCCCCGGCTGCCGCGCTTTGACAAGCGTGGGCACCAACATGCACACACACACACACACACACGCACACACGACGACACGTGGCATTGAAACCTGCCTGGACGCGCTAGGCGGGAGGCGTTACGGCAGCACTGAACGGGCCCAAAATGACCGCCACTTTGAACGAATCCCCGGCGTCCGTTGCATCCGCGCCGGCTATACCGCGCGTCGCAGGCGAAACGTAACACTGCGCGCTGCTTGTAGCTCTAGTGGCCACGCTCCTGCCTCGGCCAACGTTGCGGCGCACTGTGAGTTTTTGGGCAGGCCGAGGCACACCCGCAGGGACTTGCCGTGCTGGAGCTAGAGTTTCTTCCAACACGGCTTGCGCGCACCGTGATGAGCGGCAGCGCACAGAGCGCCGCCCCCAAAGCTGCGGCATTGCATAGCCGCAGTGCGGCTTGCTGGGAGATGCCCTGTCCTCGAGCGGTGAGCTTGTGCACCGCGGCGGTGATCCTCTTCATCTGTAGACAGGCCTTGGTCGCCGCGGGGCGGAAGGAGAGGCGCCAGTAGATGTCCAGGCCAAGGTGCTGCACCGTTTTACGCCAAAGAATCGGAGTCCCGTCCAGTGAGAGTGGCGCAAGGTGCGCGCGCGAGCGCAAAACGGAGGCCATGGCCACCGATTTGTCCGCGCTCAGCGACAGACCAAGGCAGTGGAAGCTGGCGTCGATTGTGGTCAGAGGTAATTGAAGGCACCCCCGCACGCGGAGCTCCTCCCCCGGTGGTTCCCGGCACCACCGAGGTATGTCGTCTGCATATAAGGACATGTACAGGGTTGGAAAGTAGTAGTAATAAGTGGTTTTTATTAAAACAGTAATAAAGAGGAAGGAAACGATGTTTGCTAGCGCCGGCATCTGCCATCGATACTGAAGAACCTGAGCTGGGGCAGCGGAAATAAAGGATTGCAGGCAGAAAGGAGAAATGAAATGAAAGAGGTTAGGGGACAGCAAGAGAGGATAGGGGGAGAAGTAGTATATACAAACTATTTACACAATAAGAAATGTGTCCAGGTTGTGCGCGTGATTAATTCATGATGAAGCAACAAACATACACGCGCGCAGCACTATGTTGACTACAACTGGAGTGGGGCGTCCAGTTCTTAATCGAGTTCCACCTTGGACGATTATTATTATTATTATTATCACAGCTCCTCGTGATGGTAGGCGACATAGCTGCTGCCAGCCTTTAAATGTTGCTTTCGTGCACCTTGCAATCATAGGCTTCGGAGAAGGAAGAGGAAAGCGCCTAAGGCTAGCTAATTTTGCACGAGCTTTTCTAATAGAAAACGCACCGCTCGGCAAGTTAGTAAACGTACCAAGACGCTGGGCAGCACGTCTACGAGGACTATTATTACACAACTCAAAAATGTCCGCACGCACCATTCTCAACTCATTAGTCGTGACGGTGGCTCGGCGATGACTGCTCCCGCCGCACTTGCTGCCGATCGGCAGCTGGCTCCTCGGCGCTTGAACAATCTTGACATCCGGCCGCACCAGCCCTCGAAAGCATCGCAGGCTCTGTGGGGTTGAGGACGCTCAAGTGCGGGCCGGAGTTCTTGGCGAGAACTTCGTTGTCGGGTTTGGGAACGGTAGCCATCGTAACGCTGGCAAGACGCCGTTGTAAACGTAAACGAATCGACAGTAGCGACGGCCGATAGATGCCTTCAACGTACGTGCGGATGGCGGTAGCTTCCATTTCGGCTGCTGCTAGACCGCACAGCTAGCCGGCAGAAATCATGGAGTCTGCGTTTACGTCATGTTTCACGTCACTTAGTCCTATGATGTCCTAAGAGAGTCCCGAGTTTTATCCAGAGCGGCAGGAAAAAATTTTTCAACTTCTAATCCAAATCGCCTTGAAATAAATGCATCTTTCGCTCCCGGAGAAGGGGCAACAAAGCCATGAGATGCCGAACTGCCGGAGTTTGCAAAAAAAAAAAATTAAATGCTCTCTTCACGGTCGTTTTAATGGCACTGGCAATGATAAGGGCCTTTATGGCGAAGGCCTCTAGTTCAAATATTTTCACGTCCAAAATTTAAGGTATTTACGGTAAAGGTCTTGTCAGTGGCGTCTTGCAAAAGCCTTTAGGTTAAAAGATTCTTTAGCATTCAATGAACGTAAGCATCTCTAGTGCTCTCAGTAAGTTTTTGGGGAAAGAGACATATATGTATGTCTAATATCCAGGTGAGGTCGGAGCAACGCAGTTATGCTGTGCACTCCTCCTGTCACACGGCCGACTGGCAACTGCCTTTAATTTCCTTGACCTAAAGAAGCGCGGTGGAGTTTCGCCTAAAAAGAGTTGTCGCCGTGTCACACGCATGTACGGATCCTTACAGAGGATTCGCCAACGCCATTAGGCACCGTTCATATAGTACAAACGCACAATAGGATAACGTTTGAAGGCCCCGCCTTCCAGGAAACATGGTCCGCGAGCTGCGGTCTCACCCGACGAGTGACACATCCACAGTCAGCATTAAAGATACCGGTTTATTCTGCACCAAAACAACGCTTCAAAAGGGGCTGATCAGAGAAAAACGCATCCACGCATGCGCTACCTCTCGGGACCGCGCAAGGCTCAGGCTACAAGAAAACACGCGCTACACCTCAACGCGGCAGAACAAAAAAAGTACTGCAGAATCGAAAGGGCAGTTAAAACCAACTACACAGAAAGCGAAGTGCGACACGGACGAGACCAAGCGGCAGTGATGAGGGCTTCAAACGCTGCATGAAACCTGGCTGCTTGCGTAGCAGTCACTGACGCCAAACAGCTGTTCCATCCTCGCAGACATGCCCCACTTCCATCTTGGCTCCTCATCCGGGTATGGTGCCGCCCGCCGTCCGTTTGTGTGCATTCTGCTGGCTCGTGTTGGCCGCCGAATCCGTGACCACCCTGTAGTGACGCTGGGTCCAAACACCTCCTTTTACATATTCAATAAATGTTTACCCCCCGCCCCACAGGAATGCCCCCCGCGCGCCCATGCGCTCCCCTTGTATCAGATTCACCGCTGCGATCGCCACATCAGGAGAGCAACAGAGGGGCCTACACGTTCAAAAGCGAAATGTTTTTGCTACTTCTCAATCTCAGAAAAGTTTTCTACACTTGCCATTAAAAAAAAACGGCCGTGGCTTAGCTTGGTTAAGCCTGGTGATTGCGAAGCAATAGTGTGTTCTTCTCGGATCAGCTGGTAGTATGGCTGGTGGTAGTCTTGGGTTATGCTAGTGTTACGGCTTACAGTGAATCATCTAAGAGGAAGTCATCCGTCGAATCCGTGTATGCCGACAAACATTTCCCTCACCAGCGTGCCCATTACAAAATCTTCCAGTATCGATTGGCCGACGGTGCGGTAACACTCCATTTTCTCCGCGTCGTAAGATATGCCCACTCGGTGCTTGCAGTAGCGTTCGTTAAAGTACGGTAGCGTTACGCCGTAATAAATGTTGGGGTTATTGTTCCCGTCTCAAAATGCGATACAGTTTTTTGCACGTCTCCTCGTCGTCTTCACGATGCATTAGCGGTAGCTTGTATGTTTCGGCCACGTTGTAGATGGCCAAGTTGTCTGCATAACACCCCCATGGCACGCCATGGGCACGCCGCTTAGAAAGTCGTTCTTCTCGTTCTTCTTCCGTCTCCGTAGCTCGCTGATGCTTCCTCTTTGCATTCTGCCGAGCTGCCTTGTTCGTAGGCACCATCGTAACATCTGGCTGTATGACTGCCTTGGCGAGAGGAGCGGAGCTGTTTTATACAGCTGGTGTGACGTCACTCTGACCGTAGCGCCCCTGGTGAGAGGAGCGGGAGTTAGGCCGCCGTTGGTGGCTACCGCCTCGCCTCGCGACGGGGTGAGATGGGGCCCCGTTTTTACACAGCTGGTGTGACGTCACACCGACCATAGCGCCCCTGGTGAGAGGAGCGGGAGTTAGGCCGCCGTTGGTGGCTACCGCCTCGCCTCGTGACGGCGTGAGATGGGGCCCCGTTTTTACACAGCTGGTGTGACGTCACTCTAGGTCACGTGGTGTGACGTCACGCAGCGAGGTCGCGCTAAAGGTCAATGGTGCCTACCACCGCCTCGCCACGGAACGGGCTAAAGTGCGACCTAAAGTAGTATTGCTTCGCAATAAAACGTTCTTTCGCGATGCTTTCGTCCGCTGTGCCGCGTTGTGCGATAATGGGTGCGAATTCTCCACTCTGGCGCTTCGCTGGCGGAACGAGTGAGAGTTGCGCGAATGCGTGGAACCTCACAGCGCTACACGGCATGGACGAATGTTGCACGTACGAGGTGCAAGCATGCGCGTAACATCAAAGCAAACAAGAATGGCATTATCATTGCAAGCCAACAAACCGACTTTAATTTGAGAGTATGCAGTCCAGTCGCTATATTTAGTTATACATAAAGCGAAGAGCTGGAATAGTCATTTTGTGCGATAAAAATTTATGGAATAAAATTATTGAGGAAAATGTAATTTACTAATCGGGAGTAAAGCACATTAAAAACGAGAGCACTCACCCTTCGAGGGAGATGATCGGTCTCCTTTTGCTAGGAGTTTCTTTCAACTTCCTCTCCTTAAGGTTGCATTCGTTCTGGATTTAAGAGTAACGTTCAAAACGACTCGGGCTATAAGGGACGCCGTACAGGAGGGCTGCGAATAATTTGGACCACCTTGGGTTTGTACACATGCACTGACAACGCACAGTACACGGGACTCTAGCATTTCGCCTCCATCGAAATGCGACAGCCGTGGCCGAACCTGTGTCTTTCGGGTCACCAGCCGAGCTCCTTAACGTGATAGTTAAGGCGCCAAAACAGACGAGGACGGTGAAGAGAGACACATGAGCGGTTGTTGTCGCATTGTGTGCTTAAACTTTCAAGTCACGCCATTCCAACACACCCAAACGGCTGCTTAGTGAACAGCATAATCACCGAGACACCGCGGCGGCCTTATGGAGCGCATCTCCCTCGAGATAGGTTACCGTGGTTGAAGAGAGTTGAAAGTTGTCATGCCCGTGTATAAACAATATTAGATTTAGGCGAAGACACCGTAGACGCAATGGAAGTGAAAGTGCATTTGGCAGTCGCCTATGCCAAACCCAGAGCAAAACCAGATATGGGTTTTTGCTTCATTGTGGCATAGTTATCAGACAACTAATTACTGAATCTTTAAACCGATCGAAATTGAGGAGCTTCAAGAAGAAACTGACCGACTAAAAAACACAAACACACATAAATGGCGTGGTTCTTCTGAAGGCTTTTTTCTTTCAAGCACTGAAAGACAGGCGAATTCTCGGAGGAACAGGATAGTCTGCAGTTGCTAGCGTCCAGGCACTGCAAATGCGCCCTGTATAGTGCGCTGTGTTGGGGAAGATGAGCCCTTCCACACACGAGGTGCTCAGAGCAAGTGCGGCTGAAGTTGAAATATGCGGCGGAGGGTTTCCCTCAGCGAGAAACTATGCGCCTCGCTCCATACAGCTTTATTTTTTTCACCTACGGGGCGCGAGGCCGGATGCTCTCGAAATAGCGAATGAGCGATGACGCCTTGCAGCACTCCGCGGCCGTCTCCAAAATGGGTGATGGATCTCGGCGGGCTGCGGCCCAGCTGGCTTCCGAGCCACTTGCCGAGTCGCGCTGCGCGGGGACCATCCTGCTACTCGAGGGGTCGCTGTAGAACGAGTACCAGGACGTGGACGACTCATGCGGCGACAGCGTGGCGCTCTGGACAGCCCTCTCGTGGGGCAGCTCGCTCGCGTCGGTCAGCAACGTGGACAGGTCTAGCTGGACGAGACTGCTGGCGCCCTCGCTGCTTCCGCTGCACGACACGTCTGCTCGGTAGTAGCGGCGCACTCGGCGGCGCACTCGCTCTGCAGCCGGCACGGGCTCCAGGTCGCACCTGTCCAGGACCTCCAGCAGCGGCAGGTCCCGGATGCCGTTAAGATCTCGCTCGCCGGGAGCGAGGAAGTCCGCCTGCTGCGGCCGCTGTTGGGCCGAGTGCTGAGTCTTGGCGTTGGCTGAGCCGATCACAATTTGGGTGAGCTTGGACAGCTTGCGGCACGCCTGCTCGCCATCGCCGGCGCGCAGCAGCGACGACTTCTTGAGCGTTAGGCCAGCTATCTGGGACTTGACGCGGCCCACGTCCAGCTGGGACGGAGAGTAGGCCGGCGCGAGAGCGCACTTGGCGGCGACAGACGGCAGAATTGGTTTCTCTGTGGCCGAAATGGCGCCGCTGGTCCTGCCGGCTCCCAGCTGCAGCCTGGAGCAGGAGGCACCCCGGCGCTCCAAGATGGGTCCCGGCGCGTTGCGCACCTTCTCCTTGAAGTAGAGCATTTCGTCCGAGCTGGACAGGGCACGGGGGCTCGCGGGCAGGGCGACCTTGGCCGGCGGCGGGGTCTCGGGATCCTGGATGGTTCCCAGCAGGTGGTAGCGGAGCGTGATGTTTTGCGTGGCCTCGAGAAGCACGGACAGATTCTTGTCATCCAGCAGCAGCGGCTTCCTGTCCGTGAGCGTGGGGTTCTTGAGGCGACCCTTCTTGAGGAGCTCGCCGACCATGATGCCTTCGTCGAGCGCCACGTCGCTCAGGCGCTGCAGCTGCATGGCGGGCTCGGCCGCCGTCAGCTGCGCGTCGTCGCCGTGCTCTTCGACGAGGCGGGAAGGGACCCGCTCGTGCTCCTCATCCTTGTCCCTGGGCGCCTGGTCGCCCTCCACGAAAGCCCCCTCCGCCATGGTTCCAGTCCTGCGGCGCGGCAAAGGCGAGCTCACGCTTTTGGGCTCATCGGCAATGGCGCATGCAGAAAAGGGCAGTGCTATGGTTCGGTGCTTGTAGCCCATGCCAGCGACGCACGCATTGGTTGTGACCGTACTGAAAACGGTGCGGCGAGTGCACACGTGATGTACGCATGAGGTAAGCAGTAGAAATGCCAAGCGGCTCCGAGTATTGGGTGCGCTATGTGTGGGGCGGGCACGATCTGCTTATGTGCACACAGCATGGCGCCGTAATCGCGCAACGCCGTAGTTTCCCCCACGCTGATTAGTGTGAAACGGAACAAGACGAAGCGCGAAGGAAGACAGGAAACAGCAAACGAAGGGTTTCTTCTATACGATGAAGCAAAGTCGCCAAGCTATCGATCTCTCTAATGTAGTTCGCCTCGACTTTCTAATATCCCGGACGCATGAGAAGATATGTCGTGGAACCTGTCACGGCTACTTCTGATGAAGCTGGTAGAAAGCGAGCTTTACCAGCTCTTTGGTCGCAGCATCTAGCACGCATATTCGCGCTCTCCCCTTTCGCAGGGTTTAATACGTCTGAATAACCGCACTCTTCAGTATAAAACCACACATAACAGTCTTGAAAGCGGAAGGTTATTGCAAAACCTGACCGGCAATCAGTCCGCGCATGGGGACGCAGCCGTGAAGGCCCAGCATGGCAGAGGTTCTTTCGGTGCGGATACGCTTTGACCATGACGTGTAGCGCTCCCTAAAGGCGCTCCTGAGAGGCACGGACAGAAACATGTGGAAAGGTCGACTTACCCGAGGAGCTGTCTAAAACTGGGCTGCAAGAATTTGGTTTGTTACATTCCGATGTCAGCGCTCGAGACCAACTTCGACGTCGTCCTCCTCGTTTGCCAGGGTTAAGTAAGTTTACTCGGTGGGCTGAAAATCGAAATTTTAGAATACTGAATCTTTTCATCGCTGATTCTCCCTTATACGCCGGCACTTATAACAGACTACCTTCTTTGCCAGAGGGAACCGAGCAGCAGCGAAGGCGGTCAGAACGGTCTCGCAGCCTAGCAGCGGCGCTGCGGTCTCGGCGCTGGCTGCTGCTGCGAGTGTAATGATGATGATGGACACAGGTTAACTGAAAAAGAAATTGTTGCTTTGTCCCCCTTTTCCGAAATTCGATGGGATCTTGCAGCCGTTCCAGCCCTTAGGGTGAGGTCCTGCTGTACTTTCGGGTGTGAGCTGGACAGCAATTTCTCCCACCGCTCAATCGTCGTTTCTTTTATCCGTTCTATTGCTTTGTTGTGTTCGCAGGCCCATACATTGGGATATATAGGTACGGCTCTATGCCACAGTGTGGCTCATAGTCTTCTGTGTAGACAGCATTGAGAGTTTTTGGGATTTATTATGTAATTGTTCGCATTCTTTTCAGTGTTATTTTCTTTTGCTACTTGTCCAGTTCTTCATTCGGTGGCGCGTATTCCCTTCTGTCGAGCCTTTAGCGTTGCGGGATTTCTGAGTACGTAGTCAGCATGCTTTAGTAGTTGTGGTCGTCCGTGTGCTGTGCCCAGTGCTCGGTCCACAGCGTGTGCGCCTTCCTTTTCACTCTACGGACTGATGCGCATGGTATATATATGAGCTCTGCTTGGCTTTCGGCTTCCGTTATGTATGTTAGGGATCAAACGCGGGTCAATGACACCCTAGTCGAAATCGAGAGGAAGAAATGGGCTTGGGCTGGGCATGTAATGCGAAGGCAACATGACCGCTGATCCTTAAGGTTAACGGAGTGGATTCCAAGAGAAGACAAGAGTAGCAGAGGGCGGCAGAAAGTTAAGAAACTTAGACGAGGTTAGGAAGTTTGTGTGGATAGGCTGGCAGCAGCTGGCATAGGACGGGATTAATTGGCGAGATATGGGAAAGCCCTTTGTCCTGCTGTGGGCGCAGTCAAGCTGATGATGATGATGGCAATGAAGACCACACTGTCAACTCAGTGTAGGCGGCTAAAAAACTCGGGCGAAACTAGCTCGCCGCTGTTGAACGCGGCAAAGTTCGAAGTCACTGGGAACACTAGTAATAGCAACATGCGGCAAATATGTTCCCATAGCTACCACCACGTGGGCCAGGTTTCTCGCTCAGCTTCTCGAGCGACGTAAGAATAAGGAGGAGGGCATGACACGTCACAGGACAGGACAGCAGCCAATAGCAGCAGCGCGGCTCGTCGGTCGCATCCGTTCATATGGCCGAAAGCTGGTCCGCCCTCCATGCGCAAGGGGCATGCGGCCGTAGATCCGCCCCATTGTACGGCGAAGTGGTGAGTGCGCACCAGCATGCGCCCCTAAAATGACCGTACAGCGGCCTTAACCCCTTCTGTGGGCACAGCAAAAAGTGCAAACACAGTCTGCACGTTGTCAATCATTTTTATTGCTAATTTGATGTGTGCATGGTTTAAGAACACGTGAAATCCATAAAAATTATTCAAGTAAAAGTAAAAGTACGTGCCTTCATTTTGGAACGCCTAAGAATAAATAATAGATAAACTAATTTCCAAATAACAAAAACAAAATAAAAATACAAACTTAATTTATACAAAAACTAATAAAATTAGAAAATACCTCCTCGCCGTTCTGTCGCAAAACGATGGAAATCGCCCGCAGCTGTGGGTAAAATCGCATCATTGAAACAGCCTTAAGAGCTGCGTTATTTGAGTCGTATCGCCACGCGATGAAAGCAAGCCTTGAACCTCAGGTCCCCAGCTGCCTATCCGGATTAATTAATTTCCACGGCTTGCGAGATGTGGAGTAGTAACGTATGCTGGCGGGTATTGGTTGGTTTTGGATTTTCTAAAAATACATGGCGCCACATACATGTATACCTACACAAAAGCGTCTCTCCTTCGTCTCCTCGTCTTTTTGTGTGTGTACATGTAGCGCCACGTCCTTTTCAAAAACTTTAACATGCATGGTAAAACATGTCAACGGATATCAAAGCCTGCGCCTCAGGGCAGGAAGCGAAAGAAACTTGCAGTTGATCATTATACCTATTAATCGTACAGCTCACGGGCTTAACACGGTGGCTGTGCGCTGACATTTTGCTCTCTGCGCCGAACAGGCTCAAGAGAACTTGTCGCGCGATAGGAAAAAAAAGGCAGCCGAAGAAGGAAACGCCAGCACGCGCAAAAAAAAGTGAAATCAAACATGTAAAGCCATCGGCCGCCTGTAGGCGAAACGCGGTGTACAAGATCCCTGTTTCATGCGGTGCTGCCGATCGCACTGACCCTTTCATCAAAACGCGCCTCATAGAACACTGCAGATCGTTAGAAAATGGCACTCACCTTGCATGTCATGCGCGTAAACACCGGGAAAGAGATAAAGCCTATGAAGCTCAACTGGAGCTAACATTACTAATCTTCGCACATCGTGATCAGAAGACTCGGGAGCTTGTAGAAGCCTACCATATTGCCAAGACAGGTCACTTTGTGAGTGGGCCAGCAATTTCACTGACGGGGAAAGATATTTCCTTTTTAGTCTGTAACAACTAATCTTTAGTTTTTGTTGTTCCATCGTTTATTATTTGTCTTGATTTTTTTCTTGAGCCGTTTTTATACCGAGCGTTGGAATAAATGTGTTCGTTGCTAACCAGCGCTCGCCGTGTGTGTCTTCCTCACGTGTCTCCTCTTTTTTGCGCTGTGCTATCCATCAAATCTAACCAATACCAACATGGCCACCTTTTCGCCCTGCTTAACTGATTTTGCACCAAATACTTTCGTGATCTGCAATAGTTTCGGCTAAAACGCATTCAAGTTTTTTTTTACAGCGATAGCTGTTAGGCGCCCGTCCCTGGCTTGCGCGTCATCGTCGCCGTCGGCGTAACCGGTGGGTGCGTTAATGACCATTAGCGCATCCACCCGTCAATAACGCACTCACCCTATATCAAGGTCAACCTGGGTCGCTTAAGCCTACCGGTGGCTCTGTGTGGAACAGCCGCCTGCCAGTGCAGGGGTGCATCACGTGGGCACTGCACCAGTGCGATATGGGGTCACTATCTTTTCTACCTCAAAATATCCCCGAAACTAAACGCCTAAACAGCTATCGCTGAATCTCGCGTTACATAGTCGCAACCGTCCTGTAAGTTATTTTTTTTTTTGCCACCACTGCCACTACTAGAGGTCTCGCCTCACTATCTTATGCTTCTGGGAAATAATTTCAGAGTATCTAATTTGAGATGGCAGCATTGTTTCAGTAACTGCCAGAATATGAGGATCGTGAAGAAAAATAGGATTATATCTTACTTGCTTTGTTAGCAAGAGTTTTTGCACTTAATAAAGAAAAGCGGAGTGATCTGGCCTCGGATCATGACAACGCTTCAGCTGTATTACAGTGGCGTAATTTGACCACTTTCGAATTGACGTCATACCAAAGGTAGATATGACTTCCTACGCGAAGCCTTTTGTAGTCAACCGAAATCTTGCTCCCCTGGGATTTAAACTGCTTACCATGCTTCCAAAGGTTGGCATGGTTATCTAAAGCGGCCTTTAAAAAATCGTGCCAAGCTAAAATGTTCGATCCGTTGGGCGTCGAACAGTTTTGCAGTACACGAATCATTTCAATGCTTTGATTTTACCCACCCTTTGCACCATTTCGACGCTGGTAACTGTCACACCGAGTTCCTGGGTAAATATTTCATCAAGTATAATTTACTTCAAATTAACAGGAATTTCGTCGTCATTCGGGATTCCCGAAAATGATTAAGTTGTGGCGCAAGGATCTCTCCTCAAAATAATCGACATTCTTTTTTTTATGCGGAAAGAACTTTTTTTAGTTAAGAAACCTCATACCTTAGAAGACTTAATTCTTCAGTGTGCTGAGCTTGAACCTTGAGTGTTTAAGTTCACTGAATTTTGAGTTAATTGTTGTTTCCAGATGATTTTGTGAGGAGGAAAATTATCTATCGAACTTTGCAGAGCTGCGTCCTTGTCAACGGGTGTAGGACCTGTAGGTGGCCCCGGATAATCTCCCCGTCTAACGGGACAAACAGCAAAAAAAAAAAAACGCTGCAGGCTTCGTCAAGCATCAAAATGAACTTTTCCGTCACGGCAGGACAACAATGCATCGATTTTCACTACAAAAGCCATGCGTACCATAATTCAAGTGGGCCTGTGCAGATAGCAGGAAATGATTCATTTTAGCCTATGTTGTAGTCTCGTCGTGCCCTCTGCTGATGACAGCTACGTAGCTGCTTTTTTGTCCGGTAGATGATGGCGCTGATGTTTTCAGGGTCGGTACTGCTTGCGTCACGATGTCTAGACTTTCTTGTGACGCTACGTGGTTGCGGTCGTTGACGAGCCATGCGGGGTCACTTATATAATTATTCGTTGATGGGCGTTGTATGGTTGTTCACTGCGTGACATATAAATAGCAAGAGATTGTTCATTGCTGCTTCCGTTACGGTCTCGCCGTGCCCTCTGCAGATTACAGCCACGTGGCTGCTTTGGTGGAGCCGATCTTTTCGATGGTGGGACTGTTTGCGTCACGATGCCATGACTTCCTTTTAATATCACGTAACTGCGGTCGAGGACGAGCCATGCGGGGTTGCTTGTAGAATTTGTCATTGATGCAGGTAGTATGGTAGCCTCCGCCGTGATCTGCATGCGTGAATACCAGGAAGTTGTTTATCGCTACGTCCGTGGCGCTCTCGCCGTGCCCTCTGCAGATTACAGCCACGTGGCTGCTTTTATGTCCGGTAAGTGATGGCGCCGATGTTTTCGGGGACGGTTACGGTTACGTTACTGGCGCAGTCGCCAAGGATCCTTTCGCTATCGGAAGAGAGCACAGGAAGACTGAAGGCAAAGAAGGGGTGATGGGGCCGGAATAGGTAGCCATCGGCAGTTCGGGAAGGCCAGGTGCAGGAGGGAGCAGCAGCGTTCGAGAGGACGGCGGCACGGAACACTGCAGCGGACCCGCGACGTGAGGCGGCAGCCCCACAAGAAAAGCGGTGACTGTCAAGGACGCCGGACAGCAGGAGACAGCTGATCGCAGTTAGCCAGCGACAGGAGGGACGAGCAGCGCCCAGCGAGGGGCTGCGTTGTTCAGCACAGCAAGAGTGAGTCTTTCCGGCCTTGCCTTTTGCCCTGTTCATGTGTCCGAGGACATAGGTAGCGAAGGAGCCGAGAACTCAATTTAGATTTCGACGCAGGCAGCTAGGGGTGGCAGAGGCAACGGGAATGATCACGAGGAGACATTGACGAAAATTGGGTCAATTTTGGAAGCAAAGCGGGCTCGATCGAGTGAGCTGGAGGCCGTACTGCAAAGGCTAAACGGCGGAAAGGTTCCAGGCTTCGGCATCACCTCGCTGGAATTGGGCAACCAATTGGAAGATGTAGATCGTGAGATAGATGAGCTTAAGCGGGCAGCGAGGCCAGTTGAGCCCGTGATTGTAACAGAACCGGGCATGCAGGTATAGAGGGTCAGCCGCTTATGCTGCAGCCGTAACAAAAAAATGGCATCTGCGAATCGAATGCAGATGAAGGTAACAACCTGGAGGTAGTGACTGACAGGCCAAATTGTGATAGCACACATGCACCGGAGAACTGCATCCCCTCAGAACGCAGTGATAGTGTAAAGAACCCGGAGATCGAGTGCGGCGAGTTGACACAGGCCTCGTTGGCGTTCAGCGCAGAGGAAAACGAGGGCGCAAGACCCGTAGCTGGTGAGGTCAGCTTCATTCCTCAGGTGCCGTTGGCGTGCTGTGCAGAATATTAGCAGTTGCGTTCTGAAAGGCACGCCGACGCGGAACCTGAAGTCCATGAGAGGAAATTCGGGATGTGTGAAGATTGCTTGCACACGGGGCCAAACGGAGGGTTCAGTTGACGTAAACGGCAGCGGAGGGAGTCTGCAGCCACCGGACAACGGCGTAGAGGAAGCCTCCCCACAAGTAAACCAAACCGTTATCGGAGGTAATGATCGCTCAACGTCAACAGCTGTTTCCATCTTTCGGCGCAGGAACCGAAGTATCTCAGTCCGGCGCAAGAGGAAGGTGAGCGTAGAGCAAGCGGCGAGAAGACAGGCATGCGAATCTTCCAGCGTTCGAGCTAGTGCATGCAACCGCTTGAAGGCAGAAGTAAAATGCGATGCTTAGAGAAGCAGGAACGAACAGTTTAGTTACGGTAGGCGCGCTACAGGGACTTCGTCGCAGGTCAAAAATGTGCGATGCCATCACTGGCTTTGAAGATAACATTCCCGGGGGAGCCACGGGACAAGGCTTTCAGCATTTTTGCTACCTGGCTTGTGTATGACCGCGGGGGCTGTTAGTCCAGGAATGTTTACCACTGCCACTCGCTAGCTCGGCCTCTTTACTAACGCTATGTAGTGGGTGGTGTGCCTAGTTGCGGCACGGGCTCGGACACACAGAGGGTTGGACGGGGAGACCACAGGTGTTCCCGCAAGTGAACAAACAGTACCGACTCTGCGAACAGCGCGGGGTAGGACAGTGAGCGGACGTGCTGCATGCGCTGTTCTGTCATTGTTGGTTGTCTGCACGTGTGCAACCAATTAGCAGAGTTCGGTGTGTGTCCTATGGTTTTCATGTCAAATGTGGTACGGGTACATGTGTTTGTAAGGCGGTGGTGTGGGCGAACACGATCCCTTGTTTGTTATAATTCAACAGGTGCCATTTGGGTCCCTGGTAGAATCTTGGGAAGTGCGTGTAAGGGATCTGTGGATGCCCACGGCTTTGTGGGAAGCATCCGTCCTTTTGGTAATGACTCGGCGCAGCGAAGCGGCGGTTTCTCCTCGCTGATCCCCGTCGGTGCGTCGGTAAGACGAGGCAGACGGACAAGGCGAGGCGACGGACAGTGACCCTGTCGAAGGCGCCATAGGCCGGCCGGCCGACCCCCCCTTCTTTCGGCCTAGCAAAGACTGCCGAGGTTTGAACGGTCATCACCGCCGGGCGAGACGGGTCTGGACGCTTGTGCTTGACCGGGAGCAATTAAGCGTAGCGTACGGTCAGGTGCGGGCGCGACTAGTAGGTGCCGCGGTGACTCCGACGCGCAAGGACGCTGTATGCCAACAGTTTTGGGAGAACGGGCTGGCTTAACGCAACGTAGCCGCACAAAAGGGGTGCTGCCTCAAGTTCAAAGGCAGCAACGAAATTGTTGGCGCCACTTTCCAGATTTAGGGGGACACCTGACAACAGTCGTCGCGAAGATTAGTTTCGTTACCCGGGGTGGTGACGGCGCGGGTGAAATCGATAATTGCCCTAGCGCTGGGAACCGCTACGGTCACGGGTTCCCAGGGAGCCTGTGATACGTGAGGGTGTTTATGGTTTTCGCGTGTTTCTCTTTTTACTTTGTGAGGGATAGAGTTTGAGTAATACTGTGGAAGTATAGTCTCCGTGCAGTGCAGTTGGATGGATGGATACGGTTGAACCCTTTAAATCGGGTGGTGGTTCAAGCCTCCTAGCTATGACTTATGAAATTTTACTCTTCTCTTGATTTTAGCCACCAATCAGATAACCTTCGCTTGATTATTTCTACCCGCTTAAAATCTACTTTCCCTTCACTGTCCTTAAACTCCAATGCCTTGGATAAATCAGCCCCGCTGCTTTCCACTGTAGGGTGAAGCCCTTTACAGAAAAGTATCAGGAGTTCAGCCGTTTCCTCCTCCTCTCCGCACGCAGCGCACAACGTGTCTATCACGTGGTACCTGGCTCTATGTCTTAGTCCTCAAAACTCCCGTCCTGGCCTCAAACAACAAAGAGCTTCCCCTACAGTTATCATAGATATTTCCTTTGGCAATTTCTTGCTTAAAAATCTTGCATGTTCCCAGTGCTGATTTCGTCAGCATTCCTGTTTTCCACAGAGCCCTCTTTGTTTTTTTAACCTTTTTCTTAACCGATCATTGCTGATTTGCCCCCCTACTGCTGTCAAGATATTTGCTTGTCAATTTTCTAGTTCGCTTTCTCTATTTCGTATCACATTCCTTATATACACGTACCTGAAAACTTTCCTAGCCCACGGCTTTTCCCCCACTTTTCTCTATCGATCCTCAAATGCTATCTTACTGCTAGCTTCTCTGCTCTCGAACGACGCCCATCCCATATCACCTTGTACCCCCTGATTTGGTGTATTGCCGTGTGCTCCCAGAGCTAGTCTCCCTACGCCACGTTGTTTAATTTCTAACCTTGCTTGAACATCTGGTCTCATGCATAGGACCGCATTACGGAAAGTCAGGCTAGGAACCATCACACCTTTCCAGATCCCTCTTACCACTTCATACCTATTGTAATTCCACAGTGCCCTATTTTTCATGACAGCTGCATTCCTACTACCTTTATTCATTACATATTTTTCATGCTCTGTCGGATACTCAGCACTGTTATTTATCCACATCCAAAGATACTTGTATTCATCCACTACTTCTAGCGCGAACTCCTGTATTTTATGCTCGCCGCCCTCATCATTAAATATCATGACTGCAGATTTTTCCTTACTAAACTTGAAACCTAATCTACCTGCCTCTGTACCACATATACCACATATATCTCCCTCTGTACCACACCTACAATGGCGCAGGGCTCACGAGCCCTCGCCATCTATCGCAGCTTCGATGAAACTCTGGGTAGGCGGAGCGGAAGCACCGCGCTTCGCTGCTTGCTTTCAGTCGCAGTTTTTTTTTATTTGAGAAGCGTGTTATGAGGCATAAGTTGAAAAAAAAGGGAGGGGGAAGGGATGCACAGGATTGAAAGTTAAAAGAAGGAGTGAAGACCCGTTGCGCTGAGGTAGTCGCAGAGTTTGCTAATGAAACGGCTGTTCATAGTCCACTTCACGTAGTCACTTTCACCGCAGGCCCACCTCCCTGAGGAGTCGTTTATCAGAATCAGAACGTTTATTCACGCAGAAATTGATACACAAAATGCTGTGTAGTCATCTGGATCCTTAGCCGCTATGGCTAGTGATGGATCCATTACAAACATTGTCAGAGTTAAACAATCACTATATGGAGCATTGCTATGAGCAACAACACGTGTTTAGCTTGGTGCATTAGATTGCTTGTTAAGGTACTGGCGTTTTAGTTTAGAAACAAAGTTGGACGTGTATTTCATGTAACACGGCACGGTATTCCATATTTTAGCCCCGATAAAAGAAATTGAGCGCCGCCCGTATATGTTGTGAGCTATGGGTAAATTAAAATTATTGTGCTGTGCCTGCCTAGTGTCACGTTTGGGAGAGATGAATATGGAAGAAGGATGTGGAGAGTTCGTGCTAATTATCTGGCGGACTAAAATGGCCGTTTGGTACTCACGTACATTGGTGAAGGGCATTATGTTCAATTCATCAAAAAGAGGTTTGGATGGTATTGCTCTCGGTGCATATGATATTATTCTGACAGCCCTTTTCTGGAGAGTGCTAACTTTTGCTAAGTAAGATGCGAAGGTGAAACCCCAGGATTCAATGCAGTATATTAAATGGTTATGGAAAACGCTGAAATATATCATTCGTAGTGTGTTCATGTCAAAATGTTTTTGTGCTTTAATTAGTGCATAGCACCCAGAGGTTAACTTTTTGCATAAGTTTTCTATATGAGGTGCCCAGTGTAGATTCTCATCAAGAGTTACTCCTAAATATTTGTAGCTTTGAACCCGTTCAATTGGTAATCCATCGAGATACAGACTACATTCTACGGGGGTAGATTTACGACGGGAGGTGAAAGCAATGAACTTTGTTTTTTTAACATTTAGCGCTAGTTTGTTAGTGCTAAACCAATTTGCTGCTTTTTGGAGGCTATCATTTGCAAGTGATTCAGCCTTTTCTGCCGACTGATGAGGTATTAGTAGAGCTGTGTCATCTGCGTACATGACTGCTTGTCCATGCTCAATGAAACGAGGAAAATCATTTATAAAGAGGGAAAAAAGCAGGGGGCCAAGTACTGACCCTTGCGGAACTCCTGTCCTAACTTCCCCCATTGAAGACCTTTGATCTGAGATTTGCACGAATTGCATGCGGTTAGTTAGGTAGCTACGGAAAAAATTGCTGGCTGGTCCTCGAAATCCATAACTTTCAAGTTTCTGTAACAAAATGTCATGTTTAACAGTGTCGAATGCTTTTCTAATGTCAAGGAATATGCCTATAATAGTCTTGTTTGAATTTAAAGCCCGGTTAATTATTTCTGTTGCTGAGTGTACTGCTGTGCCTGTAGAATGACCTCTGCGGAAACCATGCTGTTCTCTGGCTAAGATGCCATATTTTTCAACAAAATCCTGTATTCTCTTAGCTATTAGTTTTTCGAAGAGCGTATTAATGCAACTCAGTATGGTGATTGGGCGGTAATTTTCTACATCATTGGGATTGTCGTTTTTGTAGATCGATACAACTCTCCCAATCTTGAGCGTTTCAGGATAGATACCCGATAAAAAAGCCTGATTAAATATTTTTTCCAGTGGAAGGCACAAAATATGAATGTTGTCCTTAATGATGTTCACTGATATTTCGTCATGACCCATAGCTTTATTAAGCGACATCTGGCGGACGACAGCAACAATTTCGGCAGCTGTTATCTCTGTGTAAGCAAAAGTATTAGAGCACGGAGTTGGCAAAACAGTACAAGAGTTGATTTGCAAGGTGGCAGCTATACTATTACCTATGTTAAGAAAAAAATGGTTGAACGTTGAAGCAAGACATGCTAGGTCAAAGTTGAAGGCACTGAGCTCTGGCAAAATACTACATTTCTCGAGGGATCTAGTAATGGAAGCGATTATCCGCCATATTTCTTTTGAGTTACCTTGGGCTGCCGTCGCTGGTCACGTCCAGAACAAGTGCCGCACATCACAAATTTCCGGTGCTGCGCTACAGTGAGGACACCTGTAAGGTGCTGGCAGATATTTGGCACGCCACCGATGACGGACAGATGGTGTCAGAGCCGCCCCTGCCCGAATCCGGCGCACGGATACCTCCTCCTGCCGAGTAAGACTACGGGGGAGAGGGTGCGAACACGGAGGATTTAGAGCGCGTGTTCGCAGGCGCAGAACTTTGGAATCGGAAACATGGGGCAGGAACGGATCTGGGGGAAGAGGGGAAGGTGGCGGATCGTCTTATGTATGAAGATGAGTCATAGCATGCGCTTGAATGTTATGTAGATCCTGGGCATGGCCGCGAATCCAGTGTATGCGCACAGGACATGGGTACTTTGCACAGAGCACATGAATTGATTGTGAAATCTGGAATGTCCGTCGAACAGCCTTAAGCTGTTTAAGGGCGGCGCGAGAGTCGGTGTAAATATGAACTGTATTGAATGTTGAGCGAGCGGAAGGGAAGCAATGGCATTATAAATGGCTTGAAGTTCCAATGCCAGAGGAGTGCACGTACCCGCAGTATACGTCGTGCGAGAGTTGAGATGCAGATGAGATGGACTATACACAGCAGTAACTCCCCTCTCTGCAGAATGTGATGCATCCGTGTAAAATATGCACCTTCAGCCAGATACGCTGCTGATACCGACGGGGAAACAGTTGGGCGATTGTCAGTGAGCTGGCAATATGACCACGGAGGAAGTGTCTTTAAACGATGAAGTTGGAGAGACTATTAAGGACAGTTGCCGGGCCAGTTGGTACATGATCCCACCGAAAAACAGCGCGCTTACACGGGACACGAGAAAGGAGACACGCACACACACAGCGCTGACTTACAACTGCAGGTTTTATTGCATTGCTCACAGTAAATACTAGAAAGGAAAAAACAAAAACAGTGGAAGGCGAGGAAGAATTCTTTCTGTCGCATCATGTCGTCATAGTTATTCAAGATATTGAATCTCTTTTCTTGTCAATGCTATCGATGGTGTGCTAACGCATGACGCGGCTTTCCTATCAATGATGAAAGCTTCATACAACTCGCCTCAAAATCTGGCTTCGTCCAAAGTTAGGTGTGCAGTGACAGCCAGACACGTGTTTTGCCAGCGTGCAGCCGTATCCCGTGCGGATGTTAGTGGCATGCTCTCGTAAACGGTCGTTTATGCAACGTCCACTTTGACCCACATACGATGCACCGCATGACAGCGAGATCTCGTAAATTACCTCCGTGTCACAGGTGGTGAACATTTGTTCATGCTTTTTACTGCACCGCGCTGGTTCGGGGGCATCTTCGTTCACCAATCTGCAAAGCAAATTGAGCTTTCTGGGTGTAGTTAGAATCAAATCCACTCCAGCGCGCCCTACTATCTTCTTCAACGAGTGGCTGATCCCGTGTAGATACGGCATAACAGCCCTTTTCTCTATTTCCGTGGCTTCTTCGGGGGGCCAGATTGGCGGAGATCTTTCAGGAGCTTGGATCCGATCCCTGAAATGAGGGCATCCGGGAAGCCCGCTTCGCGTAGACGTTTCAGCTGGGACTCTGTGCTAGCTTGCTGACGGTGATAGCACGATCTTTTGAGGGCATTCTTCAAGACACCCAAGGCTATTGCTCGTTTGACGAGCTTCGTATGCGAGGAAGAGTATGGCAAAAGGTTTTTCTTTGACCTCGGAGCACAGCACCAGCACAGGTGGTCCTCACTTGGAAACAACCGCAGGTCAAGGTACTGAAGTTGGCCTTCATCAGGCAATTCTTTTGTCAATTCAAATTCTCCTAAGTTTTCAGAAAATACCTTGAAAAGGGCTTCCACGTCCTTGCCTGGGTCCTGATCAGACGTTTTGTAGACGACGAGGAAGTCGTCGACAAAACGAAAAACCCTTACTGCGTTGGTGTTGAGCAACGCTTCTTTTAGCCGACGATCCGCCTTTGCAAGCAGGAGATCGCTGAGTAGAGGTGCGACACAGGAGCCGGTGCACACGCCCTGCCTCTGTACGAACAGTTCATTATTGAAGCTGATAAACGTCGACCTTAGGTAAAAGGCCATAGCTTCGAGGAACTTCTCTGTGCTGGTTCCGCAGGCGTTCTGAAACCGAACGGTACCCAGAGCTTCAATGCCTTCTCTAATCACATCAAACAGAGAAGGGTGCAGTAGTGAGTAGTAAAGGTCCTTTACATCGATGGAAAAAACACTCACACCTTTCGGGCATGAGCCGTGAAGGAAAGAAGAGACTTCTTCAGGCTTCTTAACCTGGAACGGATCTTCCACGGCCAACAAAGACAGTGAGTCTTGTAGAAACTTGCCCATGGAGTGCTGCCAGGTGCCTTTTTCCGACACGATCACCCTGAAGGGCCAGTTGTCCTTATGTGTCTTCACCGTGAAGAACGCACTTAGGCACAGTCCTTTGCTTTTTCTCACTGCTGTACCCAGCTTTGTCAGGTTGAAGGCATCACAAAGATGCTGGGCTTCTTTCTTAACAGCTTGCGGCTTGACCTTATTGAGCTTACGGAAGTTCTTCATAACGGCTTCACTTGCCTTCTCGCCAAAGGTCGACGAAGGCAAAACTGCAAATCCTCCTTCTTTGTCCGCTGTCAGAAGTCGAAGGTTCGCCTCTCGCAAGGACAATGCCACCTCATCAAACCGAACCGATGTTCTCTTCTTTGGTGCCTTTTTTAACACATCGACGCCCTCACTGATGCATCTGCCCGCCTCTTCAGCGTGCGCTTTGACCGCACTCTTTCTAACAGAGGAGAGAAGCTCAACCTTGTCAAGCCGAGGTTCTATGCAGAACTTTGGTCCTAACTTAAGGACACGAGAAGCTTGAACCGGTACTTGCGTGTTGCCAAAGGCGTGAACTGTCTGCCGAGGATGGCCTTGGCTTTCTTTCTTGGGAATCGAGCCTAGAACCTTCTTCCAAAAGAAGTCCGCCAACTGCGACACATTTCGAAAGGCTTGTTGCAGGCGTTTCTCAGCTCCGCCCGGCGGGCCTTCGCGAAGGCAGGCTAGTCTTAGGCACTCCTTGAAGTACACCACTTGGTGCCAGGCCTCGGAGCGAAGAAGACGGCATAATCTGTCACCTTGCTTCCCTGACAGAGGTAAGGGACCCACAATGCAGCGAACTTTGTGCGGGACAAAGTGGCGTTTGATAGAAACTTAGTAGAGGCGCGCCTTGCACGTTGCTGCTACGACAAGAGAAGTGCAGACAGAAGAATCAAGGAGAAACCACTTAAAAGAGGCGCCCGATGTATAAGAAATTAACTGCATTAAGGACAGTTGCCGGGCCAGTTGGTACATGATCTCACCGAAAAACAGCGCGCTTACACGGGACACGAGAAAGGAGACACGCACACACACAGCGCTGACTTATAACTGCAGGTTTTATTGCATTGCTCACAATAAACACTAGAAAGGAAAAAAACAAAAACAGTGGAAGGCGAGGAAGACTTCCTTCTGTCGCATCATGTCGTCATAGTTATTCAAGATATTGAATCTCTTTTCTTGTCAATGCAATCGATGGTGTGCTAACGCATGACGCGGCTTTCCTATCAATGATGAAAGCTTCATACAACTCGCCTCAAAATCTGGCTTCGCCCAAAGTTAGGTGTGCAGTGACAGCCAGACACGTGTTTTGCCAGCGTGCTGCCGTATCCCGTGCGGATGTTAGTGGCGTGCTCTCGTCCGGCGGATTACGAGGGCATCGCTCACTTGTGTATTTTCTTCTGTGTAGGGACCGATTTCTGGGCTGACGAACGTATGGCCATCGATTGACAGCTGAGTGTGTTCGAACCGCGATATCACTGTGGTATCAGCTGTGCACCCTGCTCTACCCACGAGGCCTGCCGAACTACGATGGTGGAACGTCATCCAGGACGAGGCCAATCAGCGCAAGCAACACGGATCGACAAGCTATAAAAGCCGCCGCTTCTCTTCGAAGGCTGCAGTCCGGCGGATTACGAGGGCATCGCTCACTTGTGTATTTTCTTCTGTGTAGGGACCGATTTCTGGGCTGACGAACGTATGGCCATCGATTGACAGCTGAGTGTGTTCGAACCGCGATATCACTGTGGTATCAGCTGTGCACCCTGCTCTACCCACGAGGCCTGCCGAACTACGATGGTGGAACGTCATCCAGGACGAGGCCAATCAGCGCAAGCAACACGGATCGACAAGCTATAAAAGCCGCCGCTTCTCTTCGAAGGCTGCAGTCCGGCGGATTACGAGGGCATCGCTCACTTGTGTATTTTCTTCTGTGTAGGGACCGATTTCTGGGCTGACGAACGTATGGCCATCGATTGACAGCTGAGTGTGTTCGAACCGCGATATCACTGTGGTATCAGCTGTGCACCCAGCTCTACCCACGAGGCCTGCCGAACTACGATGGTGGAACGTCATCCAGGACGAGGCCAATCAGCGCAAGCAACACGGATCGACAAGCTATAAAAGCCGCCGCTTCTCTTCGAAGGCTGCAGTCCGGCGGATTACGAGGGCATCGCTCACTTGTGTATTTTCTTCTGTGTAGGGACCGATTTCTGGGCTGACGAACGTATGGCCATCGATTGACAGCTGAGTGTGTTCGAACCGCGATATCACTGTGGTATCAGCTGTGCACCCTGCTCTACCCACGAGGCCTGCCGAACTACGATGGTGGAACGTCATCCAGGACGAGGCCAATCAGCGCAAGCAACACGGATCGACAAGCTATAAAAGCCGCCGCTTCTCTTCGAAGGCTGCAGTCCGGCGGATTACGAGGGCATCGCTCACTTGTGTATTTTCTTCTGTGTAGGTGAGAATACTTTGCCTTTCACACTTGCTTTGTTAGCCTTTTCCCTCCGCTGGACTGCCCGCCAGTTTTTTTTTGGCAATGTCAAGTAAAGAATGCCTTGCATGTTTAAAAGCGATCTCACCTGATGGCAAAAGTCTTATCTGTACCGAATGCAAGAATGCTTATCATGTTGGAAAGTGCTCGGGCGTTACAAAAACAAATCTCAAAAGCATGTCGAAGGAAATGCTTCGACAATGGGCATGCTCGACCTGCAAAGCGGGCAGGTCAAGAACCGCACGTCACAGGGACACTGATTCCTTGAGTGAAATATCGTCATGTGACCCTGATGAACCTTCTTTAGCAAGTGTCATGTCAAAGTTAGATGCTGTACTGCGTCGCCTGGACGAACTCGAAAGAAGGCAGGAAGAACAGCTGACGAAACTAGATACTACAAACAAAAGTATAGAGCATCAAAATCAGACAATGCAAGGTATGGAAGCATCGCTAGACCTACTTTCTTCCCAATACGACACTGTCCTGCAGTCGCTAGAAATACAGAAAACCGAGTTGAAAGACATAAGAAAAGAGACTTGCGACCTAGCAGATCAACTAGCAACGTCAAACGCGCGGCTTCAGCAGTTGGAAACGGAGGTGGATAAACTGGAGACTTACTCCCGTAGAAACAATATAGAAATCCATGGAATAAAACAAAGTGCTAATGAAGACCTGAATGTAGTTTTGGCATCTATTGCTGACAAACTCCAACTTCCCGTTCCTGATGAAAATGAAGTCGACGCGGTGCATAGAATCAAAGGTAAACCGAGCAAGGAACCACCAATACTGGTCAAATTTTTCAAGAGAGCAACAAGAGAAAAATGGATCGAGAAAAGGACAGCCCTAAGAGATGAAGACATTTTCATCAATGAGAATCTCACATACTCTGTGAAAAAGCTGCACTGGTTGACAAAGTGTGCCGCCAAAGAAAAACAGTACCGTTTTGTCTGGGTGCGCAATGGAAGGATATACATGAGGAAGATGGAAGGGGGAACAGTAATACGCATAGATAAAGAAGAGGACCTAGCTAAGATTGCATGAACATGACAGCTAACACGTTAAATAACATTTTCAATCAGACAGCGCGTCATTCCTTCCTGCCATCAGATATATACGCTGCATCCTCGCAGAAAACAAAAACTATCTCTTGCTTTCATATCAACGCACAATCCTTGCGAAATAAAGGCGACGAATTTGAGGCGTTTTTTTCCACACTTAACTTCCGTTTCAACGTTGTCATGGTCACTGAAACGTGGTATCAAAATAGTTGTGAAATACTGCAGTTGCCGAACTACAACACGCATGTACAAAATCGCAATGACAAACGAGGCGGAGGTGTCTTGATAGCAATAGAAAAATGTTTTAAATGCAGTATTCTCGCTGATTTCACTCAAATTCATGATGACTACGAAGTACTGTCCTTACAAAGTGGTAAAAATGTCTTCTCTGTTATATACCGGCCTCCTAAAAGCAACTTCTCAAATTTTGCTTGCTTTCCTGATGAATATCTCCAATGGGTCTCAGATAACAACCTTAACCTAGTATTAGGTGGTGACGTTAACATAGATTTTCTTTCACATTCTGCTAACAAACTAGAAGTTGAGTCTATACTGCAATGCAACGGTTTTATTAAGGTCATAAATGAACCAACACGATTACAGGCTGCAACGTCAATTGATGTGCTTTTTACTAATTCTCCAGCTGATCATCTTAAATCAGGAATAATTAATGTCCATATCAGTGACCATCTTCCAATATACCTGATTGTTGAGTGTGAAACATCTAGGAAACAATGCGTACCTTCTGCGATAGAATACCGGCGCATTAATAATGAAACACTGAATTTCTTTCGAGGCGCACTTGCAAATGTTGACTGGAACGTTGTGCGAAACAAAAATGCTCCAGAGGATGCCTACAATGCCTTCATCGCCATATTCAGGACTATATATGAGCAAAGCTTTCCTTTTGTCGCTTTCAAAAAACCTCGAAAAGCCAGAAAACCATGGATAACTGCAGAATGTCTTAAAATGATAAAAAAGAAGACGCACCTTTACAACCGCTTCATTCAAACAAAGTTACCCGATGATCTTGTACGATTTAAAACATATCGCAACCAAGTTACGTCTACTCTCCGTCAGGCAAAAAAACAGTACATGGAAAAACTATTCAACCAAGACTTACTAAAAAGGAGCGATCTTGTGTGGCAAAACATTAAAAGAATTTTAAACCGAAGTTCTGCTGCCACTGATGTACTTGAACTTTTTGTTGATAATGAGCTAGTGAGTGGGAAAAAGCTAGCAGATAATTTCAATACTCATTTTGTGTCTCAGGCGGATGGGAATGACGATCTCACGGATGTGAAGTGTCTTGACGTACGGATTGTTTTCAGTGCATTCCTATCGCCAACAGATGCTATTGAAATTAAAAATTGCCTCTTGTCTTTACGCAACAGCAAGGCACTTGACATTGATGGTTTCAGAATTTCCCCAGTAAAGTATGTAGCCGATGTAATTAGCCCAGTGTTAGAATATATCTTTAATTGTTGCATTGAACATGCAGTATTCCCCAAAAGAATGCAGATTGCCAGAGTCACAGTTATACATAAAGGCGGAGACAAAAACATTCTGTCAAATTATCGACCACTATCCATTCTTCCTGTTTTTTCAAAGTGTTTTGAAAAAATCCTGTTTAGACGAATATCTGGTTTCTGTGGCAAACATAACATAATAACGCCCAGTCAGCATGGTTTCAGAAAACACTTCTCGACGGAAACCGCGCTTCTAACTCAGAAAGAACTAATCTTAGAGTCCTTTGAACAGAAACTTCTCACTCTTGGCATTTTCATTGATTTTTCCAAAGCATTTGACCGCATGAATCACAGAATAATGATAGCTAAGCTCGAGCCCTATGGTTTTCGCGGAAAGTTTCTTCAAATAATTCAGTCTTATTTAGGTTCTCGAGTACAACAGGTAAACATACACAATGACTCCTCAGATTTTAGGCATATCACTTCAGGCGTTCCGCAAGGCAGTATCTTGGGACCACTCCTATTCCTCCTTTATGTTAATGACGTCGTCTGCATTAGTAAGCTGCCAACTTTCATTATTTACGCAGATGACACCACCTTATTTTTTAGAGCCTCACATTTACAAGATCTTCAGCAACAAGCATCACATTGTCTACACTCGCTTTTAGAATGGTCTAAATGCAATTTGTTAAGCATTAATACCCGGAAAACAAAAGCTGTGCTCTTCAGACCTCGCAGTAAGCCTATTAACGGATCGCCACTTTCTTTAAGATTGGGCTCGTCACTCATCCAGATTGTTCCAGTCATCAAAAGTTTAGGTGTGATTTTTCATGAGAACTTATTATGGAATGATCATGTCGAAATGGTAATAAACAAACAGTCCAAGGTTGTCGGTATTTTATGTCGACTAAGGTACTTTATGCCGAAGCGTATTAAGCAAATGCTGTATAACGCACTTTTTTCTTCTGTTCTTAACTATTGCTTTTTGGTCTGGGGCACTACGTCTTTTACCAACATTAATCTTTTGCACCTTCTTCAAAAAAAAAAAGCTGTTCGTAGCATTGTGAATGCTCCGCGACTAGAGCATAGTGGCCCGATATTTCAGGCACTCGGCATCACCCCCCTTCCCCAGTTGTATGAAACGTTGCTCTTAAGACGGTATGAAACAAGTGTTGTTAAAAACAATTGCTTTATGTTACAGCTGTCTGGACTGAAATACAAAGAGTCTAAATACTCTACTCGAATAGTTTTGAATTGGTTTGTACCTAAGACCCGCACAAATTACGGGTATCAAATGTTGAACTTCACTCTCCCACATTTATTAAATAAGAAATCCTTATAAATATATAGCTAAATAATGCCAAAAACTGTTATATGTCCTGTATGTTTGTACATTTTTTTTGTTGAAAGTGCCCTCGTATTGTTTCTTTCGTTTGTTTTTATTAACGTGAACAAGTATATCACTGCCAAGCTTCTGTAGGGTGCGCCGGCCTCGTCAAGCCTTGCCACTGGCTTTTTGCCGGTGCACCCAACATCGCCATGATGTTAAATAAATATATTCTGATTCTAAACGGTCGTTTATGCAACGTCCACTTTGACCCACATACGATGCACCGCATGACAGCGGGATCTCGTAAATTACCTCCGTGTCACAGGTGGTGAACATTTGTTCATGCTTTTTACTGCACCGCGCTAGTTTTGGGGCATCTTCGTTCACCAATCTGCAAAGCAAATTGAGCTTTCTGGGTGCAGTTAGAATCAAATCCACTGCAGCGCGCCCTACTATCTTCTTCAACGAGTGGCTGATCCCGTGTAGATACGGCATAACAGCCCTGTTCTCTATTTCTTTCCGTGGCTTCTTCGGGTGGCCAGATTGGCGGAGATCTTTCAGGAGCTTGAATCCGATCCCTGAAATGATGGCATCCGGGAATCCCACTTTTCGGTGAGATTGGAGAGACTGTTTTCGAGCTCTATTTGCCACACGTTGGTCGATGAGTTCACTGAGTGTATTAAGTTAGGCGAACTCCTGTAGCACAGGTATGGGTGTTAAACGAGGAAGATATGTTATGACGCGCATAGCCTCACGATTGACAGCTTCAAGGGAGTCCCACTGACTGCGGGTGAGACGTTGAAATTGTGCCTGATATACTATCCGTGGCTGAAGGATAGAGCGCACAAGCTGGCGGGCCGTATGAACACGTGTGCCACCAGAGCTCATAGCTATGCGACGAAATAGACCTAGAGTATCGTGAGCCGATTTACGGGTGGCTGTCAGCCACGGGATGCCAGTCCCAGATGTATGGAGGAGAAGACCAAGAATGCGAACAGTTTCTACCTGAGGAATCAGAGAATTATGTACCGTGAAATTTAAAGGCGAGCTTTCCGTAAGCCGGCTTTATTTCCAATTCAAATGAAACATGATTTAGTAGGAGAGAGTGTTAGACCCAGAGGTGGGAGGCGAGATGTCAATACATCCAGCGCGTGTTGAAGGACCGACTGATGAATAGACGCATCTGGATGACAGCACCACAAGGTTATATCATCGGCATACGCAAGCAAGCGGATAGAAGGAATGGACTCTAGGGCTCGAACAAGAGTGATTAAAGCAACATTAAATAATATGGGGGCGGGAACGGAGCCGTGCGGCACTCCTCTATTGGAAGTGAAGTTACCAAAGGGCTCTCCGTGGACACGCACGCTGAAGGTTCGATTTGCTAAAAAGGCGTGAATAGAGAGGAGGAACCGGTGACGGAGACCAAGAGTTTGAAGGGAGGCAAGAATGGCAGAGTGAAGGATGTTATCATATGCCTTTGTTATGTCTGTAGCGATTACGGTTCGTACAAGGTGACTCTGCGGAGAGTGGTCAAGCACGTCAGCAGCCAAAGTAGCAAGGCCGTCATCCTTTCCAATTTGTGGGCGGAAACCAATTTGGGAATCTGGGTAACAATCATGGGATTCCAGCCACCACGACAAGCGTGCGGCTAGAATGTGTTCATAAAGCTTTGCAGATGGTAGGCGTAAGGGAAATTGGACGAAGGGCCGAGAGAGATACTAGAGGCTGACCTGACTTGGGTATTGGAACCACAATGGAATGCTTCCAGTCTCCCGGCATGACGCCAGAAAGCCACACTTCGTTAAAAGTATCAAGTAGGGTTTGCAAAGCCCTCCCTTCCAAGTTACGGAATAAGGAGTTAGGTATGCCGTCGTGCCCGGGAATAGTAGTAGTTTTTAAACGTTCAATGGAGGCCAGCAGCTCTGCCATGGTGATGTCAGAAGTAATCCCATCGGAGGGCTCTGTAACCGATAAGTCAGATGGAGACGTAGCGGTGCAGTCATGGTTTGGAAAAAAAATTGACGGGCCGCTTGTAGTGCAAATGTGTCCTCATCCACATTTAGCGCGCGGCGAATGCTCTCTGTGTAATCTGCAACCTGAGGAGGGCGCTCCATGGCGTGAAACACTCTCAAAAAAGATGTGGATTGCCCTGTGTAGAGGACAGGCGGGCACACCATGCAGCCCAGCGTTGCCTGCCTAGCCGCTTTGCATAGCGCCGTGCCCGCGCGGTTGCGCGGTGAAGAGTAGGAAGAGCCGATGGGTCATCGGGGTGACGAGTAGCGTAAAGATCCGCCTGGCGACGAAGAGCCCACAGATTCAAGAGATGTATGTCCGTGTTTGGGTCGTCTTCATTTACTGTAGTGGTAATAGTGTGAGTAGCGAGAACAGCACAGAGAGTAGACAGGGCTGAAGAGGGGTTGAATGTAGATAAATGATTGTCGGCGCGTACAGAGTCCAATGATGTTATTCGTACAGTGCGGCGTATTTTCCGTAGACGCGTAGGCGTGAGGGAGATAAAAATAGGGCTGTGATTGCTACCCTAAGTATCAGAATCAACATCCCAACGAGGGTTACCGGGGCCTAACCGCCAAGTCAAATCAGGTGAATACGGGCCATCTGGTGGGCGAGTAGAAGTATTCGGGTGGTTTAAAAGTTGAAAGGAATGATCCGAAAAGCTGCCTTGAATGTGTGCACCCCTTGAAGAATCCGATGGGTAACCCCACGCAGTGTGTGCGCCGTTGAAGTCACTACCAACTAGAATAGGGATACCCGAGTTGGTAGAACGTAGAAAACCAACCCATCCCAAATTGGGAGATGCGGAGCCAGGACGTCTATAAAAAGAAACTAGGACAAGGGGTGTGCGTGCAAGTTTTACGAGAAGGGCGAAAACCTCTTGACGTGTGTTGCACCACCATGAAAGGTCGAGCGGTGCGTGCGGAACTGAACTGCGAATATAAATTGCAGATTTATCTGGGCTGAGGGAGGAGGCGGTGCAACGGCGATCAGGGATAGAGGGTGAATGGTATGCGCAGAAACCTGAAAGGCGTGGAAGTATATGATGCTCTTGCAGTAGGAATGCCCATGCCTTCAGCTTTCCGTCGCGAAGGGGGATGTTCACTTCAGAGGCCTTAGTAGCGAATCCTCGACAGTTCCACTGCACCACCATAGATGATGCGCTATCCATGACGAGGCCGAAGAGCTTCCACGATGAGGGATGTCACCAGCTTCATCACCGCTAATATCTTATCCAACGTCGGGGTAGTCACGGCTAACAGGTGATCGGCACCTGATTGTGACCCAGTGCTTACTCGAGGTGATTCCTCTGATTATTAGAATTCCTCGAGTTATTAGAATTCTTCGAGAGGATTGAGAACGACGCTGTTCCTGGCGCTGGGTAAGTTCGTCTAGTCGGCGGCGAGCCTCCGCGATTGCATTGTCTAAAGCTGTGTCTTCATCTGTGATATCCACATGTGATGGAAGCACAAGACGATTTGGCGTACCATTTGATCCGGCAAGGTGAGCCTCTTGTGCTTGTGTACGCTAGTGAGGAGATGTATGGTGAGCAGCGGGCTCAGATAAAGGTAGTTCAGGGAAGTCATTGTCGTCACATGCGAGAGCTGCAAAGCGATTACTTGTAGGAACATCCATTTTTGCAGGCGACGTGTGAAACTTCTTCGCTTTCTTCTTCTTTGGACAAGCGGGGGAGCGAATGTCATGGTCCGGCGATTTGCACAGGGCACAAGGAACTGTTGGTTCATTCATGTCGGCCACAGCTGCTGGATTAGGGCAGGTATTATGCATATGTTCTTCTTTGTGGCAGTGATAACAAAAAATACGACGAGGTCGGAAGGGCTGTGGTTTGACGATCGCACCGTAGTAGGTAAGGTACTTCGTGAGAGTAAACAGACCTTGCGGGATGAGCAGGTATGAGCCCCGGCGCCCCATAGGCCGTGCTTGCAGTACTACGTGAGTTGAGCAGCGTGCTTGCGCGCACCTCATCGGGAGGGCTCGTGCTGTCGACATGATAAACCATGCAGCGGAGGGTGTCAGGACGAGATGCAAAATATATTTGCACCGGGACATGCTTGCTGCCATCCAGGGGGATCTGCGTAGCTGCGCACATTTTCTGGGCGTCCATCAAGGATGGCAAGTTTACCGTGATGTTGTTCGACGGGCGATGGACGACAAACCCGCAGTAGTTCGAAGAGCCAAGAGCGTGGTCAATTGTGGCTTGAACATTCCGGGCAGGGATGGCAGTCATATCAAAGCGCAATGTAGGCTTGATGGTAACGCGGAACGAGTTCGCCGCAGGCGGAAGAGACCCTTGACTCACGGAGGCATCTGTGGATGAGGCTCAGACGCTGGTGACGGCCCTTGGTGGGAATACTGAACCGGCGCGACGGGCACAGTTTCTTGAGGGAGTGTCACGGGCACGGAGGCGTTGGAGCAGTCCATGTCACAGGCCAAAGTCGTAGCATCGGAAGACGGCGCAGGCTGGAGGCCCGGATGCGCTGACGATTGCGTGGACGTGGAGGCTGCGTCAGGTGGCAACACAGCGGGCATCCGCGTAGCTGTCGTAGACAACGCAGAATCCATGCAAACGCATAGCACGGCCTCGCTCGGCAGCGCCGAGCTAAGCCTAGCTTGCCTCTGAGGGTTCCGGTTGGGTTTTCTCACTTGAGAATGCGCCAACCTTGCCGGGAATATCTCCGCAGGGGCGTCTTCAGCATTCGGTCTCACGGAGGGCCCTGTCCGACCCACGCCATACGCGAGAAGACAGCGAAAAGCCAAAACACAGAGCTAGAAGCAGACACGTGGCCACCCACTAGGTCTTCGTCTCAGTCGCAGTTACGATGGCAAGCAGCAGTGGTATAGTGTTGGTGGTCGCGCCAAAAAAATTCGAAAAGAAAAAGCGACCGTCGCTACTGCTGCGTTAGGGATTGCCATAGCCGCGAAGGATAGCTTGGCATTAAATTGTATATTCACAGGCAGGCTGTACGAAAGAGACCATCAAAACAAGTGGACCACGGCAGTGCGGAGAATCAACGAATTCATTTGCCATATTTATCATTAATCTTAGCGTTTGTTTAAATTGTACGTTAAATCTTCCTGCGTATATTTAGCAGCTTCACACCGGCAGCCCTATTTTGTAATCGCAGACGTTTCGTCGCGCTTTGGCCTCTGACGTTTGTGAGGATTGATTTTTGAACTTCGTGCGTGCCTAGGTGTGTGCGTGGTGACTTGCGGACCACTGGAAAGGAACTTCAGTTCCTTTTAACGTCTGCGAGCACTACATTTCTAACACTGCAGTTCTGAGTTTGTACCTGCTGCCAAGGGCGTCCGCAGAATTTTTTGCATGGGGGGGGGGGGGGGGGGGGGCGTTGGTTGTTGGTGCCGAACGGTGGGGTGGGGCAGCTGTATGTTCGCAGCAAAAAGACACTGTTTGCGGAGTAAATTTATTTATTTATAAAAAATAAGTAAAATACACACATGAAAGAAAAATTTCAAACAGCAAATTAATGCGTGGCTTGTAAAGATACATAGGAGTCTATTAACGAGAAAACAATTAAAATTAATTAAAAAATGCCAAAATATATATCACTTCGGGGAGAAAAGTGCTCAGTCTTGCTGCATGCGGGTTCTCGATCCTCCCGAATGGATTATCAGCACACAGCACAATATGATCACAAACACGCAACTACAGCCACTCAATCAGTTTTCCTTGAACAGCATCTGCAGACGCCTCGGATTTCTCTGGGCGCATTACGTGATGACACGGGTGATAAAGCCATTCTGTGCTTCATTACATGCTCTCGGTGCAAACTCATCATGCAAAGGCCGTCCAGCCTATCGTTTGTCATCGCTGAGCGTAGCCAGGTATTCACTCTCCTCATTGTACTAAAGGAGCGTTCGACCGCACAGGTAGTAACTGGCAAAGCCACAGCCACCTCAGGCTTTTGCAACACCGGGGAACAATGTCTTGGCCTGAAGTAGAAGCTCGCAGTAAGTTATTTCTGATGGGTTCCCATTTTTGTTGCACCACAGCTCGTACCAAGAGATGGCTTCTTCCTTGAAGTTGACGATGCCGTAAAAGCATTGGAGTTCTTCGGCGAACTCAACACGGCTCAAGTGCTTCATTTTTGATGGATGCAGTTGGAGAAGTTTGAAGCTCTTCTCATTGCTTTCAGAAAAGCGGCGAGCTAAAGAGGCAGTGAGAGAGCCCAGTACGGCACATATATTGCCACACGGTAGTATTCCTCCGGCGATTGAATCCCGTAGTTGTCTCGGTGGGCCTGACGAGAGATGTGTCTTGGCACAGATATCACCACATTTAAGTGATTGGCTGCCTTCCTTGCTGCTTTCAAGATGTCAGAAAACTCGACAGCGTTTGTCCGGTGGTCGCGAAAAATACGTTGCAGCTCAGTGATGTGGTCATGCACAGAATGGAAGTCCATGGATGCACCTTGCAGAACGTTCGTAACTGGTTCGAGCCGAGCGCTGTACTTCGCTACAACGTGCAAGCAGACGATGAAAGATGAGCATGTTGTTGCGCAGTAGAGGATGTGAGCTCGTTGTCTAGTTGCAGCGTTCGAGCATGATTGCGTTGACGCGAGATCCTCGAGACCTTCGACTATGGCCACGTAATGCTCAGAGAATATCATAATGGACTTCTATTTTGCAGACCATCTTGTCTCACACAACAGCGGAATGTTGAGCACCTATTTTCTCCGGAGCACGCTCTCGCGAAAGAAGTTTATGGTTTGTTTGATCATCCCAATTGTGTTTCGAATTTCAGAGACGTCGTTCAAATCGCTGATGGCGAAATTTTTGTGACTTGCGCAGTTGAAAAATAATGCCTTCGGGAACTGTTGCTATATCATATTGTTCACTCCATCTTTTTTTAAGCTATTGTAGAGCATCCATCGTACGCCTGTCCAACGAAATTCGAAGGAATTAGCCCGGCATTCGTCAAAAGTTTGAAGATTGCAGCGGCAATGCAAGCGGAGTTTACCAGCTCTACAAATCCCAACAACTGCTCTTGAACGTACACTTCGACTCCCGCATTGTCAATAAAGCGAACGCCTATCGACATCTGCTCTTTTCCCGAGATGTCTGCAGTTTCGTCAGCAAGAACGGAAAAAGTAAACGATGTGTTAGCTTCGGCAAGTATCTGCTCTCTCAGGTTGTCGCCACATATTGTGATGATCTTGTTCTGGATGCGGACAGAAGTGCACTTAGCATTGCCAGCGGAAGAAGCGAAGTGTTCCTGAAGTAGAGTATCTCTATAGCTTCTACCCGAAAGTCAAGGAGATCATTGAAGACTCCACTATCGGACTGCTTGCCGCGAATTGGCAAGTCATGCGTCGCGCAAAAGAGAATGGTGCAAACTATTTGAAATAGTTTCTCCCGATTCCTTTCAACTTGCTCGTGCAGGGCTCTGTTCAGGCGCTGTACAACGAGTAGCTGCTTGCCTTTCCTCACATCCATAAAGTTCTGTGAGGCCGTCATTGCCTCCTGGTGCCATTGGGATTTTACGTGATCCCTGCACGCCTCGTGCATTTTTCTGTAGTTACTGAAAGCGCACACGAAAAAAACTACCTTCAGTACCCCGGTGAACATATGGAGGAAAAGTGACGCAAAAACGACAAATGGCGCCTTTCGCTGTCACTGAGTACGCAAGCCAAGAGGCGTAATCTCCCAGCCATTGGTGGCGAAAAGGCCTCTTTCCAGGTGTTACATCCTTGTTAAAGTCGTATGTAACATTTGGTGACCATGGCTTAGTAAGAAGATGTAGCTTTAAAAAGTCTGATATGCCAGTGAGTTTAGCTTTGCCCAGAAACTCGCCTAAGTCATATTCTTGAGGCAAGTTGTTTTCTTGCTGTTGTCTCCGGACTTCAATCCCAAGTAAGGAGAAAGGGAACCGTCTCGGCTTACTGCGTGACTGGAGCTCGCTGTTGGACGACTTCCTTCCATGGAGTCGACGACATCGGCTACTGTCCGGTGATGAAAGCTTGCATCACTCTGGTCAAATGCTACACCGTTGTCACATGTCACGCCAGAATCTTCAGGGGGGCGGTTGGATAATGCTTCGTCAGACAAGCGCTGACGCTTGAAGAAGCGCCAGATGTCCATCATTCAGGACCACGCGAGACAAAACTGGCTATGGAGTTCCTCGTGGTTGATAGTGTTAGAAAATATATACACTTTGATTGGAAAAACATTTGAATACGTACGCTGAAAACAGAAACTAGCTATATATACAACAAGAACTTATTTACAGCATAAATGCACGCTCGCAGCTTCATACGCCTCGCTCGATCTTGCTCGCGCATCCGCACAGTGGATCAAGCGCGCACACACTGCTCGCCGCTCTCTCGTCCGCTGTCTCGCTTGTTCTCAGCTCCGTTGACAACCGGCCACTTAAATACCTGCCTACTCGCCCGTGGGGAAGGAGAAAAGCATCCGCTTTTCTGCTTCTCCAAGGCGCGCCTAGCCGGCCAGGGAAGGGTACGGCATTCCGAAACTCCCACAAGCTTCTAGCTGAGCGCAACCTAGCGTTTAGGGGCAGTGAGAAGATTTTTGGTTTACCGAGAAATGGTAATTATATGGGAGTGCTTAAGGCCATTGCCAAGTTTGATCCCTTTCTAGAGGAGCACATCAAACGGAACGATAACAAAGGAAAATGTCACCCATCGTATCTGCCAAAAACCATTTGTGATGAATTTATCGAGCATATATGGCATAGGCTGCCAAGGAACGTCTCGTTGACGAAGTGAAAAGCGCAAAATACTTCTCTTTAATTGTTGATTCGAGTCCACACCTTACTCACGTTGGTCAGCGGTCAGTTGTTTTACGATACTATTTAAATGGGAAAGTGTACGAACGCTTTCTTGGATTTGTTCCAATCGAATCGCATACCGACTTGTATCTTTTCGATACCGTGATGTCCCTCTTGACGGCCAGTGGCATCTCAATTGATGATTGTAGAGGCCAAGCTTATGATATTGCAAGTAATATATCAGGAAAATACAAAGGACTGCAAGCTCAAATCAAACACCTGAACGAATTGGCAGTCTACGTGCCGTGTGCTGATCATTCACTGAACTTAGTTGGCGCGTGTAGCGTTGACAGTTGCCTTGAGGCAGTCAAATTTTTCACTGTAATCCAGAGACTGTATGTGTTCTTTGCTCTCTCACCTAAGCGATGGAGGTATCTGTTGGACAGCATGGGCGGAACTGGCCAGCAGCTTGTTTTGAAAAGTCTCTCTGAGACCAGGTGGTCGAGACACGCTGAATCATGTAAAGCCATTCTGAAAAATTTCAATGCAGTCTTGTGCTGCTTTGAAGCTATATCAAAGAACGAGGAAGAAAACGGTGACACTATAAACGAAGCACACTCTTGAAGAAAATGCCAAAACTAGATATTGCATTCATGGCGATTTTCTGGAGTGAAATCTTGGGGCACTTTGACAAAACGAGCGTAGCACTTCAGAAACCAGGCCTAGACATTTCAACTGCTGTAGGCCTGCTGAGCTCTCTAGAATGCTTTGTTAATTCTTTGCGACCTCCCTTTGATACCTTTGAAGAGAGAGCACGCACGCTAAGTACCAATCAATGTTATCAAGATGAGGGCAAACGCATCGTTTTCAGTAAGCACCCGGACGAAAAAGCGATAGCGCGCTACAAGGTAGAAAAACGCTTATCGTAGAGACCTACAGTGTTGTGCTTGACAGTCTGGGCTCTGCTTTGCGAGTGCGAAAGGCTGCCTTCACTGAACTCAGAGAAAGGTTCGGATTCTTAAAATTGCAGACAGAAGTTGGGAGCGAGGCCTCTCTGGCACAGCAGCCTGAGAAGTTGGTGAAAACCTACAAAAATGATTTGGAGCCAGCATTTTCCTCTGAAATCGTTCAGTTTGCGAACTTTCTGCACAACTCTGTGTGCCAGGACACGAGTCCCCTGGGAATAATGAAGTTGCTGCACGAAAGCTTATTGATGTGTTTCCGAACCTTTCTTTTGCTTTGCGAATGTACATAAGCATACCCGTGGCAAACTGTGAGACCGAATGATCGTTTTCCACGTTGTCGCTGATAAAAAATCGCCTTCGTCCGAGCCTTGTTGACGACAAGGTGATCTCGCTTGCTATCATGTCGATTGAAAGTGACCTCCTCCGCGATCTATCCTTCGAACAGACTATACCTGATTTCGCCAAAGGAAAGGCGCGAAAGATGCCATTTTAAAAGCGTACTGTTTGCGCTATACATGAATAGTTCCATTAAGTTTCTTGTGTCGCCTCACAGCCTCCACTTTGTCAATGAAACGCTGAGCAGTGTAATTCAAGGTATGCAAATCTTCGTTGTTCATCTCTTGTTTGTTCTTCTTGTGATATTTAGCGTGCTTATAAAGAACTGTATTTTTTTATAGTGCCACGTTTATTTGGTGTCGTCCTTTGTTGTCTTACCTTAATCGAAAATATTTTCAAATAATGTTTTGTAATTGCATTTGGTAATTTTCATCTGTATTCTAGTACATTTTTATGGTGTTTGTACTGCCTTAAGTATTGTATATATCTATTGCATATTTACAGTGTAACGTGTATAATGAATACTGCAGTCTGATGCTTGAATTTTAATAAAGAATGTATTGGATACAATCATGCGTCTCCTGACGGGATTAAACTTAGTGATGCAAACAAAGCCTAGCTTCAGAAGGATCGACATCTGAGCTGTGTTGTCTTTTCTACGTTCTTGTTCGTCTTGAGTGCACTAAACTTTTCCTTAAAGCCTAGCGTTTGCTGGAAACAGAATGCAGATTAATCACAAAGTGAACATATGTGTTGGTGTTTACAACAGCACGCATTTCCAGCAAGTTTCGTTGTTTTCCTTATAATAATAACAATAACAATCCCGTTGATCGCACTTCGTTCTTTTTAATTTGGTGGAATTAAAATGAAACATGAAATATTTCCGGTAGCGTAGCAGGCTACAGGGGGGGGGGGGGGGGGGTCAGCGTAGGGAAAGGGGTCTGCATGCGCATTAGCCCAGGGCCCCCATTTTTCTTAATCCGGCCCTGGACATATGCTTGAATTAAGCTCTCAATTTATCTGATTATCTCCGAAGATGAACATGAGCACAGCACTCACGAGCATAATATCAAGGATAAATTCTGCATAAGCTAGCCTACCTGAATAAAACCCGCATACTGGGGAAAGCGGCAGGATCGACCCTTACAACGTATTGGCTATTATGCGAGTATATGCGTTGCATAAATCACGACGTGTTCTCCGCATGCGCCCGGTGATCACTGATCTCCACTAGGGGGCTGGATGCCGCATCGGGCGCCCGAAAGTGAAGCCACCGGAAGTTGGGCAGCATGTCCCGAAAGTCAGCCTTTGGCAGTGCACGAAATCGGACCTCAGCACGGTTTTTCTGTTTTAGTTTCCGTTTTCCACTTAGCACCTTGTCTTTTCGATATTCTCGTCTTTTTTCATGACAATGCCTACCTGTTGCGCCATCAACTGCATGAGGAGAGCAGCAAAGTCCTCGGGAAAGACGTTTAAAATATAAGGGTCTATTGCATCTCTAAGGGACGACACTAGCAGACGACAGAACGTCGCTACACAATGTACGTACAGAGCCTCGTGTGCTCAGCTCTCTGTCGTCCCGTTGCGCTTGCGTCGCCAACTCTGCTCTTTGTTGTGATGCACGTTGTCACGCTCTAAGCCCAAGTTATACCATCAATGGGGTATAAATTTAAGAAAGAAAAGGTGGAAACCTTCATTAGGCAGCCGACTTTGCAGTGAACATTTTACCGAATTATGTTTAGACCGAAACGGAGTGGGGGCGAGGCCACAATCTGGTGGGGTGCCGTCGGCGTTCTGCTGGTACACATTAGCGCGTCCAAAAGGTATATGGTACTACTTTTTCGACGGAGCTAGTGTATCAAGTACTGTTTCCTACTGTATCAAATTATGCCTGAATGGGATGTTATTCTTGATGCTTGGTGCAGTTGACTTCTAACAATGCTTGTCACACGCTCTGCAGCATTCGCCTTCCTCGTCAGTCGTTTCTCTCGTGATGTGTAGATGAAACATGGCTGTGATATTGAGTTAGATTAAAAGCACGTCGGAAAGGTAAATGACACCTTAAAGCGATAAACATCAGCTGCCATCGATGAGAGGAGACATCGTCCGCCATTAATCCGAAACTGAGACAGCAGAAGTTCGAGTGTCAGGATTTCCGCGCCATTGCCTTTTCTTTGCTACACGAAAATTTGCTTTTAAGATGGCCTAGACTTATCGTCATTCCACTACTTACCCTAATTACGCTCGTAAGACAAGAACCAGATCAGAAAATAGTGTTTAATGCACGTACCCCTTTGCCGCGGCATGGTGAGACCTGCATGCCTGTTTTCTTCGGTTTCTCTGAAATTACAGGGTTCCCCAAGCAATGCACAGATTTCTCGCGTTGACCTAGCTTATTCCTTTGATATTACAGCAGCCGTTACAGGAAAACAACGCGAAAAACTGAGAACGGAAGGGCGAAAGACGCGACTTTTTGCATTGAAATACACAGCAGACACCGAACTTCCGAGATATATGCCTCCGAACTTCCGGTGGCTTCACTTGCGCCCATTTCGCAAAGCGGGAATGCGGCATCCAGCCACCTCGTAGAGATCAGTGGTGAAGATATATATATATATATATATATATATATATATATATATATATATATATATATATATATATATATATATATATATATATATATATATATGTAAAGTAGTGGTGACGGCAGTCGAAGCAGCGATGAAGACGGACGAAAGGGTCTTCTAAAAGAAAACTGTTTATTGGGCTGACTTGCACCCAAAATGGACTGAATCACTCGCGGTGGCGAAGCTACAAGCGTGCTCGGCGGTCGTCGAACAGAATGCCCGCCGCTGTCAGCCGTGCTCAATTTAAAGCTGATAGCGAACTTTCGAGATAAAGCGTGCAAAGTTACTAGAACATTCCGGAACAACGTAGAATCAGTTCTGCCTGGCTGCGATCAATCGAGATAAATCTAGTCGCGTCTTGAGTCGAAAGGAAAGCGATAAGGTGGTGTGGCGGCAGATTTGAAAAACGAACAAACATTGCAAATATTCGCGGCATTACTCCCCTCTCAAAGAAGCATCGACCCGATGCATTAAAACAAATAATGCGACTAGTAAGAGAAAAAACGGATCTTGCGAAAATAGAGCATGGAAATGCAGCGGCCTTTATCGCGCATAATACAGCTTCAGACGGACTACACGGACAACTTCTGGTCGTACGCGGCGTCGCTGGGATGCAGTCATTGCGTCAGGGATGACTTCATAATCCAGTTCACCTAGCCGGCGAAGAACCTTGTACGGGCCGAAATAGCGGCGCAAAACCTTTTCACTCAATCCACGGCGGCTAATGGGCGTCAACACCCAGACTTGCTCTCCTGGCTTGTATTCCGCGTTGCGTCTTCGTAGGTTGTAGCGTCTGGCGTCGGACCGCTGCTGATATTTGATCCGAAATCGGGCAAGCCTTCGAGCTTCTTCTGCGCGTTCAAGGTAGGCGGCAACGTCGACGTTCCCTTCTTCTGTAACGTTGGGCAGCATGGCGTCTAGCGTGGTCGTGGCTTCCCTGCCATGGACGAGTCTAAAAGGCGTCATCTGGGTGGTCTCCTGCACTGCGGTGTTGTAGGCGAAGACGACGTAAGGCAGGATGACATCCCAGGTTTTGTGTTCGGCATCGACATACATGGCGAGCATATCGGCGATGGTTTTGTTCAGGCGCTCGGTCAGTCCGTTGGTCTGCGGATGGTATGCAGTTGTCCTCCGGTGGCTGGTTTGGCTGTAGCGCAGGATGGCTTGCGTTAGTTCCGCAGTGAATGCCGTTCCTCTGTCCGTGATGAGCACATCGGGGGCGCCGTGTCGAAGAAGAATGCACTCCACGAAAAATTTGGCGACTTCTGCTGCTGTTCCGTTCGGTAGGGCTTTCGCCTCGGCGTAGCGGGTCAGGTAGTCGGTCGCTATAATGATCCACTTATTTCCAGATGTTGACGTTGGAAAAGGGCCAAGCAAGTCCATGCCAATCTGCTGAAAGGGCCTTGAGGGAGGTTCAATGGGGTTCAGAAATCCTGCTGGTCGTGTGGGAGGAGTCTTTCGTCGCTGGCAATCTCGGCAAGTTTTCACGTAGTGTGCGACATCGGCAGTCTGGGCCAGTAATACTTGTCTTGAATGCGGCGGAGGGTGCGAGTAAACCCGAGATGTCCAGTTGTCGGCTCGTCGTGTGAAGCTTGTAGAACTACTTCGCGGAGACAAGTAGGTACAACAAGGAGGTACACTGTTTTGTTCGTTGTAAAGTTCTTCACAAGGACCTCATTCTGCACACAGAAGGAAGACAGTCCTCGCTTGAATGAAGCGGGGGGTGAAGAAACCTTGCCTTCCAGGTACTCGATGAGGCCTTTTAGGTCGGGGTCCGAGCGTTGCTGCTGAGCAAAAGAGCTGGGGCTGATGGGTCCCAGGAAGGCGTCCTCATCGTCGTCCGGCGGCGGTGCATCTACAGGGGCTCGTGAGAGGCAATCGGCGTCAGAGTGCTTGCGTCCGGACTTGTAAACGACGGTGACGTCAAACTCCTGGAGACGCAGACTCCATCGAGCGAGTCGGCCAGAGGGATCCTTCAAATTGGCAAGCCAGCAGAGCGCGTGGTGGTCGCTGACCACCTTGAACGGCCGTCCGTAGAGGAAGGGGCGGAATTTCGACGTAGCCCAGATGATGGCAAGGCACTCCTTCTCAGTTGTCGAATAGTTAGCCTCGGGCTTGGAAAGGGAACGGCTATCGTATGCGATGACTTTCTCCAGCCTGTCACTTTTCTGAACGAGGACGGCGCCTAGTCCCACGCTGCTTGCGTCGGTATGAACTTCAGTATCGGCGTTTTCATCAAAATGCGCAAGGATCGGGGGGGGGACTGTAAACGACGCTGAAGTTCTTTGAAGGCTTGTGCTTGCAGCGCTTCCCATTTAAACGGCTCGTCTGCCTTCGTCAGTTGGGTCAGGGCCTCGGCGATGCGCGAAAGGTTTTTCACAAATCGTCGGTAATATGCGCACAGTCCGAGAAATCTGCGCACTGCTTTCTTATCGGCCGGCGGTGGAAACTGTTCAATAGCAGCTGTTTTCTGCGGGTCTGGGCGTACTCCTTCCTTGTAAACGATGTGGCCTAGAAACAGCAGCTCTTCGTAGGCAAAGTGGCATTTCTCTGCTTTCAAGGTTAGGCCAGACGACTTGATTGCGTCTAGTACAGTTCGAAGTCTTTTGAGGTGCTCTTCAAAGTTCGAGGCGAAGACAACGACGTCATCTAAATATACCAGACAAATTTGCCACTTCAGGCCTGCCAACACTGTATTCATTACTCACTGAAACGTCGCTGGTGCGGAACAGAGACCAAATGGCATCACCTTGAACTCAAATAGCCCATCCGGAGTTATGAATGCTGTCTTCTCGCGATCTCTTTCGTCGACCTCAATTTGCCAGCAGCCGCTCTTGAGGTCCATCGATGAGAAATATTTGGCGTTGCAGAGGCGGTCCAGTGTGTCGTTGATGCGGGGGAGGGGGTAGACGTCCTTCTTTGTTATGTTGTTCAAGCGGCGGCAATGCACGCAGATTCGAAGTGCGCCATATTTCTTTCTCACTAGAACAACCGGTGCCGCCTATGGGCTGTTTGAAGGCTGGATGACGTCGTTGCGAAGCATTTCTTCGACTTGTTCCCGGATGGCTTGTCGTTCTCGCGGTGACACACGGTAGGGGCTTTGACGGAGAGGTCGGACGTGTTGATCCTTTATAATGCGATGCTTGGCAATTGGCGTCTGTCGCACATTCGGCGATGTCAAAAAACATTCACTGTAGCTTTGAAGCAGATTGCGGATCTGGTCTTGTCTGTTCCGGAGTAGGGCTGGGTTGATGTCGAAAGTGGGCGAGTTCTCTTGGTCAGGCGAATCTTCTGCGGAGGAGTCGGAGAGGGCGAAGGAGTCTCGTACGTCAGATATTTTTTCGAAGAAAGCAATCGTCGTTCCTCTCTTAATGTGCCGGTATTCTTCGCTGAAGTTAGCAGTACTTCGGCCTGGCCATTGTGGAAATGTGCGATGCCTCTTGCGATGCTGATTCCTCGGTCTAGAAGCAACTGCATGTTCCCCTCGATGATGGCTTCAGCGTTAATGGCTTTCGTGGCGCCTACCGTCACGATAACGCTTGATCGGGGTGGGACGCTCACTTATTCCCGCAGAAAACTTAGGGCAACGTGATTTGCCCCAGTTTTCATCGAAGCGATGGCTTTGTACGTCGAAAGCGTGACCTGCTTGGATCGGAGGTCGATGATCGCCTGATGCTCATTAAGGAAATCCATACCCAAGATCACTTCACGGGAGCATTGCGGTAGCACAACAAAGGTGGCAGGATATGTATGTCCTTTGACAGTCACTCGCGCTGTGCATCGTCCTGATGGCGTAATGAGGTGGCCCCCTGCGGTGCGAATTTGTGGGCCTTCCCAAGCCGTTGTGACTTTTCTCACCTGCGCAGCGAATGTTCCATTCATCACCGAGTAATCGGCTCCTGTGTCGACTAGAGCGGTAACTTTCCGGCCGTCGATAGTCACTTCTAAATCGGAGGTCCTGGCTTTTGCATTGCATGTCGCTCTCGGCGTCGGGTCACGGCTTCGTCGCGTATGCGAGTCGCGGGTGGGGCGTGTGGTCGAAGCTCTTCTGGGTGGCGGCGTCGTTTTCAAGGCAGCCTGCGTCGTGGTCGGGGTTCTCATTGTGTGCGGCGTTGGTGCAGCGAGTTCCGGTTCCTTATGAGGCGTCGCGGGTGCAGCGTCTTCATGGGGCGTGGTCGTTGGAGGATCTTCGGCGTTTCGCTCTTGAGCAATCTCACCTCCAGAGGTTGCTGCCTTTAGTTTCCCCTACGGGGGCTGGGGGACCTTCCTCGTACTGCGGCTGCGTAGCTGCGGCGTGGCGACACAAAGCGCGAGGTTGACGGCGATGGTGAGCGCGAAAAGCGGTTCGGCGTGTACTCTTCTCGACGCAGGTACTCGTCGATTTCCTGCGGACGTTGTCCGAAGCGTGGTCGTGGGGCGTTAACGGCAAATCCTCGAAGACCGATACGTCGGTACGGGCAGTGACGAAGAATATGGCCGGCCTCACCGCAATGGAAGCACAACGGCCGGTTGTCGGAAGTCCTCCAGGCGTCGCATTTCCTGGGGCTTGAGCGTCGGTCATAGGTTGGGCGGGCGGGGGCTGGGAGGCGGCGTTGTGGAACAAGTGGCTCATCCCGGGGAGGACGTGGGGGTTGTCGTTGGGGCTGAGCAGTCCTTACTGCAGCGGCGTAGGTCATGGCCTGGGGTTCTGTGGCCGTCGGGGTGCCAAGTGCGTGTTGCACTTCTTCCCGTACCACGTCCAGCAGAGTCGCTGTTTGTGGCTGTGGGGACGATGACAGTAATCGGCGTAGCTCCTCTCGGATGATTTCGCGGATAACTTCCCGCAAGCTGTCGCTGGTGGTGGCCGGCGTGTCCGAACGGATTGCACAGGCAGAGGAAGGGCGGTTGTACTGCCGAGCTCGGACGTCGAGGGTCTTCTCCATCGTGCAGGCTTCTTGCATGAATTCCTCTACTGTTTTTGGCGGCTGGCGGACGAGGATGCCAAAGAGTTGTTCTTTTACGCCGCGCATTAAGAACTGAAATTTCTTTTCCTCGGTCATCCTGGGGTCGGCGCGGCGAAATAGGCGCTTCATCTCCTCGACGTAACCGCGGACGGGCTCATTCGGAAGCTACATCCCGGACACGAGGAGTCGTTCGGCTCTTTCTTTCCTCACGACACTGGTGAATACCTTCAATAGTTCTCTCTTGAATAGCTCCCATGTCATAAGGGACGACTCGTAGTTTTCGTACCACGTGCGTGCGGAGCCATCCAATGAGAAGAACACGTGTCCAATTTTTGCCGCATCATCCCACTTGTTGAATGACGCCACGCGCTCAAATTGATCCAACCATTCTTCAGGGTCTTCGCCTAGGGAGCCATTGAAAGTTGGCGGCGCCCGCGGCTGCTGCAGTATGATCGGTGCGACATCTTCGGCGAGGTTGCGGTGCTCGTAGCAGCGTCTTTTCGCTGTCTGGTGTGGTCCGGCAGTTTCCCGCACTCAGGCTCTTCTCCCTGGAGACGTCGGCTGGCTCGCTGAGCTGCTGGCTCGTCCTCGGGTGCAAAGCGCTGAAGGCTGTCTTCACGACTTAACGGGGGCGTCTGGAACATGGAAGGCTACCCAGAACCTCCACCAGATGTCACGTAGTGGTGACGGCAGTCGAAGCAGCGATAAAGACGGACGAAAGGGTCTTCTAAAAGAAAACTTTATTGGGGCTGACTTGCACCCAAAATGGACTGAATCACTCGGCGGCGGTGAAGCGACAAGCGTTCTCGGCGGTCGTCGAACAGAATGCCCGCCGCTGTCGGCCGTGCTCAATTTAAAGCTGATAGTGAACTTTCGAGATAACGCGTGCAAAGTTACTAGAACATTCCGGAACAACATAGAATCAGCTCTGCCTGGCTGCGATCAATCGAGAAAAATCTAGTCGCGTCTTGCGTCGAAAAGAAAGTGATAAGGTGGTGTGGCGGCAGATTTGAAAAACGAACAAACATTGCAAATATTCGCGGCATATATATATATATATATATATATATATATATATATATATATATATATATATATATATATATATATATATATATATATATATATATACCAAAAGTGATTTCTGGCAGCTGATTTGGTCAATATAATATAAAATCACAAACATTGAAGAAACATAACAGGATTTAATTCACGACGTTTCGGCTGGAGGACCAGCCTTTTTCGAGTGTGTCCTCCAGCCGAAACGTCGTGAATTAAATCCTGTTATGTTTCTTCAATTTTTCGTGATTTTATAATGTATATATATATATATATATATATATATATATATATATATATATATATATATATGTATATATATATATATGTGTGTGTGTGTGTGTGTGTGTGTGTGTGTGTGTGTGTGTGTGTACCGGGGCGGGGGGGGGAGAGGCGCCTCGGTGCACTGGGAGTGTGTGCAAGCACCGGGCGGGGGGAGAGGAGCCTCGGTGCACAGGAAGTGTGTGCAAGCACCGGGCGCGGGGAGAGGAGCCTCGATGCACTGGGAGTATGTGCAAGCACCGGGCGGGGGGAGAGGACCCTCGGCGCACTGGGAGTGTGTGCAAGAACCAGGCGGGAGGAGCCTCGCTGCACTGGGAGTGTGTGCAAGCACAGGGCGGGGGGGGGGGGGGGGGGTGGAGAGGAGCCTCGGTGCACTGGGAGTGTGTGCAAGCACCGGGCGTGGGGGAGAGGAGCCTCGGTGCACTGGGAGTGTGTGCAAGAACCGGGCGGGGGGGGAGAGGAGCCTCGCTGCACTGGCAGTGTGTGCAAGCACCGGGCGGGGGGAGAGGATCCTCGGTGCACTGGGAGTGTGTGCAAGCACCGGGCGGCGTATTTCCGTTTGCTAGCCGCTGCAGACAAGCTCAATGTTGCCCACGCCAACGCGCGCGCGGATCAGCTGTTGCCATGACAACTATGTACATGCCATGGTTGCCTACGCCAACGCGCACGCGGAGCAGCTGTTCCCATGGCAAAGTGTGGAAAATAGACTCGACGCCGGTAATTGCAAACGGCGGCGCCCAGCCGCCTCTGGGTGTTCGTGCTTTTCGATGACAGCAACGATGACTGCCGCTTGCGGCGACTATCAGACTATGAGAGTGCCGTTTGGACAAGCTTAATTCAAGGTGGGTATTTTGTTCGCTTTCATTCTTTGCATCTACGCCGGTGAGGCGGTGAAGCAACGATGTCTGCCGTAGGGGTGGTATGCGATAAGTTTAACGAAGGTGAGTAATTTATCTGGGACAACTGTGCTGTCCCAGTTTTTTTTAGTGCGTAAGAGACTACATGAATACATGGCGTAAAAGAGTGCCGTTTGGGCAAGCTTAATTGAATGTATGTGCAAATGGCTGCGTTCCACGACCACAGAACAGTTTACCTTGTGGACTTTCTTCTTAGAGCGGAACAGAAAGAAGTTGTGAAGAACAAGGTACCGTGATTGGTACAGGTAAATATTCTTGGTAATGCTCTTGTTTTATTGGAAATTTGCCACAACTAGGGCTATTTTCATCTTGTTCAATCATGCAAATGTTTTAGAACCTCCTAGTAATTTCTGGCTTTTTTTGGATATGCCCAAAATTTGGTTCCTACGCGCGCACGCAGCTTACTTGCAAAATCAGCTGGTGATGTCAACACCTGTAGTTCACCTTTTGGTGTTTTCCGTCTTATTAAAGCTCAGTTTTCGGTGACAGCAGTTCCTTTGACATTAGAATATCATAGTCTGTCGAGTAGCAGGTCAACTTTAATTTATCCTCAATGTTCTTTTAAGTTTGGTTTGATTTGTGCCCAGTCATAACTGAAGCTTATATTGTGTGTAGTTATGCAGCATTCATTTGGGGGCTGAAATTTTTCAGAGCACTTTAAAATTACTCTCAAAAGTGCACTTCATCCTTAAATAATTTAGTTAACATGAGGTTTACGATTGCTATGCACTGAGAGAGCAATAAAACCTGCTCATAACTGTACATTGTACAAAGATTGCTTTTGAATATCGGGTCTAAAGCTGTGTAAGTGAGGTTGTATAATGACTAATAATAAGCTGGTCCATCTAAAACGAGACCTTTCATATGCGCAATTTCATATTCCAGAGAGCTGTGGCGTACAAAGTTCCTGAACGGCAAACACTGAAATATACACCTCATTAGTGTTGCACCCAGCTTCAGTGTATGTTGACTCGAGATAGATTGCTCGAAATGTAGGTGCATAAAACTATATCTGAAGGGAATTTAGTGAGGAAATCACTTCCAGTTCTCAACATTTGAAAGGGTCATACACTTAGTGTAACGCTGAACAAACTTGCTAAGGCTTAGTCCCGTTTTGAGCTGTGCTAATTTCCCTTGCAATTCTACATGTATGAAATTATATGCATTTAAAAAAAAGATGAGGCCAGGCATGGTGTCAGTGAGGTTATTAATTGTTTCATTCTTGCTGAGATGGCCGTATGTGCTGCTAGGCTAAGCTTTCTCCAACCGTTACGAATTGCAAACATACTCATGAGAGAAGAAAGTTGGCACATTTTGTAGGTGCCCGTCAGAGTTGTTTCATACATTGCACAAGTAGTGTACTTTATTACATAGATAAGCTTCATGCAGTTACTATAATCTGAACTGCATGAAAAGGTTGATGCAGTGTGAACATGGTTAAACAAGAATAAAGGGAGGTCGCATTAAATGTCATACTGTCACTCCCTTTCGAAAATGACACCTAATTTTGGTTACATCCTGTCTTCTCTGTAATGAAGCATAAGATATTAGAATACATGGATCACCACATGGTATTTAGCTAGGCCTGCTATGTGATTTAAAATTCAATTTATTTTCTCATGCTGTTTCGCTTTAGACAGCCAGACAATGGCTATGACATGAAAGGTCAGTATAGGTCACTGCTTCTTCATTTGTAGTCATTCTCACTCTTGAGACAGGCTGGTTTTAGCATTGCAGTTAATGAAAACAAAGAAGGAGCAGTTATATTGCAGTTTATTTTATGCCGCATGTGGCGCACACCGACCTTTGATATCACAACTATCTCCTAGCTGCTGGAATCAAAACAGCATCAAGAGGAAATTCGATTGTAAATTATTTAGCGACTGATGTGTATGGGGTGATCCATATATACTCATGTCTAACGCATCGTTTCAAACAAGAAAACACGCAAGCAACGATTTGGTTGGTGGGTATAGTCCTGTAAAAAGAACAGTGAAAAAGCAAGAAAGGAAGGAGGAAAAATTAGAACTACACACACACACAGCAATTGAAGAGCAATGAAGAGAGGATGCGAGTGTGTTCCATGCCTTACCTGCATTATGTTTCTCACGTCAAGAAAGATCCAGGCAGGTAACGAGTAAGCCTCTGTTTTTGGTGCAATTTATGCGAGGAGCTCCAAATTTTTGTGGACTTTGGCAATACATTTTGCTGCATGAATGTTCTGTCTTCTCAAGCTTAGAGTGGCATTCCTATGTCGTTTTAGAGGCATAACTGCTTCATGGTGCTTTTCTAAATACACATACTGACTATAAATATGAGAAAAATGTGGAGATGGTGCAAAGACAACGGCGACATTCTTGAAAGAACAAAAATGAACAAGGATACTGTACCATTTTCACTATGAGCTCAGGCCCACCTATTGAGTTGTTGAATTCCAACAGCATTTCGTGAATGAATATTCATCTAGGACCACTGTTTATTTCCAGAAATGAGACCACTGCTGCCACTCAGAACACTGAAATGCAAAAGCTACAAAGGAATAATTTCAAAGCATATTAGGAAAAATAAATCTGTCACAACAAGAAACACACTGGCATCAATGGCAAATATGTTGAGAGATGTTTGAATGAATAGACTCTTTTGGTACAACCTTTGTCCTTCGTTCCATCAACTAACGGCCACAAATTTTAGACCTCTTCTCGTAAGCTTGCCAAAGTGTACCCAAGGATGAGCAAAAGATTAAGAGCTCAAAGAGTTAACAAAAAATGACATAAGCGAACACAGTGCGCCTCACGGCCATCAACAAGGCCCTTTATTCCAACTTGCCGCTCATTAAAAAACATTCCATTTGGTAAGACCGACTGTGGGGCTAAGTTGGTGCATGGTTTTGAAAACAGACGCGCAAAAGAGACAACGCTGGGGGAAGACCGACGAAACAAGTGCAACTGTTTATTGACCTATTGAAGCAAGTGAATATATAGACAAAAAGGCAAGAGCAGAGAGGGACTTACACAGGCGCACAAGTCGAAACAAAACGGTAACAAATGGCTATAGAAAAAAATGTGTCTCAGGACATATCTAAAGAGACACTTTCTTTTCTGTCAATTGTAAGCGAGGGCGTGCTTACATAATCTCTTCCGCCTTTGTTGATGTGGAACGCCTCTATAAGTTCACGGGCTGTAGTATCTTTGCCCCTGCTTAGGATTTTTGTTTCCTTCAGCTTCGCCTGGCATTTTTTCTTCTTTTTCCCTGCAGGCTTTACAGTAATGTGGGAAGAAAGAACCCATGCCGTTCTTTAATGCGTGATTATGGTCAGCAAGGCTATCATTAATACATCAGCCTGCTTGGTCAATGTAAGATTTCCCACACCTCAGCGGGATCTGATAAACTACGCCCACTGCACACTTCACAAACGGCGTCACATGCTTTTTCTGGCATTCTGCTTTTTCCGGTTTGTTTCAATCCATTTTGCCACACAAAGAGAACAGCTTTTTAAGGGTGGAAAAACTACACGATCTTTAAACTTTGCCTCAGTATGTTTCAGATTGTGTGCCATCTTATGAATATAAGGAAGTATCACAGGTTTAGTTTTCTGTTTGGCAACATCATTTTTGCACTGTTATTACGCTTTTATTTTTTAAATATTTTTCAGTAACACTTCGGCAACTGAGCAGAGTAGGATAGCTAGCTTGTTGAAGCCTGGTCTTGCCTTTTTGGTGATCTATTCACTCGTTTTCCAAGTGAATACACAGTTGCAGAGTTGCACTTATTTCGTCTGTCTTTCTCCTGTGTTGTTTTGTTTTGTGCATTGTTTTTTTTCAAAATTCCATTTGGTGACACCTGACTGCCCCAAATGGCGGAAGTAGATGCACATCTGCTTCTGGCATTTTGGCCAATTAGGTGTCGCTGAAAGGGACCTTTTCAAAAGGGACACAAATTGGAATACAGGCCGAGATTCGCCTACCGTGTGGGAGTATGCCCATTTGGCAATGCACTGTAGTAAAAGCAAGAAACATGGCTGCTGCCCTGCCTTTGAAAACGCAGTGTTACAGTGTTGTTTGCAAAGGCAAGATGTAAAACTGAGGCTTTCATATCACCAAGAATGCCGACAAAAATATATGAGCCCGCCATCTATCTTCATCATTATCATCATCAGCATGACTGCGCCCACTGTAGGGCAAAGGCCTCTCCCATGTCTCTCCCATTAACCCTGTCCTTTGCCAGCTGCAGCCACCGTATCCCCGTAAACTTCCTAATCTCATCCGCCCAGTTAACTTTCTGCCGTCGCCTGCTACTGTTGCCTTCTCTTGGAATCCACTCCGTTACCCCTAAGGACCAATGGTTGTTTTGCCTTCGCATTACATGCCCTGCCCAAGCCCATTTCTTCCTCTTAATTTCGACTAGGATGCCATTAACCCGTGTTTGTTCTCTCACCCACTCTGCCCGCTTCCGGTCTCATAACGTTACACCTAACATTTTTCTTTCCATGGCTCGCTGTGTTGTCCTTAACTTAAGCTGAACCCTTTTTGTTAGCCTCTACGTTTCTGCCCCATAGGCGAGTACCGGCAAGATAAAGCTGTTGTACACTTTTCTGTTGAGGGATATTGGTAAACTGCTATTAATGATCAGAGAGAACCTGCCATATACGCTCCACCCTTCTTATCCTTCTAGTTATATCCCTCTCATGATCCGGATCAACAGTCTCTGCCTGCCCTAAGTGACATATTCCCTTACCACTTCCAGCATCTCGCTTCCAATTGTGAACTACTGTTCCCTTGCTAGGCTATTGAACATTACCTTGGTTTTCTGCATGTTAATTTTTAGACCCACCGTTCTGCTCTGCCTGTCTAAATAATTGATCATGCTTTGCAATTCATCTCGTGAGTGACTCAGCAAGGTAATGTCATCAGCAAATCACAGATTATTTAGGTATTCTCCATTAACTCTTAACCCCAGCTGTTCCCAATTCAGGCCACATGATGTTATAACCCTTTATTTTTGCTGTAGTATGCAGTCTTCCCTTCATATTTTGTGCATATACAAGGTACTTGAATAGCACCATCTGCCGGGCTAGTTGGTTGCGATCCATATGTATCAGCAGCGTGAACACAAAAAGGAAGAAGAAGGAGAAGATAGTACAGAGCGCTGAACTTTCAACTTTTATTTGAATGAAAACTGAACCCGCACTTGTATACACACACCAAGAAAAGCCCACCAGAGGGATTGGTCAAGCCACGCGAACAAACTGGGACCCGCACGATTTACAGGGGATCAAAAGATAACAGGAATCACACTATACAATGAGATCAAAGATATGGAGCATGAATGACATGTGTAAACAAAATGGAAAAACGGTTGAGTATGCGCGAGTGACAAAACAGAGTTGAGGGCGCGATTTTGCTAAAAAACCAAAACATGAGACGGCGAGAATACGAAAAAAAAATGCGAAACGAAGGATGAGCACCAAAAATTAACACGGCTAGAACGAAAAAGCGACATGTGAAGTGTGCCTCTAAAAACCGGGTAAAATCAGATAAAACCAGACAGGAAGGTGATTTCTTTTTGAGATAATCATACAGAAGGGGTGCTACTGCAACCTTCCTTAAGCCCTGAGATGTGGGCTGCTTCAATGATTTCGCGCGTTATTTGGTTTTTATGTTTTTTTCAAGACAGTTGCCTTCTTAAAGTTAGGAATGCATTTCTTTTTGCTGTCACATACCCGGCAATGTGCGGGCAAGTTCCTCAATGGCGCTCCAGTTAAGTCGTTCTTGTGTTCTATTAACCTTTCATTTAAACATCTTCCTGTTTGGCCTATGTAAGCCTTACCGCAAGTTAAAGGGATGGAATACACGGCGCCCTCCACACAAGGCAAAAAAGGGTCTCGGTGCCGGGTTGTACAGCTACTGTTCTATTTCTTTTTGTTCACTTTGTTGCACAGGCCGGACAAGCGCAGTAGGGCTGAAAAGACGTCTACGCCTGCTTTTTTACCAATTTTCTTAAGATTATGAGATATTTGATGCAGATACGGCAAAACGGCAACCCATTTGTTCCGCTGTCGTGTGTCATCCGGGGCTCCCCTATCATGCTTGATACCTATCAGGACTTTTTTTGCTATTGACGACAGGAGAGATTGCGGGTACCCTGATTGCGTCAGCCTCAACACCTGATTCGAAAAACTGTCATGCAACTTGTGTTCACAAGATTTTGTGAGTGCTTTTATAAAAGTTGACTTCACGATGTCCCTTTTTACAAGTTTTGAGTGGGCTGAGTCGTAAGGCAGGATGGACTTATTGGCTCTTGGTTCAAATAACCAGCAGACGTGGTTCTCTCCGAAATAAACCTTTAACTCTTAAAAAACCTTTAAACCTTTAAAATCTTGCGTTCAGAATGGCAGCACCTGGCGGGCACCCATAGAGAACATCTGCGGTTAATGGTGTTCGCATCGTCGCCAGCGCCAGCAGCAGCAAGAAAATGGCGTGAGGTTGTGACTCAAGCCAGCCGAACGACAGAGTGCCTCTGGCAGCAGGTACTCCCGGGCCTGCGTGCTCTCGTGCCTCCAAAGAAGAAAAATACCGGAAATCCCGTCTATCTCGTGGGAGGTGTCAGGAGCATCCCAGAGGAGGTCCAGCGTTTTCTAGGTCACGGCCCCAAGTTCGCTGTGGAACCGATGAGGACAGCGCCGGAATTGTTGACCATGGTCAGGCAAGTTTCTCTCCTAGCCCCAGCGGCGGAAGCGGTTCGATGTATTGCGGAAGGAGTGGATCTGGTCACGCGTTGTAGCGCTGAAAGACACAGGTTCCCAATCAAGAAGACTGTGTCATATTTAACGAAGAAAAATTTGTCATTGTTAACCACCGACAAAGAGGGAGGGTTTGCCGTCCTTCCAAAACGAGTGTTCATGTCAAAGGCAGCGGAAGCAGTTCAAGCAAATTTTGAAAAATGCGGAACTTCCGATTCAAAACTAAGAAGTAATGCAAATAAACTATGCCAACGATTGAATTTAGAAAACCTTTCACGTGCAATACAAGGAAAGAAGACTGGCTGTCTGGAAATGTTTTTTACCGCCAAGACGCACAAGACTGGATGCCCTTTGCGTGTGATTGTGTCTGAAAAGATGACCTGGCAAAAAGAAGTCGCCAAGTTTCTGCAAAGTAACCTCAAGCGACTTCCAGTCAATGACCCCTTTCTTGCAAAAAATACCAAAGAAGTCGTCAGATTCCTGCATGAAAACAGAACAGTGTCGTTCAATGGCTTCTCCATTGATGTAAAGGATCTGTGTTATTCCATCCCTCAGGATGCCCTCATAGAATGTGTTCGTGACGCCATCGATAGACACGGTGTGGTGGCCTTCCAAAATGAGTGTGGCGTATCTGCGGACGGCTTCATTGAGCTGCTATGCACTTACCTAAAATCTACAGTAACTGAGTGGAACGGCTCCAGATTCATACAAAGGCAAGGCTGTTGTATAGGCTCTTGCATCGCCCCCATTTTGAGCGACCTTTTCCTGGCTATGCATGACAGATCCTTGAAGGACAAGCTCGAGTCTTCAAGCGTTCTCAAAATTTTCCGGTACGTTGATGACTTCCTGGTTCTCTTAGACTGCGACTCTGAAGCATTTAAAACAGAAGCAACTCAAGTCCTCCACGTTTTTTCTAATACTTTATTACCTCTTGAAGTTACCCATGAATTCCCAGAACAAAACGCAATGCGGTTTATAGAGTTAAAGTTTTTTTTCGGAGAGGACCACGTCTGCTGGTTATTTGAACCAAGAGCCAATAAGTCCATCCTGCCTTACGACTCAGCCCACTCAAAACTTGTAAAAAGGGACATCGTGAAGTCAACTTTTATAAAAGCACTCACAAAATCTTGTGAACACAAGTTGCATGACAGTTTTTCGAATCAGGTGTTGAGGCTGACGCAATCAGGGTACCCGCAATCTCTCCTGTCGTCAATAGCAAAAAAAGTCCTGATAGGTATCAAGCATGATAGGGGAGCCCCGGATGACACACGACAGCGGAACAAATGGGTTACCGTTTTTCCGTACCTGCACCAAATATCTCATAATCTTAAGAAAATTGGTAAAAAAGCAGGTGTAGAAGTTGTCTTTTCAGCCCCACTGCGCTTGTCCAGCCTGTGCAACAAAGTGAACAAAAAGAAATAGAACAGTAGCTGTACAACCCGGCACCGACACTATTTTGTGCCTTGTGTGGAGGGCGCCGTGTATTCCATCCCTTTAACTTGCGGTAAGGCTTACATAGGCCAAACAGGAAGATGTTTAAATGAAAGGTTAATAGAACACAAGAACGACTTAACTGGAGCGCATTGAGGAACTTGCCCGCACATTGCCGGGTATGTGACAGCAAAAAGAAATGCATTCCTAACTTTAAGAAGGCAACTGTCATGAAAAAACATAAAAACCAAATAACGCGCGAAATCATTGAAGCAGCCCACATCTCAGGGCTTAAGGAAGGTTGCGTTAGCACCCCTTCTATTTCATTATCTCAAAAAGAAATCACCTTCCTGTCTGGTTTTATCTGATTTTACCCGGTTTTTAGAGGCACACTTCACATGTCGCTTTTTCGTTCTAGCCGTGTTAATTTTTGGCGCTCATCCTTCGTTTCGCAATATTTTTTCGTATTCTCGCCGTCTCATGTTTTGGTTTTTTAGCAAAATCGCGCCCTCAACTCTGTTTTGTCACTCACGCATGCTCAACTCTGTTTTTCCATTTTGTTTACACATGTCATTCATGCTCCATATCTTTGATCTCATTGTATAGTGTGATTCCTGTTATCATTTGATGCCCTGTAAATCGTTTGGGTCCCAGTTTGTTCGCGTGGCTTGACCACTCCCTCTGGTGGGCTTTTCTTGGTGTGTGTATATAAGTGCGGGTTCAGTTTTCGTTCAAATAAAAGTTGAAAGTTCAGCGCTGTGTACTATCTTCTCCTTCTTCTTCCTTTTTGTGTTCGCGCTGCTGATACGTATATATACAAGGTGTCTGATTTAATTCAATACCTCAATACAAATGGTTTATTAAACATTGCATTTGCTGTACACCACAGCTTTGGAAGTTGAATAATCGGTGAGGCTGATGCCTCAGTCAAGTGCAATGTAAATAATAAATGCGTATATATCTAACACTTTGAGATTGGCTTTTTAAATCCTGTGTTTAGGTCATATCTATAGGGAATAACATGGCACACTCTGTATACCATGAGTATTCCGGCCAAACATATTCTTTAAGAATAAATGAAAACACAGAAATGGCTCCATTGCGCCATCTTCTCATAATATGTCCAATGCTAAAGGCAATTGCTACAGTTTAGCAAGGCCAGAAATAAAATCAGCGTTTCACTGGACGGACCATAACAGGTGCTGGCACCACATCGCTGGAACTCCTTCATAAAAATTTATTTCTCGCCAACAAAAAATATTTTTCTAGTTTTTAATATGCGAAACTAAATGGATTGACCATTTGGCTAATTTTTTTGTTCAGCAACGTTGCCCACATAGCGTTTCCTGGTCCTCAATGTGGCCGTTTCCGCAGAAATCTATGTACTTTTTATTTAAATTACAGAACAACGCAAGGTTCAAGTTTAATTCAAACAGTGCTAGATTAAGGTTTAAGGCAAAATTCCAAAAAGGTTGCTTAAATTTAGCCTCCAAGTTTAGTTTAATGCGGAAATCTTCAAATTTTTCTCCTGTTAAGCACTTCCATTTTAAACCAAAATGGCATCATCCACAGTTTATTTTTTCAGGCATGACAGGGATCTCAATACCAGACTACATGTGGAGATAAGTTTTGCCGACAAGGACCGGTTCCTGAACAACAATTCTTGCAAAATGCCCAGATGAAGGTGATGTCTTACACTTTGGAGCATGATATATGGAGAAAATTTTTTTTTATTTGAAAGAAGGTCTCTACACTTCTGTTGGGACTGGTCGTCCATGAATTTTCTCAGCAAAATCTAAAATACCAAGAATTTGGTGCATCTCCTTTCGCGTGGAATGACTCTGCTGTCCCCAAATTTAATTCTTGAAATCGACAGAGAAGCACTGTAAAAAAAAATTGTTTCATGAACCTCGACGGCTGTGAATCGTGACGAAACATTCATGAAACGGGCAATTTTCTTTGTTAAGGTTTTCTGCCTAGATACATGCCTTACGGAGCATACTTGTCCCCAACAGTTTTATGTTTTCTGGACCACTCGTTTCGTTGCACTCCTAGAACCGCAGCCCAGGCCTAGACAACTGTTTTTTTCTTCAAATTTATGAATTTTAAATTTCTTGTATGAAATTGTCTTCTCACTTTATTATGTCAACAAACACTGAATCTCAAAAATTCAAAACAAAAATTTGAGCTTTGCAAAACAAAAAGAATTACAAGAATGACTTCACCCTGCAAGAACAATGAATGTTGAACTAGCCTTCTGCCATATTTTCTTAGCTTTGCAGGTTTCAAGAAAAATATATATTGGAAAATAATGTTCTGCACATAAAACAGTGACATTTGGTGAGAGCAGTCATAAAATTATTTTTAAATTGCTCAAAAAATTTCATGTAAATCCAGCTAGAAATAAACTAAATTTTGTTGAAAGTTGCGTCCCTTCTGAAATGGAGGTGTGGGACAGACTGCCGGACATATCATGCTGACTTGAAATCCTATTGTTTACATCGAGTGCTGTATTGCTTGCTGCATTGCCTTTCTGACTGGTTCTCGCATTTCCTTGTCAAGTGCGAGTGAACTTTGAAAATGGGCAAGGTGCCACCTCTTTTTGACACAGAGTGGCACATGACCAGAAATGTTTGAAGTAATGGCCATTTGGCAATCACTAAGTGCCAGCAGACTGGTTGGAAATATGCAGAAATCACTCTTGCTTGACACTTCAGCAGCCGACCATGATGCATGAATACTTTACTGTGAGACTGTTTATTACCCTGGATGCACTCCAGAAACTCCACATTGTAGCACTCTCTATGTAGCCACTGTCTGCAAGTTACCACATCTGTTCTTCCATGGCCGAGATAAAGGTGCCCCCTGCCATCATTGGTATCCAAAGTCTCCCTATGCATCGCTCCCACTATAGTGGCAGTGTTTATCATGCTGTTCGTCCTTTGATACAGCCACATTAGAAGATGCATGCAAAGTTAGTGGGCTTCCTCATAACAGGAACATTGAAAGGACTCTCAAAATGAACACTGAAGCTTGTTTGGCTGGCTGCTGTTTACTTCAGAAAGTTTTGCATAATACCATTTCTGTGTGCTCAACTTACTGCCCTACCATTTCTGTATTTTTTGTCATAGCAGGGATGAGGGACGTTCTTTAGGAAGGCCATGCATATCATGCGAAACCAGGTGGTGTTTTTCGAATACTGCATGGTTATATAGAGGCATGCCTCGTTAATATGGTACTTTCGTCACCCGTCAGAACTGTCCAAAACAAATTTGGAAGAAAAATAAAAACAAGACATTTATTCAGATATATACTCTGGGATTACAGTATGCTTTTCTGCATAACAACAAGCAGTGAATTGCAAATTATAATCTTAGAAACTTGAACATTTTCCCGGTCGAAAAAGTTGTACTGCGGTGCGAATTGCCTCACAGGCCGTGAGAGACATGATGGCAGGATTCGCACTGGGTGTCCGATTCTGTGTTTGCTGTTGTATCCACAGTGGCCCTGTAGACGACTTGCTTGTTCACCAGTTGTTCATCACTTTCTGGTCTACTGCGTCAGCTGCAGGCATTCCTGAAGACTCACGAGGAGGATGTCATTGATGCGCACATTCATTTGCTTGTGACCTCCCTGTGAGGAATGCGATTTCTTGGCTGCTCTGTGACAACGATGGTGAGCCAATGCATATGTGGGCTTTGTTGGCTATGCAGAATCCTTCAAGGTTTGTGTGCGTTTGCACCTTTTGTACTGGAGTTACAGGTTCCCTGGTTCACCTATCTGTTTGCATATGTTTCTGTGTTCATGTTAGCACCATTTGCATGTTCCCTAACGAAATTCCAATTCTTGTGCAGGATGTCTGCACAATGACAGACACTGCACTGCTGAGTTTAGCCGTTCCCGAATCTGGCAGTATCGATGCTAGAGTCTGTGCCTCAAAGCTGAGGTTAAGTGTTGGACCTGCCTAACTCCCAAAGTTTAATTTCGGTTTCATTCCTCACTGGTTGGGCTAAATTAAATTGTTCTTGCTGCTTATACTTGTAAATGTAGAGCTTTGAACTGCTGTTAAGCTCAGTTCCTCTGCGCTTAACCGCAGTCATATCTCAAGACCAAATACCGCTTAATTTTCACCACAACTGTTTTGCTTGTGTGCTTTTTTCCCGAGTGGTCATCACACTGCAAGTGAACACCTTTGTTTTTATTATTTTTTGAGTGGCTTTGTTCTCTTTGCAGGCGCAGGTTGGCACAACAAAGGTTGACGAAACTTCCATTCTTTTCTTTACAATGTTGAAATGCTTATGGAGGCGGTCATTTGAAAAGTTAATTATTTTCACATCCTGCAGCGTCAGGTGAAACTGTGGCGTGAGGAGCGGAAAAATTATGTACCCCAGTGTGCCCTTCTGAACACCTGCCCGATGACAGCAGGGTCTAATACACTGAATATTGTGCAGTGGAATTTTTTCCTTACATATTTCTTTGTACACTTTTTTCCCAGAAGTGGTTGCCCTCATCCTACAAAGTAATGCAACTAGGCTATGCAGAAAAAAAACTGACATTAGTTTGCTGCCTGATTTTCAAGCTATGCAACAGCTGAAATGCCCTGGAGACTATACCATGAAGCCTTAAGCAACACCCGCCGCGGTGGCTCAGTGGTTATGGCGCTCGGCTGCTGATCCGGAAGACGCGGGTTCAATCCCGGCCGTGGCGCTGAATTGCGACTAAATTTCGATGGATGCGAAATTCTAGAGGCCCTTGTACTGAGCGATGCCAGTGCACGTTAAAGAACCCTAGGTGGTCGAAATTTCTGGAGCCCTTCTCTACGGCGTCCCTCATAGCCTGAGTCGCTTTGGGACGTTAAGCCCCCATAACCCTTCAGCAACATTGGCCAAAACGTAGTTAAGGTACTGTGCTTCTGCCAAGTGTGCATTCTTTGAGAACCTGATGCTAACATGGTGTGAACATGACATTGAAGAGATGTCTTCACGATAGCTGCCTTGACAAGTTTACGGTGGAATGAATTGTATGGAAGCAGTCCTTTAATAAAGGCACTGTCTCTTCATTGCTGTTCAGAGCAACCAAACTGCCATATATATAGCCAAGTGGAAATCGGACAGCGATTCAATGTCAAAGTGGTTGTTTTCTGTGCCAAACGAGCTGCAATCGTTGTGCCAGATGACTAGGCCGACCATTTCTTGCACGAATAGAATGCGAAAAAAACATAACTTCAGATTTTTTCAGTGCACGGGATTCATTGTACATTGGATCCCGCTGTCTTAGGTACGGTTTCTTTAACGGCAGACTGGGGTACATTTAAATGATTGTTTTCACCAGCATTGCAAAAATGTAAAAGTTAGAGAATGGTGGTTTCCTCAGCTTTCATTGCAGAGTTTGCAGATGCCAACATATCTTTGACATATTGTAACGGGAAGAAGCATATCTGATAACCCGAGAAATTGTCTAAACAGAAATAATTCATAGTCTGAAAAGAGAAAACTGCACATCTACTCCGGCCGACATTTTACTGCAGAAACCTGCCGTCATGATGATGATTCTTATTCATTCACAGTGCCAGCACTCTTTACTGCATAAGTCTGTGCAAGAGTGCGAACAGTAAATGGCAAGCAGCAGCAGCAGTGCATCATCCTTTCCCCTGTATTCATTGTCTGTGTACTTAACCAAAAATAAAAATTACGATTACTGACGCTGCAAGACCAGGCCCCTTCTCATCAAACAAGCCCTTTCCAACAATGTACTTCGCACCAAGGCACTGCGAGTTTTCTGTTCGAAACATAAGTTAAGGAGCTGCACAACAGAGTCCACACAACTTTCTGCACAGTGCGGATGTCAGACGAGTGATGTATTCCTTCCAGTCCTCATAAATTGGCAGTCAAACCACACCTTCGGTCACATGCAGCGTCAGACTGATGTGGATGTTAGTTTTCTGTACAGTATGGTACACTGTTAAAGGGAACATGCGGTCGCGTAAGGTTGACTTTCCGCGAGGCGCTGCTGACGAAAGTCGGAAAGAATGCCGAGCTGATTATGGTCCGCAGTTTTTTTTGGGGGCATTCTGCCCCATGCATGGATCTCATTTTTCACACCCACAACACATCGATTACCTCTTCTCGCTGCTGAATTGGCTTTTTCCATTCTGTGGTCGCGTTTCGTGCGAAATAAGCAACATTTTCTGCGGACTAGATTATCCATGTGTGAGTGACTTGGTTCATATGCCACTTAACGCGTACAGTACACGTTGATAAACAGTAATAAACATGCTGTTCTTATTGACAGATCCATGCACTAACACTGCGCCTTTGTTTAATCGGCACCTACATCGCCGAAACAATAACAAAAACGCCTTTACAGACAGGCTGACTGCTGGAAACGCTACAAAGGCTGGAAATGCTACAAAGCATGCGATAAGGATTATCAGTTGATGTCTAAAAAATGGTGTCATTGCAAGGCATCAATTTTTTGGGAAGGAAGCATTCGAGTATTTTTTATTTATTTGCACATACTGCTGTCTCTTCTCTTAAGAGGCATAACAGGGGTGTGCTACACAGCATTTGATTACAACAATGTCAATAACATAGTTAGGCAGTTCTTTTTGAAATTGATTATTTAGCAATGCACGCAGATCACCGTCCAAGTTATTCCATAATTTAACATTCTGTGGACCTTGATATGCCGGCCTGTTGACATTGCAGATCTGCAAGCTTGAGCCATTTTTGCAAGCCACCCAAGACAAACACATTAGGTAAAAAATTGTGAAGCATAGTAGTGATGTCATTGTTAAAGAGTGTGGGAAGACGGGACACATGAAAGGAAGACAAGCAACACAACCACTGAAGCAAATGCATCATTACCAGCTCGCCCAAACAGAAGCTTTAATTTAGTGGTGATATGTTCACTTTTTCAAGAACTGGTGAGCGGTTTCAGCAGATTTACATCGTACCGGTCATTTTAGTTTTCATTTACCCACTGCAGTATGTTTTTTCACATTCACACTGCTCTGATATAACTACCAGCCCTTCTGACATGTATGATCCTGACAAAACTCAACGAAATTTGGGTGCGCAGAAAAACCCATATAAATGCGCCATAACCCATAGCAACATTTCCAAGGCAATCATGAGAGAACATGCACACTCCATTCACTGGCATAATGCCAGGCAACTGGTACGCAAGGCACCAGCACACCAATGAAGTTTTTCCTACACAGCCACACTCTGCAATCCTTTGAGGCTGACAAAACAGAAGATAGCAGTGCAGCACAAGGTCGTGACTGTGACTCAAGATTTCTGGATGATAGGATTTAACAAGAGTGGCCATGGAAAACTCTGTCAAACATGCACATAGCTAGCATACAACAGAGGAGAACCGTACATTGGTGAGTTGTTGGTATAACATGGCAACAGCAGCACTACAAGACAATGGCACAGGATCAGCACAGCCCCCTAGTTCTTCTGTCAATATGTTTTGGTGCTTCTTCTACCACAGATTGAATATCCTATATTCAGTACTTCTCATGATAACTTGGTATCTTGTAAATACTTTAAAAAATCTATATTTAGAATGAACTTAAACGCTTGTACCCATTCTTGAATTACTCATAACATGCTTCAAGTTTGTTTGTTTTTTCTGGGAAGAGGGGGGAGGCGAGATGCTGGCGGAAAACTTCAAACATGTTTACTACATCCTTTTGCATACATTCCTTCCAGATATTTTTGGGGACACTGTGTTATCTGTTCTTATAAGTAAACACAGTTTTTTTTGTAATGCTCCTTTTCTTATTCTCAATTTGCTGTTAACTATTGTTACAACGCTGCTAAGGGCACGTTGTTTGACCCCTCGTTGACCTCACGAAAAAGAAAAAAAGATGTCTCGGGGAAACTACCCGTGGAATCTCCCACGCACGCTCCCCTTGTGTCGGACCGTGAGACGCGACCGACGATGGACAAGATGACGAAAGGAAGCGGGCAGAAGCGCATTCCCGAGGACGAAGTAGCAGCGGACCTCCGTATCCTCCTCGCCCATTCCCACAGGGCTCAGCGTGCTATGTGCGGCGACTCTTCCGATCTGCGAATCGTGTGGTGAAAGCGGCGGAGCCTCAGTGTATTTAACGAGTGTCCCGAGTACGAACGATCGCTATGGGCCCTGATGACAATGCTCAACCAGTTGCTCGACGCTATCAACTTTTAATTCCTTACTGTTTGCTCTTTCTGTTTCCTTTTAAATTATGTAATCAAGTTTCTTGAAAAGTGCCAGTGAACCCGTTTGTTTTTCGTTTTCCCAAGCTTGAAGTTCCATATTTCTTCAACCCGAAGGCTCGGACACGTTACCCAACGGAGCCCGGGTTCGAGTGAACCCCTGCGCCACACACTATGAATGATTTACTTCTCACTGTTCAGACATTTTTTTACAGTTGAACATAGTCTCGGCAGATACTTTCTTGTTACACAGTACTCAGTACCATTATTAACTGTTTCATGAAAAGTATTTTCAACAAATCTGTTTTGCGCTCATGTGCCTAAACTTTGACCTACAGCAGATAGATCTGAGAAAAACGCACCAAGTACGCACGCACCAACGCAAATGCCAGTATGCACCAACGCTACTGCCACTCAATGTTATTTCACAATATCAGCATACGGTGATGCCAAGTTCAGCAATACATAGTACCACAACTTGTTTGGCAGAGTTCGCTAAAAATGTATTAGGCTGCCTTGCCATGCTGTTGCCAAATACAAGACATGTTAACCAGTTGCAGCATTTGTCATTATGAGCAGGCAGTGGTGATGAAAAACACTTATAGAAAAAGAGAGAGAGAGAGAGAGAGAGAGAAGAGGCTATCAAATACAGATGCTTTGCTAAAGCACGTTGATGACCTCTGTTATCAATAGTTAGGTCAAACAACTGGTAGCCGCGTTCAAACTCATTTGAGGTGCTGAATCGAGCTGGACTGGTCAGAAACGTGCTTATGGAGTGTCTTTATACGGTTATGAAGGCATCAACTGTACAGCAATTGTAAACGTTGTCACTGTCATTTTGGCTCAGGAGGGCTAATATTTTAGTGCGAAAGTACTACTTCACGAGGTCGAACTGGCTCACAGAGTTAGTGTGAAGCTTGACCTTGAGGATGACCTTGGCAAACATAATAAAATAAATAATGCCGCGACTGGAATTCGAACCCGCAGTGGCGCGAGCAGATCAATTTCGCTGGCCTGTGCACGAGAGCACTATGCTGCTGCCGCAGACGACCCCGGCTCGCGTTAAACTGCAGCACACGCTCGCGCTCTGCAATGCATGTCGTCGACTTCCATCAACTAAAACTACTCTAGAACTAATCACGTCGCCAGAAGTGCCGACGACCTAGCAAAGCAAAACCATGAGCCAACCAGGCTAAACACGTGCTTTCACACATACACTCGGTTTAACTACGTTAAAACCCTACCATTCCCCCCCCCCCCATTGTGCGGTTAATAATTGGTTTTTGGGGGGAAAGGAAATGGCGCAGTATCTGTCTCATTTATCGTTGGACACCTGAACCGCGCCGCAAGGGAAGGGATAAAGGAGGGAGTGAAAGAAGAAAAGAAGAAAGAGGTGCCGTAGTGGAGGGCTCCGGAATAATTTCGACCACCTGGGGATCTTTAACGTGCACTGACATCGCACAGCACACGGGCGCCTTACCGTTTTTCCTCCATAAAAACGCAGCCGCCGCGGTCGGGTTCGAACCCGGGAACTCCGGATCAGTAGTCGAGCGCCCTAACCACTGAGCCACCGCGGCGGGTACCGTTTACTATACAGGGTCAGAGTGGCTGAGCTCGCGCACTGCGCTCAGTATTTGTAAGAAAATTAACTGTGTGAACTCGCTTAATTGAACAGGTCCGGCCTGAAGTGATCAATTTCGAAACGCGTCACACGGAGGTACTATCGGCAGGCAAAATTTACGAGGTGGGAGTGTACGGGGAAGAAGAAGAAGATTGGTTTTTGGGGAAAAGAAATGGCGCAGTATCTGTCTCGCATCTTGGCGGACAACTGAACCGTGCCGTAAGGGAAGGGGTATAGGAGGGACTGAGAAAAGAAAGATGTGCCGTAGTGTATGGCTCCGGAATAATTTCGACCACCTAGGGATGTTTAACGTGCACTCACATCGCACAGCACACGGGCGCCTTTGCGTTTGGCCTCCATCGAAAATGCGGCCGCCGCAGTCGGGTTCGAACCCGGGAACTCCTGCAGAGTAGCCAAGGGCCACGTAAGCCAATCGTTCGAAGTGTCTGAACGAGGGGACTTGCATTCACCACACGCTGGTAGCGTTTTCAAAAGCACTAGGTCGCGAGGAAGCCCCACAATAACTTTTCTTCCCCGAGAACACGCACCCCAATAACTATTGCTGCTGGTGGTACATACATTTACGCGGTATGAACTCGACTCTGTCCGATAGAATTACTCAGCAGTAAAAGCCTCCGAAAAGAAAAGTGCCCATAAGGTACCTGAACTGCTGTTTTCCCAAAAATTAGTACAGTACTAACGAAGGCCGTGTAGGTAGCCGCGCAGCACGGAAAGCTCACCTCAACTAGGTCCAACGTGTCATACTTGAAGACGGCAGCATAACTTTTTTTGCTTGCGCTTAAAAATGCACTCAGTGTTACAACAAACGCAAGAACAGAACCAATCCAGCCACAGATACAAACGACCCACGACACGCAGGATGATGCTGATGTCGATGGACAGGCCGTCCCAGGCAGATGGCGCTACAACGCTACCTACGAAATGAACTTTTTCTGCAACAGATACGAAATGCGCTGGAAACATGACTCACAATTATTAAGGAATGACACCACAATAGCACCATAAAACAATGAAAGCTGACAGCAAAAATAATGAAAGTACAGATTTTAGACAAAACTGCCAACCCTACAATCAAAACCGAAACTCTGCAAAAAATGCACTCGGAAGGCAACTTCAATTTTTTTTTGTCATCGAAGCGCATTGACCTACAGCTGACGCAAGAACAGCACCAATCCAGCCACAGATACAAACGACCCACGGCACGCAGGATGATGCTGATGTCGATGGACAGGCCGTCCCAAGCAGATGGCGCTACAACGCTACCTACGAAATGAACTTTTTCTGCAAGTGATACGAAATGCACTGGAAACATGACTCACAATTGTTAAGGAATGACACCACAATAGCACCATAAAACAATGAAAGCTGACAGCAAAAATAATGAAAGTACAGATTTTAGACAAAACTGCCAACCCTAAAATCAAAACCGAAACTCTGCAAAGAATGCACTCGGAAGGCAACTTCACCAATTTTTTTTTGTCATCGAAGCGCGTTGACCTACAGCTGCACCAACTTGAGTCTTAATTTTGAAGCGTGAAAATGTTATTCCTAAAACCTGCACCATTTTTTTTTTCCTGTCCGAGTCGCGACAGCGCCTGCGTCGCGGCAGTGGCAGATCTGCCAGGCATGAGAAGTATTTCAAGCAGAAATTTACAAGCTACATATGTACACCGTAGGTCTAGATACTCTTTCTCGAATCAAATGCTCTCTCGTAACCGAAACAAGATTGGTTTCGGTTCCATAGCATGCACTGTCATCAGACAGTACACGGTCCTCCAGCATTAACGCCACCATCTAAATGCGACAGGCGCCGCGGGATAGAACCCGCGTCTTTCGGGTCAGGAGCCGAGCACTATAACCACAGCAGCGGCTGAACGGAGGTGCTGGCATTCATGGAGGTACATGGAAGATATGGCGAAGCTATTATAATTGTGCAGTCTCAACCCCTTTTCTCGAGGCGTCATATCTCGTTTCACAATTGGATGGGTAAAGATTGCAGGCTGAAATAAGCCCCCTTTACAAGAATACAGCAATGCCGCACCGCATATTTCGCGGACGCGACACGCCACTCTTCACATATGTACTATCGGGCACAAAAGTTTGCGGAACGAGAGTTCTTGGAAAAACGTTTATTGCAGCTCCAACTCGCTAGTCAGTCGCCAGATAGTGTATGAAGTATACGAAAGAGTGCTTGGCTAAGGTGGCCTATCTTGGCCATTGTCTCGGCCCTTGGCAAGTTTCGACTTTATCATAATGGCCGTCCTTTTGACGTGGTCACCAACCCCCATGCCCTATGTTGGCTTTCTTCGCGAAAAGATCCCTCCGGTCGCCTGCCATGGCTCGATGGGCTCTCCATCTACAAGAATATAACATACGTGTCGTATATCGGTCTGGCCGCAAGCACTATGATGCTGATGCCTTGTACCGCTCCCCGCTACTGGCCGAGCTTGCCAGCCTCTCTGCCCTCAAATCCGCTGCGCCTTCGCTCAATACTTGCGACATGACTTCTAAACAGCGTAAAGATCACTGGATTGCATCTCTTCTTGACTTTCTCTCTGCCCCATCTACGGGACCAGCGTAACGCTCGTGGAAAATTTGTAAATTGTAGGGTTTAACATCTGAAAACAACCCGCCAGCTACAAGGGTCACCATAGTGGAGGGCTCCGAATTAATTTCAAGCACGTAAACAAGACTGAAGAGACCTACACTTAATGCAATGTGACCATGCTGCCTTGAGAACTTTTGCATAGGCTGTCAGAAGCAAAAGGCCAAGGGCTATCGCGAACTATTTCCTGCGTAGTGTCTCATGGTGTCAGAAGCTTCAAACCATTTAGGTAAAGAGTGCTAATTGGTCAACAGCTCAGAGCGAGACTAACACCGTTCTTGCTTCAGGTTGATGATCAATTTGACCTCATCATGACATCTGCTAGGCATCCTGGTTAGCGTTAGCTTAAATGTAGAGTGAGTGCCCAGTCAAGCAGTGGTCCCAGATTTTATCCCCAGACTAAGACGAATTTTTCTTCAGCTGCAAAGCTTCTGAGAAAGCTGCTAGCTTTGTTCTGCAACTGTATAACTGCGATCAAGTAGAAACTCATGAGTAATTACAACGTAATTGAAATGCACTTCGCCTCTAGTGTTTCCCTTAAACACTTTGGACTACATTGTGAATGTGCATTCCAAGAGCATCTTCCATTCCCCAATATTATCCTTGCCCTAAAACAGTTAGCAATCTGAAACTCAAAACAAAACAAGAGGCTCCATGCTGACACTGTCAACAGGAATTTTCTATTCAGTCTTTAAGAATATATACATCCTATTGTAACGATATTTTTGATAAAGCATTGTGTACACAGACTTAGGACACAAATCAATCACACTCTCACTTTACAGTTCCATTCAGTGCCTCTCACGATGAACCTTCATGTCTACTCTTTGGTTATAAGAGGGTTTTTGCTGCAGTGCTGCCTGCATTACCTACCCCTTTCCAATTTCCTATTCTTCTTTTGCCAAGGCTGTGGAGTCTGATTGCACCTGTTTCAGTTAATAGGTATATTTAGCAGGCTAGTAGCTGCAGTGCGCAGAGTGTTTGAAGTTACTTTCCTTGCAGTGGAATAAAATGTAGCAGGAAGCTTTTGATAACTGGATTCTTATGCTCCAAACCTGTTGGACCTAACATGTGCTTTCTGGCAGTTTCTCAGGGTCATCTTTCTGCATTTTTGGAGTACACTGAAACTTAGGATTAGAGACAATGATAGATAATGCTTTGCGCAACATGCATGGAAGCAACTTCACATTTTTTTGCCGTGGCTGCAATCCTAGCAGGATGACCTAGAGCATGAACTAACACATGGTGACGTTTGAGTTTAGGTTCTCTGTTGGGCTTTCTAGAAACTATATGCTTGCTGCATGAAGTCGAGGGTTGGACGGAAACCTGTCTAGTTGGGGCTGTACGTGGAGAAGGCAGAACACCGAGCAAAATAAAATGAACTCCTAAATGACGATTCAGCTCCCACACGGGAGCCTTGTTCACAAACAGGTGCAGACGTGTAAGGCTGGCTTTTTAAGCTTGAAAATGTGCCCTAGGCAGCGGGCGTATTCACTAGGAAGTGGCCCGTCAGAGCAATTAAGAGTGTGTTTGGTTGTCTGAATCATTAAGGATTCTAGATATAGACAGCTCTGGAGATTCTTTTCTGTTTTCAAAATGCACGCGTTGCTCAATCTATATGATGCTGCTTGCTTTCAGAATTTTCGGCGAGTGCATTTGACGAAGCTTTCTTGTTTGCAACATCATACTGGTGTTGTTTCAACCTTTCAACGAAGTTTCCACTTTCACCCACATGCACATGGTTTTACAGCCTCTGCACGGTATACTGTACACTGCGCCCGGAAAATTTTTTTGGTGCGGACAACAGCTCTATACCTGGCTTGAAAAGTGATGATATTCTAGAGTTTCGTTTTTATTCATTATTCTCAGCAATCACTGTCTGCCACTCTCTACTAACAATCCTCACATCATCTAGTACAGAAGCATCATTCCATAAAAGGTTGAAAAAGTGTGTACTTTTAAATTACCTTCATTTGTCATGCCAATGAACCCTGTATTTACTTTGTATGGCTTTTATTGCTTGAGTGCTTATAGTATTGTGTTCTCTTTTTGCCATGTTCCCTAATGAGTTTGTAAAATTGAGCATGCTTAATCTAATTTTTTGTTGTGATTGTTAATTCCTGCTGCACCTGTTTTCAGATATGTAGTTGCTATCTTCCATATGTTTAATATGTGTCATATATACAATTAACTAAAGGAGGTCCCCCTGACAGTTTCTACTCGGGGCCTCCTCCTCTACTAATTTATTTACCTCATGTCTGCACTAGTTTTTGAATAAATAATGTATGTCAAACAAAACTTTGCAGTGGTTATTCGTCATCTGCATGCCGTCCTGCTCACATACTGTTAGATTCACACCGCCTGCTAAGCTAGACTGCATGCTGGAGGTCAGGTTTTGAGTTAACGGGATTGGTATATTATTCCAAGATGTTAATTAGGCCCAGGTATTTGGTCGTGATGATATTCCTCCAGTGTAATTTACAAATTGTGTATGATTCACATACTTTTGCTAAAAGATTTGCAAACTGTCCACATGACCTTTACAAGAAAGTGTTGTAATCACTTCGATAGGTACAGAGTTAATCATATTACTTTAAAAACAAGCAAGAAATTTATGTTTAGGAGTGCTTTTTATCTCAGGCCTTTGATTAAGCATGTGAATTACATTTGGAAAGAGGCAGCCATCAGCTCCGGGTTTATTACAGTCGAGATTCGGTCATTTGCAAAGTGATTTCAGAATACAGCTGATAGTCAAGTCTGACCTATACTTGAGTATGGATGTGTTTGTTGGGGCTTGCATACATGGCCACTTATAAGTAAATTGAAAAAATTCACAACACTGTTGCTTGATTTCCACCGAGAAATTAAAGAAAGTAACTCAGAATGACAGAGCAAATGCAAACTGAAATAGAAACAGCAGCAGAACGACCAAGGGAAAAATATTTGATTAAAATCTTTCTACAATATCTAGTTGCTAAAACTGCTGTAAACTGTGAGAAATATACTCAACGAACAACTTAATTACATATTGAAGCATTTCAAGGTAAAAGAACTTTCCTTAAAGGGTGATGTTTTCCATTCTTCTGTTTTTTTACCTATCCTAGAGTAGAACAGCTTAGTGTCAAGTATAGTTCATATATTATCCAATGGTGCTTTCTTTCATTATTTCAATGAGTAGACTGCTTTCATTTTAAACATCTTTAACTTCTTGGGTGCTATGGGGTGGAACAAGTACCTATTAAAAATATATTGATGTTCAGAGAGTAGTCACCTCTTTTGTTTATACTGAGGACACTAGATAAGCTCCAAGCCATCAAAGGGGGCTCACTACACAACATCAAAAGAGTCATTATGCATTGTATAAAAGAAGCAAGCACATAAACCAAGCATGGAAAGCAGGCCTCTAAGTGAGAGAAGCTTGCACTTTCAGAAGCAATATCACTTATATTTAGGACCCTACCAGATCACAGATTGCCGAAGATATGTGGATGCCACATCGAGCTCAGATTAGACACATAGCAGTGGATGCAATATTAATAATGACTACTTTTTGCACTCTGAACAGTTTATTTAGGGGAGGTTGTGCTTAGTGGGACTTTTCCCTTCCTGTGCCCAATGTTAAGATAAGACAGCAAGTATATGCCACATCATGAAACTGTATGCATCAGTGTCTAAATTAAGGAAATGATCTTATAGCCCAATGCACTGTTCTAGGTTACCTGACACAATTGTCACATCAGCTACTTTATTTCAGTTTCCCCGAATCAATCATGCGAAAACGTCACTCGTCACCGCGCGAAGCTTTCATGAGAGGTGTGAAATAGATATGAACGTTTGACGATTCAGCAATTTGAAAAAAATGTGCCACAACCCAAGACGAAGAATGGACAAAATGCGTATAGACTGTCGTCACAATTTTTGCAGTAAACAACAAAAATATACGCTGAAAACCTACATCATACAAAAACCACTCCGGCAGGGACATTACAGCAGCCCCGCTAAGAGAAAAGGCTCAACAAAGCGACGGTTATGCAGAAAAATCACCGACAATGAAACAAAAGTGCCAGCAGGAATGTCAGCTTGCTTTTGGAAAGGCCAGGAATTTTACACACTGCCTGTCACACTCACCTATTCTCATTACTACAATACAACTTGGGCCTGGCAGGCGCTTGCATTTGTCGGGAACAGGCGTGGGAAAAACTGCACTTGGCAGCAGCGTCTGTTTTGGCAACGTTGCACTTGTCAGGAACGGGCGTGGACAACACTGAACTTGGCTGCATCATCTGTTTTGGTAACATTGCACTAGTCGGGAACGAGCATGGGCAACATTGGGCATGTCTGCAGCGGGTAGCAAATGAAAATATGCCACCGGGCGCGGGGAGAGGAGCCTCGGTGCACTGGGAGGGTGTGCAAGCACTGGGCGGGGGGAGAGGAGCCTCAGTGCACTGGGAGTGTTGCAAGCACCGGACGGGAGGGAGAGGAGCCTCGGTGCACTGGGAATGTGCAAGCACCGGGCGGAGGGAGGGAGGAGAGAGGAGCCTCGTTGCACTGGTAGTGTGTGCAAGCACTGGACGGGGAGAGGGGAGGAGCCTCGGTGCACTGGAAGTGTGGGCAAGCACTGGACGGGGAGAGGGGAGGAGCCTCGGTGCACTGGAAGTGTGGGCATGCACCTGGCGGGAAAAAAAGGAGCCTCGGTGCACTGAGAATATGTGCATGCACCGGATGAGGGGGAGACAAGCCTCGGTGCACTGGGAGTGTGTCCAACCACCGGGCGGTGGGGGGAGGATCATTCGTGCACAGGGAGTATGCGCAAGCACCGGGCGGGAAGGAAAGGAGCCTCGGTGCACTGGGAGAGTGCAAACACCGGGCGGAGTGAAGGGAGGGGAGAGGAGCCTCGGTGCACTGGAAGTATATGCAAGCACTGGAGGGGGAGGAGCCTCGGTGCGCTGGGAGCGTGTGCAAGCACCGCGCGAGAGGGAAAGGAGCCTCGGTGCACTGGAAGCGTGTGGGAGCACCGGCCGGGAGGGGAATGAGCCTCGCTGCACTGGTAGTGTGTGCAAGCGCCAGGTGGGGAGAGGAGCCTTGGTGCACTGGGAGTGTGTGCAAGCACCGGGAGGGAGGGAAAGGAGCCTCGGTGCACTGGGAGTGTGTGCAAGCACCGGGTGGGGAGAGGTGACTCGGTGCACTGGGAGTGTGTGCAAGCACTGGGCTGGAGGGAAAGCCGCCTCGGTTCACTGGGAGTGTGTGCTAGCGCCGGGTGAGGGGAGAGGAGCCCCGGTGCACTTGGGAGTGTGTGCAAGCACCGGGAGGGAGGGAAAGGAGCCTCGGTGCACAGGGAGTGTGACCGGGCGATGAAGGGGGAGAGGAGCCTCGGTGCACTGGGAGTGTGTGCAAGCACCGGGCGGGCGGAACCGGTCTCGGTGCACTGAGAGTGTGTGCCAGCACGGGGGCGAGGGAAAGCAGCCTTGGTGCACTGGGAGTGTGTGCTAGCGCCGGGCGGGAGGGAAAGGAGCCTCGGTGCACTGGGAACGTGTGCAAGCAGCGGGTGGGAGGGAAAGGAGCCTCGGTGCACTGGTAATGTGTGCATGCACCGGGTGGGGGGAGAGAAGCCTCGGTGCACTGGGAGTGTGTACAAGCACCGGGCGGTGGGGGAGGATCCTCGGTGCACTGGGAGTGTGTGCAAGCACCGAGCGGGAGGGGAATGAGCCTCGGTGCACTGGCAAGCGCCGGGTGGGGGGAAGGGAGCCTCTGTGGACTGGGAGTGTGACCGGGTGGGGGGAGAGGAGCCTCGGTGCACTGGGAGTGTGTGCAAGCACCGGGCGGGAGGAACCGGTCTTGGTGCACTGGAAGTCTGTGCCAGCACCCGGTGGGGGGAGGAGCCTCGATGCACTGGTTGTGTGTGCAAGCACCGGGCGGGAGGGAAACGAGCCTCGGTGAACTGGGATTGTGTGCAAACACTGAGCGGGAGGGAAAGCAGCCTCGGTGCACTGGGAGTGTGTGCTATCGCCCTGCGGGAGGGAAAGGAGCCTCGGTGCACTGGGAGTGTGTGCAAGCACCGGGTTTGAGGGAAAGGAGTCTCGGTGCACTGGAAATGTGTGCATGCACCGGGGGGGAGAGAAGCCTCGGTGCACTGGGAGTGTGTCCAAGCACTGGGAGGTGGGGGGAGGATCCTTGGTGGACTGGCAGTGTGCGCAAGCACCGGGCGGGGGGGAAGGAGCCTCGGTGCACTGGGAGTGTGTGCAAAAAGCACCGGTCGGGAATGAAAGGAGCCTCGTTGCACTGGGATTGTGTGCAAGCACCGGGCGATGGGGGGTGCGAGGCGCCTCGGCAGACTGGAAGTGTGCGCAAGCACAGGGCTGGGGGAGGGAGTATGCGCAAGCACCGGGCGGGAGGGAAAGGAGCCTCGGTGCACTGTGAATGTGCAAGCACCGGGCGGAGTGGGAGGGGAGAGGAGCCTCGGTGCACTGGTAGTGTGTGCAAGCACCGGGCGGGAGGGAAAGGAGTCTCGGTGCACTGGGAATGTGTGCATGCACCGGGTGTGGGGAGAGAAGCCTCGGTGTACGGGGTGTGTGTCCAAGCACCGGGCGGTGGGGGGAGGATCTTTGGTCTACTAGTAGTGTGCGCAAGCACCGGGAGAGGGGGAATGAGCCTCGCTGCACTGGGAGTGTGTGCAATAAGCACAGGGCAGGAGGGAAAGGAGCCTCGGTGCACTGGGAGTGTGTGCAAGCACTGGACGGGGAGGGGGAGAAGCCTCGATGCACTGGAAGTGTGTACAAGCATCGGGCGGGGGGGGGGGGTAGGTGACTCGGTGCACTGGGAGTGTGTGCAAGCGCTGGGCGGGAGGGAAAGCAGCCACGGTGCACCTGGAGTGTGTGCTAGCGCCGGGTGGGGGGAGAAGAGCCTCGGTGCACTGGGAGTTTGTGCAAGCACCGGGCGGGAGGAACCGGTCTCGGAGCACTGGGAGTGTGTGCCAGCACTAGGCGGGGGAGAGGAGCCTCCATGCACTGGGAGTGTGTGCAAGCACCGGGCGGGAGGGAAACGAGCCTCGGTGCACTGGGATTGTGTGCAAACAATGGGCGGGAGGGAAAGCAGCCTCGGTGCCCTGGGAGTGTGTGCTATCGCCGGGAGGGATTGAAAGGAGCCTCGGTGCACTGGGAGTGTGTGCAAGCACCTGGTGGGGGAGAGGAGCCTCGATGCACTGGGAGTGTGTGCAAGCACCTGGCGGGAAGGAAACGAGCCTCGGTGCACTGGGATTGTGTGCAAACTCTGGGCTGGAATGAAAGCAGCCTCCGTGCACTGGGAGTGGTGTGCTAGCTCCGGGCGGGAGGGAAAGGAGCCTCGGTGCACTGGGAGTGTGTGGAAAAAGCACAGTGCGGGAGGGAAAGGAGCCTCGGTGCACTGGGAGTGTGCAAGCACCAGGCAAAGGGGGAGGGGAGAGGAGCCTCGGTGCACTGGGAGTGTGTGCAAGCACTGGACGGGGAGGGGGGAGGAGCCTCGGTGCACTGGGAGTGTGTGCAAGCACCGGGCGGGGGTAGGTGACTCGGTGCACTGGGAGTGTGTGCAAGCGCTGGGCGAGAGGGAAAGCAGCCACGGTGCACCTGGAGTGTGTGCTAGCGCCGGGTGGGAGGAGAAGAGGTCTCGGTGCAGTGGGAGTGTGACCGCGTGGTAGGAGAGGGAACCTCGGTGAATAGGAGCGTGTGCACGCACCGCGCGGGAGGGAGAGGAGCCTTGGTGCACTGGGAATGTGTGCAAGCACCGGGCAAAGGGGGAGGGGAGAGGAGCCTCGGTGCACTGGGAGCGTGTGCAAGCACCGGGTGGGGGGAGAGGAACCTCGGTGCACTGGGAGTGTGAGCATGCACCGGGCGGGAGGGGAATGAGCCTCAGTGCACTGGGAGTGTGTGCAACCGCCGGGTGGAGGAGAGGAGCCTTGGTGCACTGGGAGTGTGTGCAAGCACCGGGCGGGAGGGAAAGAAGCCTCGGTGCAATGGGAGTGTGACCGGGTGGGTGGAGATGAACCTTGGTGCACTGGAAGTGTGGCCGAGCACCTGGCGGGAGGGAAAGGAGCCTCGGTGCACTGAAAATATGTGCATGCACGCGTGAGGGGGAAGAGAAGCCTCGGTGCACTGGGAGTGTGTCCAACCACCGGGCGGGGGGGGGGGGGCAGGATCATTGGTGCACTGGGAGTTATGCGCAAGCACCGGACGGGGGAAGAGCTTCGGTGCACTGGAAGTGTGTGCAAGCACTGAGCTGGGGAGGGAGTGTGGGCAAGTACCGGGTCGGAGGGAAAGGAGCCTCGGTGCACTAGGAGCGTGACCTGGTTGGGGGAGAGGAGCCTCGGTGCACCGGGAGTGTGTGCAAGCACCGGGCTGGAGGAACCGGTCTCGGTGCACTGGGAGTGTGTGCCATCACAGGTTTGGGGTGAGGAGCCTCGATGCACTGGGACGTGTGTGCAAGCACGGGGCGAAAGGGAAACGAGCCTCGTGCACTGGGGATTGTGTGCAAACACTCGGCGGGAGGGAAAGCAGCTCTTGGTGCACTGGGAGTGTGTGCTATCGCCGGGCGGGAGGGAAAGGAGCCTCGGTGCTCTGGGAGTGTGTGCTAGCGCCGGGCGGGAGGGAAAGGGAGCCTCGGTTCTCTGGGAGTGTGTGCTAGCGCCGGTGTGGGGGGGGAGAGGAGCCTCGGTGCACTTAGGAGTGTGTGCTAGCACCGGGCGGGAGGAACCGGTCGCGGTGCACTGGAGTGTGTGCCAGCACCGGGTGGGGGAGAGGAGCCTCGATGTACTGGGAGTGTGTGCAAGCACCGGGCGGGTGGGGAAACGAGCCTCGGTGCACTGGTAGTGTGTGCTATCGCCGGGCGGGAGGAAAAGGAGCCTCGGTGCACTGGGAGTGCGTGCATGCATCGGGTGGGGGAGAGAAGCCTCGGTCAACTGGGATTGCCTGCAACACTGGGCGGGAGGGAAAGCAGCCGTCGGTGCACTGGGAGTGTGGGCTAGCGCAGGGCGGGAGGTAAAGGAGCCTCGGTGCATTGGAGTGGTCGTGCAAAAAGCACGGGCAGGAGAGAAAAGAGCCTCATTGCACTGGGAGTGTGTGCAAGAACTGGACGGGGAGAGGGAGGAGGATGCTCAGTGCATTAAGAGTGTGTGCAAGCACCGGCGGGAGGGAAAAGAGCTTCGGTGCACAGGGAGGTGTGACCGGGTGGGGGAGAGGACCCTCGTTGCACTGGGAGTGTGTGGAAGCACTGGACGGGGAGGGGAAATAGTCTCTGTGCACTGGGGGTGGGTGCAAGCACCGGGCGGGGGGGTTAGGTGGCTCGCTGCATTGGGAGTGTGTGCGAGCGCTGGGCGGGAAGGAAGGCAGCCTCGGTGCACCTGGGAGTGTGTGCTAGCGCCGGTTGGGGAGAGAGGATCCTCGGTGCTCTGGGAGTGTGACCGCGTTGGGGGGAGAGGAGCCTCGGTGCACTGGGAGAGTTTGCAAGCAGCGCGTAGGGAGAGGAACCTCGGTGCACTGGTAGCGTGTGCAAGCACCGGGCGGAAAGGGGAAATGAGCCTTGGTGCACTAGGAATATGTGCATGCACCGGGTGGGGGGGACAGAAGCCTCAGTGCACTGGGGAGTGTGTCTAAGCACCGGGAGGTGGGGGAGGATCCTTGGTGCACTGGGTTTTGTGCGCAAGCACCGGGCGGGGGGGAGGGCGAGAAGCCTCGGCGCACTGGAAGTGTGTGCAAGCACCGGGCTGGGGGGGAGTGTGGGCAAGCACTGGGCGGGAGGGAAAGGAGCCTCGGTGCACTGGGAGTGTGTGCAAGCACTGGTTGAGGGGGAGGATCCTCGCTGCGCTGGGAGTGTGTGTAAGCACCGCGCGGGAAGGAAAGGAGCCTCGGTGCCATGGGAGTGTGATCGCGAGGGGAGAGAGGAACCCCAGTGCATTGGGAGTGTGGCAAGCACCGGACGGGAGGGAGAGGAGCCTCGGTGCACTGGGAATGTGCAAGCACCGGGCGGAGGGAGGGAGGAGAGAGGAGCCTCGTTGCACGGGGAGTGTGTGCAAGCACTGAACGGGGAGAGGGGAGGAGCCTTGGTGCACTGGAAGTGTGGGCAAGCACCTGGCGGGAAGGAAAGGAGCCTCGGTGCACTGAGAATATGTTCATGCACCGGATGAGTGGGAGAGAAGCCTCGGTGCACTGGGAGTGTGTCCAACCACCGGGCGGTGGGGGGAGGATCATTCGTGCGCTGGGAGTATGCGCAAGCACCGGGTGGGAGGGAGAGGAGCCTCGGTGCACTGGAAGTATATGCAAGCACTGGAGGGGGAGGAGCCTCGGTGCGCTGGGAGCGTGTGCAAGCACCGCGCGAGAGGGAAAGGGCCTCGGTGCACTGGAAGTGTGTGGGAGCACCGGCCGGGAGGGGAATGAGTCTCGGTGCACTGGTAGGGTGTGCAAGCGCCAGGTGGGGGAGAGGAGCCTTGGTGCACTGGGAGTGTGTGCAAGCACCGGGCGGGGAGAGGTGACTCGGTGCACTGGGAGTGTGTGCAAGCACTGGGCGGGAGGGAAAGCCGCCTCAGTGCACTGGGAGTGTGTGCAAGCACCGGGCGGGAGGAACCGGTCTTGGTGCACTGGAAGTGTGTGCCAGCACCGAGTGGGGGGAGGAGCCTCGATGCACTCGATGTGTGTGCAAGCACCGGGCGGGAGGGAAACGAGCCTCGGTGCACTGGGATTGTGTGCAAACACTGGGCGAGAGGGAAAGCAGCCTCGGTGCACTGGGAGTGTGTGCTATCGCCCTGCGGGAGGGAAAGGAGCCTCGGTGCACTCGGAGTGTGTGCAATTACCGGGTGTGAGGGAAATGAGTCTTGGTGCACTGGAAGTGTGTGCAAGCACTGAGCTGGGGAGTTAGTGTGGGCAAGCACCGGGTCGGAGGGAAAGGAGCCTCGGTGCACTGGGAGAGTGCAAGCACCGCGCGGGAGGGAAAGCCGCCTCGGTTCACTGGGAGTGTGACCTGGAGAGGGGAGAGGAGCCTCGGTGCACCGGGAGTGTGTGCAAGCACCGGGCTGGAGCAACCGGTCTCGGTGCACTGGGAGTGTGTGCCAGCACCGGTTTGGGGAGAGGAGCCTCGATGCACTGGGGAGTGTGTGCAAGCACCGGGCGATAGGAAAACGAGCGCCGGTGCACTGGGATTGTGTGCAAACACTCGGCGGGAGGGAAAGCAGCCTTGGTGCACTGGGAGTGTGTGCTATCGCCGGGCGGGAGGGAAAGGAGCCTCGGTGCTCTGGGAGTGTGTGCAAGCTCCGGGTGGGAGGAACCGGTCTCGGTGCACTGGGAGTGTGTGCCAGCACCGGGTGGTGAAGAGCAGCCTCGATGCCATGGGAGTGTGTCCAAGTACCGGGCGGGAGTGAAAGGAGCCTCGGTGCACTGTGAGTGTGCGCAAACACTGGGCGGGAGGGAAAGCAGCCTCCGTGCACTGGGAGTGTGTGCTAGCGCCGGGCGGGAGGGAAAGGAGCCTCGGTGCACTGGGAGTGTGTGCCAGCACCGGGCGGGGGAGAGGGACCTCGGTGCACTGGGAGTGTTTGCAAGCACCGGGTGGGAGGGGAATGATCCTCGGGGCACTGGGAGTGTGCCAGCGCTGGGTGAGGGGAGAGGAGCCTTGGTGCACTGGGAGTGTGCAAGCACTGGGCGGGAGGAACCGGTCACGGTGCACTGGGAGTGTGTGCCAGCACCGGGTGGGGGGGAGGAGCCTCGATGCACTGAGAATGTGTGCAAGCACCGGGCGGGAGGGAAACGAGCCTCGGTGCACTGGGATTGTGTGCAAACACTGGCCGGGAGGGAAAGCAGCCTCGGTGCACTGGGAGTGTGTTCTCGTGCCGGGCGGTGGGTGGGACGAGGAGCCTCGCTGCATTGGAAGTGTGTGCAAGCACCGAGCTGGGGGAGGGAGTGTGGGCAAGCACCGGGCAGGAGGGAAAGGAGCATCGGTGCACTGGGAGTTTGTACAAGCACTGGGCGGGTGGAAAAACAGCCTCGTTGCACTGGGAGTGTGACCGGTTGGGGGAGGAACCTCGGTGCACTGGGAGTGAGGGCAAGAGCTGGGCGGAGGGAAAGGAGCCTCGTTGCACTGGGAATGTGCAAGCACCGGGCGGAGGGGGGAGCGGAGAGGAGCCTCATTGCACTGGGAGTGTGGGGAGTGTGTGCAAGAACTGGACGGGGAGAGGGAGGATACTCTGTGCATAAGAGTGTGTGCAAGCACCGGGCGGGAGGGAAAAGAGCCTCGGTGCACAGGGAGTGTGATCGGGTGGGGGAGAGGACCCTCGATGCACTGGGAGTGTGTGGAAGCACTGGACGGGGAGGGGAAAGAGTCTCGGTGCACTGGGAGTGTGTGCAAGCACCGGGCGGGGGGGAGGGTTAGGTGGCGCGCTGCACTAGGAGCGTGTGCGAGCACTGGGCGGGAGGGAAAGCAGCCTCGGTGCAACTTGAGTGTGTGCTAGCGCCGGATGTGGAGAGAGGAGCCTCGGTACACTGTGAGTGTGACCGCGGGGGGGGGGGAGAAGAACCTCGGTGCACTGGTAGCGTGTGCAAGCACCGGGAGGGAGGGGAATGAGTATTGGTGCTCTAGGAATATGTGCATGCACCGGGTGGGGGGAGAGAAGCCTCAGTGCACTAAGAGTGTGTCTAAGCACCGGAAGGTGGGGGAGGATCCTTGGTGCACTGGGTTTGTGCGCAAGCACCGGGCGGGGGGGAGGGCGCATAGCCTCGGCGCACTGGAAGTGTGTGCAAGAACCGGGCTGGGGGGAGGGAGTGTGGGCAAGCGCTGGGCGCTAGGGAAAGGAGCCTCGGTGCACTGGGAGTGTGCAAGCACCGGGCGGGGTGGGGGAGGGGGCCTCAGTGCACTGGAAGTGTGTGCACGCACTGGACGAGGGGGAGGAGCCTCGGTGCGCTGGGAGTGTGTGTAAGCACCGCGCGGGAAGGAAAGGAGACGCGGTGCACTGGGAGTGTGACCAGGAGGGAGAGAGGAACCTCGGTGCTCTGGGAGTGTGGGCAAGCACCGGACGGGAAGGAGAGGAGCCTCGGTGCACTGGGAATGTGCAAGCGCCGGGCGGAGGGAGGGAGGAGAGAGGAGCTTTGTTGCACGGGGAGTGTGTGCAAGCACTGGACGGGGAGAGGGGAGGAGCCTCGGTGCACTGGAAGTGTGGGCAAGCACCTTGCGGGAAGGAAAGGAGCCTCACTGCACTGATAATATGTTCATGCACGGGATGACACCTGAACCGCGCCGTAAGGGAAGGGATAAAAGAGGGAGTGAAAGAAGAGAGGAACAAATAGGTCCGTAGTGGAGGGCTCCGGAATAATTTCGACCCAGGTGGTCGAAATTATTCCGGAGCCCTTCACTACGGACCTATTTGTTCCTCTCTCCTTTCACTCCCTCCTTTATCCCTTCCATTACGGCGCGGTTCAGGTGTCCAACGATATATGAGACAGATACTGCGCCATTTCCTTTCCACCAAAAACCAATTATTATTATTATTATTCACGGGATGAGGGGGACAGAGGCCTCGGTGCACTGGGAGTGTGTCCAACCACCGGGCGGTGGGGTGACGATCATTCGTGCGCTGGGAGTATGCGCAAGCACCGGGTGGGAGGGAAAGGAGCCTCGGTGCACTGGGAGAGTGTAAGCACCGTGCGGAGTGAAGGGAGGGGAAAGGAGCCTCGGTGCACTGGAAGTATATGCAAGCACTGGAGTGGGAGGAGCCTCGGTGCGCTGGGAGCGTGTGCAAGCACCGCGCGAGAGGGAAAGGAGCCTGGGTGCACTTGAAGTGTGTGGGAGCACCGGCCGGGATGGGAATGAGCCTCGGTGCACTGGTAGTGTGTGCAAGCGCCAGGTGGGGGAGAGGAGCCTTGGTGCACTGGGACGGAGTGCAAACACCGGGCGCGAGGGAAAGGAGCCCCGGTGCACTGCGAGTGTGTGCAAGCACCGGGTGGGGAGAGGTGACTCGGTGCACTGGGAGTGTTTGCAAGCACAGGGCGGGAGGGAAAGCCGCCTCGGTTCACTGGGAGTGTGTGCAAGCGCCGGGTGAGGGGAGAGGAGCCCCGGTGCAGTTGGGAGTGTGTGCAAGCACCGGGCGGGAGAGAAAGGAGCCTCGGTGCACTGGGAGTGTGACCGGGCGGGGAAGGGGGAGAGGAGCCTCGGTGCACTGGGAGTGTGTGCAAGCACCGGCTGGGAGGAACCGGTCTCGGTGAACTGAGAGTGTGTGCCAGCACGGGGGAAGGGAAAGCAGCCTTGGTGCACTGGGAGTGTGTGCTAGCGCCGGGCGGGAGGGAAAGAAGCCTCTGTGCACTGGGAACGTGTGCAAGCAGCGGGTGGGAGGGAAAGGAGCCTCGGTGCACTGGGAGTATGTGCAAGCGCCGGGTGGGGGAGAGGACCCTCGGTGCACTTGGGAGTGTGCAAGCACCGGGCGCGAGGGAATGTTGCCTCGGTGGACTGGAAGTGTGGCCGAGTGGGGGGAGAGGAGCCCCGGTGCACTGGGAGTGTGTGCCAGCACCGGGCGTGAGGAACCGGTCTTGGTGCACTGGAAGTGTGTGCCAGCACCCGGTGGGGGGAGGAGCCTCGATGCACTGGTTGTGTGTGCAAGCACCGGGCGGGAGGGAAACGAGCCTCGGTGCACTGGGATTGTGTGCAAATAGTGGGCGGGAGGGAAAGACCCCTCGGTGGACTGGGAGTGTGTGCTATCGCCCTGCGGGAGGGAAAGAAGCCTCGGTGCACTGGGAGTGTGTGCAAGCACAGGGTGGGAGGGAAAGGAGTCTCGGTGCACTGGAAATGTGTGCATGCAGCGGGGGGGAGAGAAGCCTCGGTGCACTGGAAGTGTGTCCAAGCACTGGGCGGTGGGGGGAGGATCCTTCGTGCACTGGCAGTGTGCGCAAGCACCGGGCGGGGGGAAGGAGCCTCGGTGCACTGGGAGTGTGTGCAAAAAGCACCGCGCGGGAAAGAAAGGAGCCTCGTTTCACTGGGATTGTGTGCAAGCACCGGGCGATGGGGGGTACGAGGAGCCTCGGCAGACTGGAAGTGTGCGCAAGCACAGGGCTGGGGGAGATAGTATGCGCAAGCACCGGGCGGGAGGGAAAGGAGCCTCGGTGCACTGGGAATGTGCAAGCACCGGGCGGAGTTGGAGGGGAGAGGAGCCTCGGTACACTGGTAGTGTGTGCAAGCACCCGGCGGGAGGGAAAGGAGTCTCGGTGCACTGGGAATGTGTGCATGCACCGGGTGTGGGGAGAGCACGGGGGTTGTTGCAGCGATGGCGTAGAGGTAGAACATCCGCCTCGCGTGCAAGAGGACCGGGGTTCAAATCCTGGTGCCGCTCAACTCTCCACCGGGTTTAAAAAAAAATCCGCTTGTCGATGGAATTGCATAACCAGGCCTGGAGTGCGGCCTTATCTCGGTGACCAGAACCGACAACGCACTCTCTCACCAGAGCAGGATTTGGCCACCCTGGTGTAGTATTTGGCCACAACCTTCTGTGATCAAACCAATTAACCCTCGGCCCTCAGTCCCCAGCGGCTGCAGAGCAACTGACCACGGCGGCGGTCAGACCTGTGACGCAGCGGAGGGTGCTAAGAATCTCTGGCTCCGGACAGGCCGCCATTGGAATCTGAACCTGGCAACGTTTAACGCTAGAACTTTAGCTAGTGAGGCTAGCCTAGCAGTGCTGTTTGAGGAACTAGCGGGAATTATATGGGATGTGATAGGGCTTAGCGAAGTTAGGAGGACAGGTGAGGCGTATACAGTACTAAAGGACGGACACATACTGTGCTATCGCGGGTTAGAGGATAGACGAGAACTAGGTGTGGGTTTCCTCATTAATAAGGATATAGCTGGCAACGTAGAGGAGCTCTACAGTATTAACGAGAGGGTAGCAGCTATAGTAATTAGGCTGAATAGGAGGTACAAGCTGAAAGTGGTGCAGGCCTACGCACCCACATCCAGCCATGATCAGACCGTTGAAAGCTTCTATGAGGACGTAGAATCAGCAATGAATAAAGCAAAATCGCAGTACACTGTACTGATGGGCGACTTCAATGCGAAGGTGGGCAAGAAGCAGGCTGACGACCACGCGGTAGGTGACTATGGGATAGGCTCTAGAAATAGCAGGGGAGAGTTACTAGTCGAATTCGCGGATAGAAATAATTTACGGATCATGAATACCTTCTTCCGCAAACGAGAAAACAGGAAGTGGACCTGGAAGAGCCCCAATGGTGAGATTAAAAATGAAATCGACTTCATACTATGCGCTAAACCTGGCATCATTCAGGATGTGGCCGTCCTCGGAAGGGTGCGTTGCAGCGACCATAGAATGGTAAGGTCTAGAATTAGCTTAGACTTGAAGAGGGAACGGAAGAAGCTAGCGAAGAAGAAGACCATTAACGAGTTAGCCGTAAGAGGGAAAGCACAGGAGTTTAGGATAGCGCTGCAAAACAGATATTCGGCTTTAACTGAGGAAGGTGATCTTGATGTTCATTCAATGCACGATAACCTGACATCAATAATTACGGAGTGCGCAGTAGAAGTAGGCGGTAGGACAGTTCGAAAAGATACCGGGAAGCTATCTCAGGTGACGAAAGATCTGATTAAGAAGTGCCAAAACATGAAGGCATCTAACACTACCGATAGAATAGAACTAACGGAGCTATCAAAGTTAATAAATAAGCGCAAGGTAGCCGACATAAGGAAGTTTAATATGGAGAGAATCGAGCATGCTATAAAGAACGGAGGTAGCCTAAAAACAGTGAAGAGGAAACTAGGCATAGGTAACAACCAGATGTATGCATTAAGAGACAAGCAGGGCAATGTCATTAGCAATATGGATAAGCTAGTTAACGTAGCCGAAGAGTTCTACACAGACCTGTACAGTAGCCAATGTAATCAGAGCGCTAATGAGAAAGACAGCAGTGCACAGCACTGCGCCATCCCGCTAGTAACGAAAGATGAAGTAAAGAAAGCCTTAGAAGCAATGAAAAGGGGAAACGCAGCTGGGGAGGATCAGGTAACAGCAGATCTGTTGAAGGATGGAGGGGACATCGTGCTAGAAAAACTAGCCACCCTGTATAATCAATGCCTTATGACCTCAACTGTACCAGAAGCTTGGAAGAAGGCAAACATCTTAATTCATAAGAAGGAAGACGCCAAGGACTTGAAAAATTACAGGCCGATCAGCTTACTATCCGTTGCCTACAAAGTATTTACTAAGGTAATCGCTAATAGAGTGAGGGCAACGTTAGACTTTAATCAACCAAATGACCAGGCAGGCTTTCGTAAAGGATATTCCACAATAGATCATATTCACACTATCAATCAGGTGATAGAGAAATGCGCAGAATATAACCAACCTCTATATATAGCTTTCATTGATTACGAGAAAGCATTCGACTCAGTGGAAACCTCAGCAGTCATACAGGCATTGCGTAATCAGGGGGTAGAAGAGCCTTATGTCAAAATACTGGAAGATATATATAGCAACTGCACAGCTACTATAGTCCTCCATAAAGTCAGCAATAAAATTCCAATAAGGAAGGGCGTTAGGCAAGGAGACACGATCTCGCCAATGCTGTTCACCGCATGTTTGCGGGAGGTATTTCGAAGCCTGAATTGGGAACAGTTGGGAATAAGAATAAATGAAGAATACCTAAATAATCTGCGATTTGCTGATGACATTGCCTTGCTGAGTCACTCAGGAGGTGAACTGCAAATCATGATCAACGAGTTAGACAGGCAGAGCAGATCGATTGGTCTAAAAATTAACATGCAGAAAACCAAGGTAATGTTCAACAGCCTAGCAAGGGAACAACAGTTCACAATTGGCAGCGAGAGCCTAGAAATGGTGCCGGAATACGTCTACTTAGGGCAGGTAGTGACAGCTGATCCAGATCATGAGAGGGAGATAACTAGAAGGATAAGAATGGGCTGGAGCGCATATGGCAAATTCTCGCAGATCATGAGTGGCAGTTTACCAATTTGCCTCAAGAGGAAAGTGTACAACAGCATAATCTTACCGGTACTCACCTACGGGGCAGAAACGTGGAGGCTAACGAAAAGAGTTCAGCTTAGGTTAAGGACAACGCAGCGAGCCATGGAAAGAAAAATGATAGGTGTAACGTTAAGAGATCGGAAGCGGGCAGAGTGGGTGAGGAAACAAACACGGGTTAATGACATCCTAGTCGAAATCAAGAGAAAGAAATGGGCTTGGGCAGGGCAGTAATGCGAAGGCAAGATAACCGCTGGTCCTTAAGGGTAACGGAGTGGGTTCCAAGAGAAAGTAAGCGTAGCAGGGGGCGGCAGAAGGTTAGATGGGCGGATGAGATTAAGAAGTTTGCAGGCAAAGGGTGGATGCAGCTGGCAAAGGATAGGGTTAATTGGAGAGACATGGGAGAGGCCTTTGCCCTGCAGTGGGTGTAGTAAGGCTGATGATGATGATGACGGGGGGTGTGTCCAAGCACCGGGCGGTGGGGGGAGGATCTTTGGTCTACTGGGAGTGTGCGGAAGCACCGGGAGAGGGGGAATGAGCCTCGGTGCACTGGGAGTGTGTGCAAAAAGCACCGCGCGGGAAAGAAAGGAGCCTCGTTGCACTGGGATTGTGTGCAAGCACCGGGCGATGGGGGCTGCGAGGAGCCTCGGCAGACTGGAAGTGTGCGCAAGCACAGGGCTGGGGGAGGGAGTATGCGCAAGCAACGGGCGGGAGGGAAAGGAGCCTCGGTGTACTGGGAATGTGCAAGCACCGGGCGGAGTGGGAGGGGAGAGGAGCCTCGGTACACTGGTAGTGTGTGCAAGCACCGGGCGGGAGGCAAAGGAGTCTCGGTGCACTGGGAATGTGTGCATGCACCGGGTGTGGGGAGAGAAGCCTCGGTGTACGGGGGGTGTGTCCAAGCACCGGGCGGTGGGGGGAAGAGCTTTGGTCTACTGGGAGTGTGCGCAAGCACCGGGAGAGGGGGAATGAGCCTCGGTGCACTGGGAGTGTGTGCAAAAAGCACCGGGCAGGAGGGAAAGGAGCCTCGGTGCACTGGGAGTGTGCAAGCACCGGGCGGAGGAGGAAGGGTAGAGGAGCCTCGGTGCACTGGGAGTGTGTGCAAGCACTGGACAGGGAGGGGGGAGAAGCCTCGGTGCACTGGGAGTGTGTACAAGCATCGGGCGGGGGGTAGGTGACTCGGTGCACTGGGAGTTTGTGCAAGCACCGGGCGGGAGGAACCGGTCTCTGTGCACTGGGAGTTTGTGCCAGCACTAGGTGAGGGAGAGGAGCCTCCATGCACTGGGAGTGTGTGCAAGCACCGGGCGGGAGTGAAACGAGCCTCGGTGCACTGGGATTGCGTGCAAACACTGGGCGGGAATGAAAGCAGCCTCCGTGCACTGGGAGTGTGTTCTAGCGCCGGGCGGGAGGGAAAGGAGCCTCGGCGCACAGGGAGCGTGTGCTAGCGCCGGGCGGGAAGGAAACGAGCCTCGGTGCACTGGGAATGTGTGCAAGCACCGGGTGGGAGGGAAAGGAGCCTCGGTGCACTGGGAATGTGTGCATGCGCCGGGTGGTGGGAGAGAAGCCTCGGTGCACTGGGAGTGTGTCCAAGAACCGGGCGGTGGTGTGAAGATCCTTTGTGCACTGAGAGTGTACGCAAGCACCGGGAGGGGGTAAGGAGCCTCGGTGCACCGGGAGGGTGTGGAAAAAGCACCGTGCGGGAGGGAACGGAGCCTCGGTGCACTGGGAGTGTGCAAGCACCAGGCAAAGGGGGAGGGGAGAGGAGCCTCGGTGCTCTGAGAGTGTGTGCAAGCATTGGACGGGGAGGGGGGAGGAGCCTCCGTGCACTGGGAGTGTGTGCAAGCACCGGGCGGGGGGTAGGTGACTCGGTGCACTGGGAGAGTGTGCAAGCACCGCGCGGGAGGGAAAGGAGCCTCGGTGCACTGGAAGTGTGTGCAAGCACCGGGTGGAGGGAGAGGAGCCTTGGTGCACTGGGAGTGTGTGCAAGCACCGGGCGGGAGGGAAAGGCGCCTCGGTGCACTGGGAGTGTGTGCAAGCACCGGGCAAAGGGGTAGGAGAGAGGAGCCTCGGTGCACTGGGAGCCTGTGCAAGCACCGGGTGGGGGGAAAGGAACCTATGTGCACTGGAAGTGTGAGCATGCACCGGGCGGGAGGGGAATGAGCCTCTGTGCACTGGGAGTGTGTGCTACCGCCGGGAGGAGGAGAGGAGCCTTGGTGCATTGGGAGTGTGTGCAAGCACCAGGCGGGAGGGAAAGAAGCCTCGGTGTAATGGGAGTGTAACCGGGTGGGTGGAGATGAACCTTGGTGCACTGGGAGTGTGTCCAACCACCGGGCGGGGGGGGAGGATCATTGGTGCACTGGGAGTATGCGCAAGCACCGGGCGGGGGGAAAGAGCCTCGGTGCACTTGAAGTGTGTGCAAGCACTGAGCTGGGGAGGGAGTGTGGGCAAGAACCGGGTCGGAGGAAAAGGAGCCTCGGTGCATTGGGAGTGTGCAAGCACCGGGCGGGAGGGAAAGCCGCCTCGGTTCATTGAGAGTGTGACCTGGTGGGGGGAGAGGAGCCTCGGTGCACCGGGAGTGTGTGCAAGCACCGGGCTGGAGGAACCGGTCTCGGTGCACTGGGAGTGTGTGCCAGCACCGGTTTGGGGAGAGGAGCCTCGATGCACTGGGAGGGTGTGCAAGCACCGGGCGATAGGGAAACGAGCCTCGGTGCACTGGGATTGTGTGCAAACACTCGGCGGGAGGGAAAGCAGCCTTGGTGCACTGGGAGTGTGTGTTATCGCCGGGCGGGTGGGAAAGGAGCCTCGGTGCTCTGGGAATGTGTGCAAGCACCGGGTGGGAGGAACCGGTCTCGGTGCACTGGAAGTGTGTGCCAGCACCGGGTAGGTGAGAGGATCCTCGATGCCCTGGGAGTGTGTGCAGGAACCGGGCGGGAGTGAAACGAGCCTCGGTGCACTGTGATTGTGCGCAAACACTGGGCGGGAGGGAAAGCAGCCTCCGTGCACTGGGAGTGTGCGGTAGCGCCGGGCGGGAGGGAAAGGAGCCTCGGTGCACTGGGAGTGTGTGCCAGCACCGGGCGGGGGAGGTAACTCGGTGTACTGGGAGTTTGCAAGCACTAGGCGGGAGGGAAAGCCGCCTCGGTTCACTGGGAGTGTGTGCTAGCGCCGGGTGTGGGGGAGAGGAGCCTCGGTGCACTTAGGAGTGTGTGCAAGCACCGGGCGGGAGGAACCGCTCTCGGTGCACTGGGAGTGTGTGCCAGCACCGGGTGGGGGAGAGGAGCCTCGATGCACTGGGAGTGTGTGCAAGCACCGGGCGGGAGGAAAACGAGCCTCGGTGCACTGGTAGTGTGTGCTATCGCCGGGCGGGTGGGAAAGGAGCCTCGGTGCACTGGGAGTGTGTGCATGCATCGGGTGGGGGGAGAAAAGCCTCGGTCAACTGGGATTGTCTGCAAACACTGGGCGGAAGGGAAAGCAGCCACGGTGCACTGGGAGTGTGGGCTAGCGCAAGGCGGGAGGTAAAGGAGCCTCGGTGCATTGGAGTGTGTGCAAGAAGCACCGTGCAGGAGAGAAAAGAGCCTCGTTGCACTGGGAGTGTGTGCAAGCACGGGGCGATGGGGGAAGAGCCTCGGTAGACTGGAAGTGTGTGTAAGCACCGCGCTGGGAGAGGGAGTGTGGGCAAGCACCGGGCGGGAGGGAAAGGAATCTCGGTGCACTGGGAGTGTGCAAGCACCTGGCAGGAGGGAAAGGAGCCTCGGTGCACTGGGAGTGTGTGGAAGCGCTGGGCGGGAGGGAAAGCAGCCTCGGTGCACCTGGAGTGTGTGCTAGCACCGTGTGGGGAAAAGAGCCTCGGTGCACTGGGAGTTTCTGCAAGCACCGGTCGGGAAGGAAAGGAGATTCCGTGCATTGGGAGTGTGACCGCGTGGTGGGAGATAAACCTCGGTGCACTGGGAGCGTGTGCAAGCACCGCACGGGAGGGAAAGGAGCCTCGGTGCACTAAGAGTGTGTAAGTACCGGTTGGGGGGAGAGAACCTCGGTGCACTGGGAGTGTGTGCAAGCACCAGGCAGGAGGGGAATGAGCCTCGGTGCACTGGGAGTGTGTGCAAGCGCCGGATGGGGGAGAGGAGCCTTGGTGCACTGGGAGTGTGCAAGCACTGGGCGGGAGGGAAAGCCGCCTTGGTTCACTGGCATTGTGTGCTAGCGCCGGGTTGGGGTGAGAGGACCCTCGGTGCACTTCGGAGTGTGCAAGCACCGGGCAGGAGGGAAAGGAGCCTCGGTGGACTGGGAGTGTGACCGGGTGGTGGGAGAGGAGCCTCGGTGCACTGGGAGTGTGTGCAAGCACCGGGCGGGAGGAACCGGTCTCGGTGCACAGGGAGTGTGTGCCAGAACCGGGTGAGGGGAGGAGCCTCGATGGACTGGGAGTGTGTGCAAGCACCGGGCGGGAGGGAAACGAGCATCGCTGCACTGGGATTGTGTGCAAACACTGGGAGGGAGGGAAAGCAGCCTCGGTGCACTGGGAGTGTGTGCTATCGCCGGGCGGGAAAGAAAGGAGCCTCGGTGCACTGGGAGTGTGTACAAGCACCGGGTGGGAGGGAAAGAAGTCTCGGTGCACTGGAAATGTGTGCATGCACCGGAGGGGAGAGAAGCCTTGGTGCACTGGGAGTGTGTTCGAGCACTGGGCGGTGGGGGGAGGATCCTTGGGGCACTGGGAGTGTGCGCTAGCACCGGGCGAGGGGGAAGGAGCCTCGGTGCACAGGGAGTGTGTGCAAAAAGCACCGGGCGGGAAAGAAAGGAGCCTTGTTGCACTGGGAGTGTGTGCAAGCACCGGGCTGGGGCAGGGAGTATGCTCAAGCACCGGGCGGGAAGGAAAGGAGCCATGGTGCACTGGGAATGTGCAAGCACCGGGCGGAGTGGGAGGGGAGAGGAGCCTCGGTGCACTTGGTGTGTGTGCAAGCACTGGACGGGGGGAGGAGCCTCGGTGCGCTGGTAGTGTGTGCAACCACCGGGCGGAAAGGAAAGGAGTCTCGTTGCACTGGGAATGTGTGCATCCACCGGTTGTGGGGAGAGAAGCCTCGGTGCACTGGGGGTGTGTCCAAGCACCGGGCGGTGGGGGAGGATCTTTGGACTACTGGGAGTGTGCGCAAGCACCGGGAGACGGGGAATGAGCCTCGGTGCACTGGGAGTGTGTGCAAGCACTGGACGGGGAGGAGAGGAGCCTCAGTGCATTGCGAGTGTGACCGCGTGGTAGGAGAGGAACCTCGGTGCACTGGGAGCGTGTGCAAGCACCGCGCGGGAGGGAAAGGAGCCTCGGAGCACTGGAAGTATGTGCAAGCACCGGGTGAGGTGAGACGAACCTCGGTGCACTGGGAGTGTGTGCAAGCGCCCGATGGGGGGAGACGAGCATTGGAGCACTGGGAGTGTGTGCAAGCACCGGGCGGCGGGAGGTAACTCGGTGCACTGCGAGTCTGAAAGCACTGGGCGGGAGGGAAAGCCGCCTCGGTTCACTGGGAGTGTGACCGGGTGCGAGGGAGAGGAGCCTCGGTGCACTGGGAGTGTGTGCCAGCACCGGGCGGGGGAGAGGAGCCTCAATGCACTAGGAGTGTGTCCAAGTATCGGGTGGTGGGGGAGATCATTGGTGCACTGGGAGTGTGCGCAAGCACCGGGCGGGGAGGGAAGGAGCCTCGGCGCACAGGGAATGTGTGCCGGGCGGAGTGAATGGAGGGGAGATGAGCCTCTGTGCACAGGGAGTATGGGCAAGCATTGAAGAGGGATTAGCCTCGGTGCGCTGGGAGAGTGTGCAAGCACCGGGCGGGAAGGAAAGACGCCTCGATGCACTGGGAGTGTGTGCAAGCACCGTGCGGGAGGGAAAGGAGCCTCGGTGCACTAGGAGTGTGTGCAAGCGCCGGATGGGGGAAAGCAGCCTCGGTGCACTGGGTGTGTGTGCAAGCACTGGGCGGGTGGGAAAGCAGCCTAGGTGCACTGGGAGTGTGTGCTAGCGCCGGGCGGGAGGGAAAGGAGCCTCGGTGGACTGGCAGTGTGACCGGGTGGGGGGGAGGAACCTCGGTGTACTGGGAGTGTGGGCAAGCACTGGGCGGGAAGGAAAGGAGCCTCGGTGCACTGGGATTGTGACCGGGTGGGGGAGACGAACCTCGGTGCACTGGGAATGTGGGCAAGCAACGTGCGGGAGGGAAAGGAGCCTCGGTGCACTGGAACTGTGTGCAAGCACCAGGCAGGATGGTAATGAGCCTCGGTCCACTCGGAGAGTGTGCAAGTGCCGGGTGGGGGAGAGGAACCTCGGTGCACTGGAAGCATGTGCGAGCACCTGGTGGGACGGAATGGAGCCTCGGTTCCCTGGGAGTGTGTGCTAGCGCCGGATGGGGGGAGAGGAGCCTCAGTGAACTGGGAGTGTGTCCAAGCACCGGGCGGTGGTGTGAGAATGCTTGGTGCACCGAGAGTTTGCGCAAGCACCGGGAGGGGGAGAATGAGCCTTGGAGCACTGGGATTGGTGGAAAAAGCACCGTGCGGGAGGGAAAGGAGCCTCGGTGCACTGGGAGTGTGATCAAGCACTGGACGCGGAGGAGGGAGGAGCCTCGGTGCACTGGGAGTGTGTGCAGGCACCGGGCGGGGGGTAGGTGACTCGGTGCACTGGGAGTGTGTGCAAGCGCTGGGTGGGAGGGAAAGCAGCCACTGTGCACCTGGAGTGTGTGCTAGCGCCGGTTGGGGGAGAAGAGCCTCGGTGCACTAGGAGTTTGTTCAAGCACCGGGCGGGAAGGAAAGGAGCCTCGGTGCATTGCGAGTGTGACCGCGTAGTAGGAGAGGAACCTCGGTGCACTGGGAGCGTGTGCAAGCACCGCGCGGGAAGGAAAGGAGCCTCGGTGCACTGGAAGTGTGTGCATGCACCGGGCGGGAGGGGAATGAGCCTCGGTGCACTGTGAGTGTGTGCATGCGCCGGGTGCGGGGAGAGGAGCCTTGGTGCACTGGGAGTGTTTGCAAGCACCGGGCGGCATGGAAAGGAGCCTCGGTGCACTTGGAGTGTGTGCAAGCACCGGGCGGGGGAGGTAACTCGGCACACTGAAAGTGTGCAAGCACTGGCCGGGAGGGAAAGCCGCCTCGGTTCACTGGGAGTGTGACCGGGTGGGGGAGAGGAGCCTCGGTGCACTGGGAGGGAGTGTGTGCAAGCACCGGGCGGGAGGAACGTGTCTCGGTGCACTGGGAGTGTGTGCCAGCACCGGGTGGGGGGAAAGTACCCTCCATGCACTGGGAGTGTGTGCAAGCACCGGGCGGGAGGCAAACGAGCCTCGGTGCACTGGGATTGTGTGCAAACACTGGGCGGGAGCGAAAGCAGCCTCGGTGCACTGGGAGTGTGTGCTATCGCCGGGCGGGAGGGAAAGAAGCCTCGGTGCACTGGTAGTGTGCGCAAGCACCGGGTGGGAGGAACCGGTCACAGTGCACTGGGAGTGTGTGCAAGCACCGAGAGGAGCCTCGATGCACTGGGAGTGTGTCAAAGCACCGGGCGGGAGGCAAACGAGCCTCGGTGCACTAGGATTGTGTGCAAACACTGGGCGGGAGAAAAAGCAGCGTCGGTGCACTGGGAGTGTGTGCTAGCGCCGGGCGGGAGGGAAAGGAGCCTCGGTGCTCTGGGAATGTGTGCATGCGCCGGGTGGGGGGAGAGAAGCCTCGGTGCACTGGGAGTGTGTCCAAGAACCGGGCGGTGGTGTGAGGATCCTTGGTGCACTGAGAGTGTGCGCAAGCACCGGGAGGGGGGAAGGAGCCTCGGTGCACTGGGAGTGTGTGCAAGCACTGGACGGGGAGGGGGAGGAGCCTCGGTGCACTGGGAGTGTGCAAGCACCGGGTGGGGGGTAGGTGACTCGGTGCACTGGGAGTGTGTTCAAGCGCTGGGCGGGAGGGAAAGCAGCCACGGTGCACCTGGAGTGTGTGCTAGCGCCGGGTGGGAGGAGAAGAGCCTCGGTGCACTGGGAGTTTCTGCAAGCACCGGGCGGGAAGGAAAGGAGCCTCGGTGCATTGGGAATGTGTGCATGCACCGGGTGTGGGGAGAGAAGCCTCGGTGTACGGGGGGTGTGTACAAGCACCGGGCGGTGGGGGGAGGATCTTTGGTCTACTGGGAGTGTGCGCAAGCACCGGGAGAGGGGGAATGAGCCTCGGTGCACTGGGAGTGTGTGCAAAAAGCACCGGGCAGGAGGGAAAGGAGCCTCGGTGCACTGGGAGTGTGCAAGCACCGGGCGGAGGGGGAAGGGTAGAGGAGCCTCGGTGCACTGGGAGTGTGTGCAAGCACTGGACGGGGAGGGGGAGAAGCCTCGGTGCACTAAGAGTGTGTAAGTACCGGGTGGGGGAGAGGAACCTTGGTGCACTGGGAGTGTGTGCAAGCACCAGGCGGGAGGGGAATGAGCCTCGGTGCACTGGGAGTGTGTGCAAGCGCCGGGTGGGGGAGAGGAGCCTTGGTGCACTGGGAGTGTGAGCAAGCACCGGGCGGTGGGGAGGGAGTGTGGGCAAGCACCGGGCAGAAGGGAAGGAAGCCTCGGTGCACTGGGAGTGTGCAAGCACCGGGCGGGGTGGGGGAGGGGAGAGGAGCCTCGGTGCACTGAGAGTGTGTGCAAGAACTGGACAGGGGGGAGGAACCTCGGTGCAGTGGGAGTGTGTGCAAGCACCGGGCGGGAAGGAAAGGAGTCTCGGTGCACTGGGAGTATGACCGGGAGAGGGAGAGGAGCCTCGGTACACGGGGAGTGTGTGCAAGCACCGGGTGGGAGGAAGCGGCCTCGGTGCAATGAAAGTGTTGGCCAGCACCGGGTGGGGGGTGAGTAGCCTCGGTGCACTGGGAGTGTGTGCGAGCACCGGGCGGGAGGGAAAGGAGCCTTGGCGCACCGGGAGTGTGTGCAAGTACTGGGCGGGAGGGAAGAAGCCTCGGTGCACTGGGAGTGTGTGCTAGCGCCGGGTGGGGGGAAAGGAGTCTCGGTGCACTGGGAGTGTGTGCAAGTACCGGGCGGGAGGGAAAGGAGCCTCGATGCATTGGGAGTGTGTGCATGCACCGGGCGGGAGGGAAAGGAGCCTCGGTGCATTGGGAGTTTGTGCAAGCACCAGGCGGGAGGGGAATGAGCCTCGGTGCACTGGGAGTGTGTGCAAGCACCAGGCGGGAGGGGAATCAGCCTCGGTGCACTGGGAGTGTTTGCAAGCGCCGGATGGGGGAGAGGAGCCTTGGTGCACTGGGAGTGTTTGGAAAAAGCACCGTGCGGTAGGGAAAGGAGCCTCGGTGCGCTGGAAGTATGTGCAAGCACCGGGTGAGGTGAGACGAACCTCGGTGCAATGGGAGTGTGTGCATGCACCGGGTGGGAGGGGAATGAGCCTCGGTCCACTGGGAGTGTTTGCAAGCTCCCGATGGGGGAGACGAGAATTGGAGCACTGGGAGTGTGTGCAAGCACCGGGCGGCGGGAGGTAACTCGGAGCTCTGCGAGTGTGAAAGCACTGGGCGGGAGGGAAAGCCGCCTCGGTTCACTGGGAGTGTGGCCGGGTGGGGGGAGAGGAGCCTCGGTGCACTGATAGTGTGTGGAAACACCGGGCAGGAGGAACCGGTCTCGGTGCACTGGGAGTGTGTGCCAGCACCGGTTGGGGGAGAGGAGCCTCGATGCACTGGAAGTGTGTGCAAGCACCGGACGGGAGGGAAACGAGCCTCGGTGCAATGGGAGTGTTTGCAAGCACCGTGCGGTGGAAGGTAACTCGGTGCAGTGGGAGTGTGCAAGCACTGGGCGGGAGGGAAAGCCGCCTCGGTTTACTGGGAGTGTGACCGGGTAAGAGGGAGAGGAGCCTCGGTGCACTGGGAGTGTGTGCCAGAACCGGGCGGGGGAGAGGAGCCTCGATGCACTGGGAGTGTGTCCAAGCATCGGGCGGTGGGGGGGATCATTGGTGCACTGGGAGTGTGCGCAAGCACCGGGCGGGGAGGGAAGGAGCCTCGGCGCACGTGGAAGAAAAAGTAGATTCGGTGCACTGGGAATGTGTGTAAGCACTGAGTTGGGGAAAGGAGTGTGGGCCAGCACCGGGTGGGAGGGACAGGAGCCTTGGTGCACTGGGAGTGTGGAAGCACCGGGCGGAGTGAAGGGAGGGGAGAGGAGCCTCGGTGCACTTGGAGTATGGGCAAGCAATGAAGAGGGATTAGCCTCGGTGCGCTGGGAGAGTGTGCAAGCACCGGGCGGGAAGGAATGAAGACTCTATGCACTGGGAGTTTGTGCAAGATCGGGCGGAAGGGAAAGAAGCCTCGGTGCACTGGTAGTGTGTGCAAGCACTGGGCGGGAGGGAAAGCAGCCTCGGTGCACTGGGAGTGTGTGCAAGCACTGGGCGGGTGGAAAAGCAGCCTCGGTGCACTGGGAGTGTGTGCTAGCGCCGGGCGGGAGGGAAAGGAGCCTCGGTGGACTGCAGTGTGACCGGGTGGGGAAGGAACCTCGGTGTTCTGGGAGAGTGGGCAAGCATTGGGCGGGAAGGAAAGCAGCCTCGGTGCACCGGGATTGTGACCGGGTGGGGGAGAGGAACCTCGGTGCACTGCGAGTGTGGGCAAGCACCAGGCGGGAGGGAAAGGAGCCTCGTTGTACTGGGAGTGTTACCGGGTGGGAGGAGAGGAACCTCGGTGCACCTGGAGTGTGTGCTAGCGCCGGGTGGGGGGAGAGCAACCTCAGTGCACTGGGATCGTGTACAAGCACCAGGCAGGATGGTAATCAGCCTCGGTTCACTGGGAGTGTGTGCAAGTGCCGGGTGGGGGAGAGGAACCTCGGTGCACTGGAAGAGTGTGCAAGCACCGGGTGGGAGGGAATGGAGCCTCGGTGCACTGGTAGTGTGTGCTAGCGCTGGGTGGGGGGAGAGGAGCCTTGGTGCACTGGGAGTGTGTGCAAGCACCATGCGGGGAGAGGTGACTCGGTGCACTGGGAGTGTGTGCAAGCAGTGGGCGGGAGGGAAAGCCGCCTCGGATCACTGGGAGTGTGTGCTAGCGCCGGGTGGGGGGAAAGGAGCCCCGGTGCAGTTGGGAGTGTGTGCAAGCACCGGGCGGGAGGGAAAGGAGCCTCGGTGCACTGGGAGTGTGTGCTAGTGCCGGGCGGGAGAAAAAGGAGCCTCGGTGCACTGGGAACGTGTGCAAGCAGCGGGTGGGAGGGAAAGGAGCCTCGGTGCACTGGTAATGTGTGCATGCACCGGGTGGGGGGAGAGAAGCCTCGGTGCACTGGGAGTCTGTACAAGCACCAGGCGGTGGGGGAGGATCCTTGGTGCACTGGGAGTGCGCGCAAGCACCGGGAGAAGGAAGGAGCCTCGGAGCACGGGGAGTGTGTTCAAAATGCACCGGGAGGGAGGGAAAGGAGCCTCGGTGCACTGGGAGTGTGCTATCACCGAGCGGGGCGGGGGTAGGTGACTCGGTGCACTGGGAGTGTGTGCAAGCGCTGGACGGGAAGGAAAGCAGCCTCGGTGCACCTGGAGTGTGTGCTAGCGCCGTGTGTGGAGAAGAGCCTCGGTGCACTGGCAGTTTCTGCAAGCACCGGGCGGGAAGGATAGGAGCCTCGGTGCATTGGGAGTGTGACCGCGTGGTGGGAGAGGAACCTCGGTGCACTGGGAGCGCGTGCAAGCACCGCGCGGGAGGGAAAGGAGCCTCGGTGCACTAAGAGTGTGTAAGTACCGGGTGGGGGGAGAGGAACCTTGGTGCACTGGGAGTGTGTGCAAGCACCATGCGGGAGGGGAATGAGGCTCGGTGCACTGGAAGTGTGTGCAAGCGCCGGTTGGGGGAGAGGAGCCTTGGTGCACTGGGAGTGTGTGCAAGCACCGGGCGGTGGGGAGGAAGTGTGGGCAAGCACCGGGCAGGAGGGAAGGGAGCCTCGGTGCACTGGGAGTGTGCAAGCACAGGGCGGGGTGGGGGAGTGGAGAGGAGCCTCGGTGCACTGAGAGTGTGTGCAAGAACTGGACAGGGGGGAGGAGCCTCGGTGCACTGGGAGTGTGTGCAAGCACAGGGCGGGAGGGAAAGGAGCCTCGGTGCACTGGAAGTATGACCGGGAAAGGGAGAGGAACCTCGGTACACTGAAAGTGTGTGCAAGCACCGGGTGGGAGGAAGTGGCCTCGGTGCACTGTGAGTGTTGGCTAGCATCGGGTGGGGGGTGAGTAGCCTTGGTGCACTGGGAGAGTGTGCGAGCAGCGGGCGGGAGGGAAAGGAGGCTTGGCGTACCGGGAGTGTGTGCAAGCACTGGGCGGGAGGGAAAGCAGCCTCGGTGCACTGGGAGTGTGTGCTATGGCCGGGTGGGGGGAAAGGAGTCTCGGTGCACTGGGAGTGTGTGCAAGTACCGGGCGGGAGGGAAAGGAGCCTCGATGCATTGGGAGTGTGTGCAAGCACCGGGCGGGAGGGAAAGGAGCCTCGGTGCATTAGGAGTTTGTGCAAGCACCAGGCGGGAGGGGAATGAGCCTCGGTGCACTGGGAGTGTGTGCAAGCACCAGGCGGGAGTGGAATGAGCCTCGGTGCACTGGGAGTGTGTGCAAGCGCCGGATGGGGGAGAGGAGCCTTTGTGCACTGGGAGTGTGTGCAAGCACGGGGCGGTGGGGAGGGAGTGTGGGCAAGCACCGGGCGGGAGGGAAAGGAGCATCGGTGCACTGGAAGTTTGTGCAAGCACTGGGCGGCGGGAAATGAGCCTAGTTGCATTGGGAATGCGAGAGAACCTGGCGAAGGGGGGCAGAGGAGCCTCGGTGCACTGGGAGTGTGTGCAAGCACTGGACGGGGAGGGGGAGGAGCCTCTGTGCACTGGTAGTGTGTGCAAGCACCGGGCGGGATTGAAAGGAGCCTCGGTGAACTAGGAGTGTAACCGGGTGGGGGGAGAGGAATCTCGGTGCACTGGGAGTGTGTGCAAGCAACGGGTGGGAGGGAAAGGAGCCTCGGTGCACTGGGAATGTGTGCATGCGCCGGGTGGGGGGAGAGAAGCCTCGGTGCACTGGGAGTGTGTCCAAGCACCGGGCGGTGGTGTGAGAATGCTTGGTGCACTGAGAGTGTGCGCAAGCACCGGGAGGGGGAGAAGGAGCCTTGGTGCACTGGGATTGGTGGAAAAAGCACCGTGCGGGAGGGAAAGGAGCCTCGGTGCACTGGGTGTGTGTGCAAGCACTGGACGCGGAGGAGGGAGGAGCCTCGGTGCACTGGGAGTGTGTGCAGGCACCGGGCGATGGGTAGGTGACTCGGTGCACTGGGAGTGTGTGCAAGCGCTGGGCGGGGGGGAAAGCAGCCTCTGTGCACCTGAAGTGTGTGCTAGCGCCGGTTGGGGGAGAAGAGCCTCGGTGCACTAGGAGTTTGTGCAAGCACCGGGCGGGAAGGAAAGGAGCCTCGGTGCATTGCGAGTGTGACCGCGTAGTAGGAGAGGAACCTCGGTGCACTGGGAGCGTGTGCAAGTACCGCGCTGGAGGGAAAGAAGCCTCGGTGCACTGGGATTGTGTGCAAACACTGGGCGGGAGCGAAAGCAGCCTCGGTGCACTGGGAGTGTGTGCTATCGCCGGGCAGGAGGGAAAGGAGCCTCGGTGCACTGTGAGTGTGTGCAAGCACCGGTGGGAGGAACCGGTCACAGTGCACTTGGAGTGTGTGCCAGCACCGAGAGGAGCCTCGATGCACTGGGAGTGTGTCCAAGCACCGGGCGGGAGGCAAACGGGCCTCGGTGCACTGGGATTGTGTGCAAACACTGGGCGGGAGAGAAAGCAGCCTCGGTGCACTGGGAGTGTGTGCAAGCACCGGGTGGGAGGAACCGGTCACAGTGCACTGGGAGTGTGTGCCAGCACCGAGAGTAGCCTCGATGCACTGGGAATGTGTGCATGCGCCGGGTGGGGGGAGAGAAGCCTCGGTGCACTGGGAGTGTGTCCAAGAACCGGGCGGTGGCGTGAGGATCCTTGGTGCACTGAGAGTGTGCGCAAGAACCGGGAGGGGGGAAGGAGCCTCGGTGCACTTGGAGGGTGTGGAAAAAGTACCGTGCGGTAGGGAAAGGAGCCTCGGTGCACTGGGAGTGTGCAAGCACCGGGCAAAGAGGGAGGGAAGAGGAGCCTCGGTGCACTGGGAGTGTGTGCAAGCACTGGAAGGGGAGGGGGGAGGAGCCTCGGTGCACTGGGAGTGTGCAAGCACCGGGTTGGGGATAGGTGACTCGGTGCACTGGGAGTGTGTTCAAGCGCTTGGCGGGAGGGAAAGCAGCCACGGTGCACCTGGATTGTGTGCTAGCGCCGGGTGGGAGGAGAAGAGCCTCGGTGCACTGGGAGATTGTGCAAGTACCGGGCTGGAAGGAAAGGAGCCTCGGTGCATTGCGAGTGTGACCGCGTGGTAGGAGAGGAACCTCGGTGCACTGGGAGCGTGTGCAAGCACCGTGCGGGAGGGAAAGGAGCCTCGCTGCACTGGAAGTGTGTGCAAGCACCGGGCGGGAGGGGAATCAGCCTCGGGGCACTGGGAGTATGTGCACGCGCCGGGTGGGGGGAGAGGAGCCTTGGTGCACTGGGCGGGAGGGAAAGCCGCCTTGGTTCACTGGGATTGTGTGCTAGCGCCGGGTTGGGGTGAGAGGACCCTTGGTGCACTTCGGAGTGTGCAAGCACCGGGCATAAGGGAAAGGAGCCTCGGTGGACTGGGAGTGTGACCGGGTGGTGGGAGAGGAGCCTCGGTGCACTGGGAGTGTGTGCAAGCACCGGGCGGGAGGAACCGGTCTCGGTGCACTGGGAGTGTGTGCCAGCACCGGGTGAGGGGAGGAGCCTCGATGGACTGGGAGTGTGTGCAAGCACCGGGCGGGGGAAACGAGCATCGGTGCACTGAGATTGTGTGCAAACACTGGGCGGGAGGGAAAGCAGCCTCGGTGCACTGGGAGTGTGTGCAAGCACTGGGCGGTGGGGGGAGGACCCTTGGTGCACTGGGAGTGTGCGCTAGCACCGGGCGAGGGGGAAGGAGCCTCGTTGCACTGGGAGTGTGTGCAAGCACCGGGCGATGGGGGGTGCGAGGAGCCTCGGCAGACTGGAAGTGTGCGCAAGCACCGGGCTGGGGGATGGAGTATGCTCAAGCACCGGGCGGGAGGGAAAGGAGTCTCGGTGCACTGGGAATATGCAAGCACCGGGCGGAGTGGGAGGGGAGAGGAGCCTCGGTGCACTTGGAGAGTGTGCATGCACCGGGTGTGGGGAGAGAAGCCTCGGTGCACTGGGGGTCTGTCCAAGCACCGGGCGGTGGGGGGAGGATCTTTGGACTACTGGGAGTGTGCGCAAGCACCGGGAGGCGGGGAATGAGCCTCGGTGCACTGGGAGTGTGTGCAAAAACCCCGGGCCGGAGGGAAAGGAGCCTCGGTGCACTGGAAGTGTGCAAGCACCGGGCGGAGGGGGAAGGGGAAAGGAGCCTCGGTGCACTGGAAGTGCGTGCAAGCACTGGAAGGGGAGGGGGGAGGAGCCTCGGTTCACTGGGAGTGTGTGCAAGCATCGGGCGGGGGGTAGGTGACTCGGTGCACTGGGAGTTTGTGCAAGCACCGGGCGGGAAGGAAAGGAGCCTCAGTGCATTGCGAGTGCGACCGCGTGGTAGGAGAGGAACCTCGGTGCACTGGGAGCGTGTGCAAGCACCGCGCGGGAGGGATAGGAGCCTCGGTGCACTGGAAGTATGTGCAAGCACCGGGTGAGGTGAGACGAACCTCGGTGCACTGGGAGTGTGTGCATGCGCCGGGCGGGATGGGAATGGGCCTCGGTGCACTGGGAGTGTGTGAGAGCGCCCGATGGGGGGAGACGAGCATTGGAGCACTGGGAGTGTGTGCAAGCACCGGGCGGCGGGAGGTAACTCGGTGCACTGCGAGTGTGAAAGCACTGGGCGGGAGGGAAAGCCGCCTCGGTTCACTGGCAGTGTGACCGGGTGGGGGGAGAGGAGCCTCGGTGCACTGATAGTGTGTGGAAGCACCGGGCAGGAGGAACCGGTCTCGGTGCACTGGGAGTGTGTGCCAGCACCGGGTGGGGGAGAGGAGCCTCGATGCAATGGAAGTGTGTGCAAGCACCGGACGGGGGAAGGTAACTCGGTGCAGTGGGAGTGTGCAAGCACTGGGCGGGAGGGAAAGACGCCTCGGTTCACTGGGAGTGTGACCGGGTGGGAGGAAGAGGAGCCTCGGTGCACTGGGAGTGTGTGCCAGCACCGGACGGGGGAGAGGAGCCTCGATGCACTGGGAGTGTGTCCAAGCATCGGGTGGTGGGGGGGATCATTGGTGCACTGGGAGTGTGCGCAAGCACCGGGCGGGGAGGGAAGGAGCCTCGGCGCACGTGGAAGAAAAAGTAGATTCGGTGCACTGGGAGTGTGTGCAAGCACTGAGCTGGGGAAGGGAGTGTGGGCCAGCACCGGGTGGGAGGGAAAGGAGCCTTGGTGCACTGGGAGTGTGCAAGCACCGGGCGGAGTGAAGGGAGGGGAGAGGAGCCTCGGTGCACTGAGAGTATGGGCAAGCATTGAAGAGGGATTAGCCTCGGTGCGCGGGGAGAGTGTGCAAGCACCGGGCCGGAGGGAAAGGAGCCTCTGTGCACTGGGAGTGTGTGCAAGCACCGGGCCGGAGGGAAAGGAGCCTCTGTGCACTGGGAGTGTGTGCAAGCACTGAGGGGGAGGGAAAGCAGCATCGGTGCACTGGGTGTGTGTGCTAGCGCCGGGCGTGAGGGAGAGGGCCCTCGGTGCACTGGGAGTGTGTGCAAGCACTGGGCGGGTGGGAAAGCCGCCTAGGTGCACTGGGAGTGTGTGCTAGCGCCGGGCGGGAGGGAAAGGAGCCTCGGTGGACTGGCAGTGTGACCGGGTGGGGGGGGAGGAACCTCGGTGTACTGGGAGTGTGGGCAAGCACTGGGCGGGAAGGAAAGGAGCCTCGGTGCACTGGGATTGTGACCGGGTGGGGGAGAGGAACCTCGGTGCACTGGGAGTGTGGGCAAGCAACGTGCGGGAGGGAAAAGAGCCTCGGTGCACTGGGAGTGTGACCGGGTGGGGGAGAGGAACCTCGGTGCCCCTGGAGTGTGTGCTAGCGCCGGGTGGGGGGAGAGGAACCTCGGTGCACTGGAACTGTGTGCAAGCACCAGGCAGGATGGTAATGAGCCTCGGTTCACTGGGAGTGTGTGCAAGTGCCGGGTGGGGGAGAGGAACCTCGGTGCACTGGAAGCGTGTGCGAGCACCGGGTAGGGGAAGGTGCCTCGGAGCAAAGGGAGTGTGCGCAAGCGCCGGGCGGGAGATTGGAGTGGAGCCTCAGCGCACTGGGAGTGTGTGCTAGCGCCTAGCGGGAGGGAAAGGAGCCTCGGTGCACTGGGAGTGTGTGCAAGCACCGGGTGGGAGGGAAAGGAGCCTAGGTGCACTGGGAATGTATGCATGCACCGGGTGTCTTTCCAGTGCAAAAAATGCCAATGTGTTCCCGATTACAAGATCACGCGCATCATGTTCCGACATTACAATAAATTAACACGCGAAGTTATGAAAGCTTTTTATATTTACCACAACGGTGCAAAATGTACCAACAGCCCTTCCATAACGTTATCCGAAAGGAAATTGAGTTATCTAACCTCCCACGTGCCTTCCAGATAACTTTTTGTTGATTGGTAAGTAGTTCAGTGTTTGTATTTATACACTTTTAGTTCTTAAATAAAAAACCAGTTGATAGTCAGCGCCTGTTTGTGCTAGTCGTTCGTCTTGTGTCCCGTTCGTGTTGCGCTGTGAGCGAAAATGAACACTTACCAACTCGCCCAAATTTCCGCCTTGCGGGGAAAGAAGCCTTGGTGCACAGGGAGTGTGTCCAAGCACCAGGCGGTGGGGGAGGATCCTTGGTGCACTGTGAGTGTGCAAGCAACAGCCAGGGGAAGGAACCTCGGTGTACTGGGAGTGTGTGCAAAATGCACCGGGCAGGAGAGAATGGAGCCTCGGTGCACTGGGAATGTGTGCAAGCACCGGGCGGTGGGGGAGGGGCGATGAGCCATGGTGCACTGGAAGTGTGTGCAAGCACCGGGCTGGGAGAGAGAGTGTGTGCAAGCATTGGACGGGAGGGAGGAGCCTCGGTGCGCTGAGTGTGCAAGCACCGGGCGGGGGGGAAGAAGCCTCGATGCACTGGGAGTGTGTGCAAGCACCGGGCGGGAGGGAAAAGAGCCTCGTTGCGCTGGGAGTGGGTGCTAGCACCGGGCGGGAGGGAAAGGAGCCTCGGTGCACTGGGAGTGTGCAAGCGCCGGGTGGAGTGGGAGGGGAGAGGAGACTCGATGAACTTGGAGTGTGTGCAAGCACTGGACGGGGGGAGGAGCCTCGGTGCTCTGGTAGTGAGTGCAAGCACCGGGCGGAAGGGAAAGGAGTCTCGGTGCACTGGGAATGTGTCCAAGCACCGGGCGGTGGGGGGAGGATATTTGGTCTACTGGGAGTGTGCGCAAGCACCGGGAGAGGGGGAATGAGCCTCGGTGCACTGGGAGTGTGTGCAAAAGCACCTGTCTGGAGGGAAAGGAGCCTCGGTGCACTGGGAGTGTGCAAGCACCGGGCGGAGGGGGAGGGGAGAGAAGCCTCGGTGCACTGGGAGTGTGTGCAAGCGCAGGATGGGGAGGGGGGATGAGCCTCAGTGCACTGGGAGTGTGTGCAAGCATCGGGCGGGGGGTAGGTGACTCGGTGCACTGGGAGTGTGTGCAAGCGCTGGGCGGGAGGGAAAGCAGCCACGGTGCACCTGGAGTGTGTGCTAGCGCCGGGTGGGGGAGAAGAGCCTCGGTGCACTGGGAGTTTGTGCAAGCACCGGGCGGGAAGGAAAAGGGGCCTCAGTGCATAGCGAGTGCGACCGCGTGGTAGGAGAGGAACCTCGGTGCACTTTGAGCGTGTGCAAGCACCGCGCGGGAGGGAAAGGAGCCTCGGTGCACTGGAAGTATGGGCAAGCACCGGGTGTGGAAGGGGAACCTCGGCGCACTGGGAGTGTGCGCATGAACCGGGCGGGAGGGGAATGAGCCTCGGTGCACTGGGAGTGTATGCAAGCGCCCGCTGGGGGAGAGGAGCCTTGGTGCACTGGGAGTGTGTGCATGCACCGGGCGGGAGAGAAAGGAGCATCGGTGCACTGGGAGTGTGTGCAAGCGCCGGGTGGCGGGAGGTAACTGGGTGCACTGGGAGTGTAAAAGCACTGGGCGGGAGGGAAAGCCGCCTCGGTTCACTGGGAGTGTTTCCGGGTGGGGGAGAGGAGCCTCGGTGCACTGGGAGTGTGTGCAAGCACCGGGCGGGAGGAACCGGTCTCGGTGCACTGGGAGTGTGTGCCAGCACCGGGTGGGGGATCGGAGCCTCAATGCTTTGGAAGTGTGTGCAAGCACCGGGGGGGAGGGAAACGAGCGTCGGTGCACAGGGAGTGTGTGCAAACACCGGGCGGGGGGAGGTAACTCGGTGCACTGGGATTGTGCAAGCACTGGGCCGGAGGGGAAGCCGCCTCGGTTCACTGGGAGTGTGACCGGGTGGGGGGAGAGGAGCCTCGGTGCACTGGGAGTGTGTGCAAGCACCGGGCGGGAGGAACCCGTCTCGGTGCACTGGGAGTGTGTGCCGGCACCAGGTGGGGTGAGGAGCCTCGATGTACTGGGGGTGTGTCCAAGGATCGGGGGGTGGGGGGATCATTGGTGCACTGGGAGTGTGCGCAAGCACCGGGCGGGGAGGAAGGGAGCCTCGGCGCACAGGGAGTGTGTGCAAAAAGCACCGGCCGGGAGAGAAAGGAGATTCGGTGCACTGGAAGTGAGTGCTAGCACCGGGCGGTGGGGAGCGAGGAGCTTCGGTGCTCTGTATGTGTGTCCAGGCACTGAGCTGGGGGAGGCAGAGTGGGTGGGCCAGCACCGGGTTGGAGGGAACAGAGCCTTGGTGCACTGGTAGTTTTCAAGCACCAGGCGGAGTGAAGGGAGTGGAGAGGAGCCTCGGTGCACTGGGAGTATGTGCAAGCATTAAAGGGGGATTAGCCTCGGTGCGCTGGAAGAATGTGCAAGCACCGGGCGGTAATGAAAGAAGCCTCGATGCACTGGGAGTTTGTGCAAGCTCGGGCGGGAGGGAAAGGAGCCTCGTTGCACTGGAAGTGTTACTGGGTGGGAGGAGAGGAACCTCGGTGCACCTGGAGTGTGTGCTAGCGCCGGGTGGGGGGAGAGGAGCCTTGGTGCACTGGGAGTGTGTGCAAGAACCGGGCGGGGAGAGGTGACTCGGTGCACTGGGAGTGTGTGCAAGCACTGGGCGGGAGGGAAAGCCGCCTCGGTTCGCTGGGAGTGTGTGCAAGCGCCGGGTGGGGGAAGAGAGTCCCGGTGCACTTGGGAGTGTGTGCAAGAACCGGGCGGGAGGGAAAGGAGCCTCGGTGCACTGGGAGAATGACCGGGCGGGGAAGGGGGCGAGGAGCCTCGGTGCACTGGGGGTGTGTGCTAGCGCCGGGCGGGAAGGAAAGGAGCCTCGGTGCGCTGGGAACGTGTGCAAGCAGCGGGTAGTAGGGAAAGGAGCCTCGGTGCACTGGCAATGTGTGCATGCACCGGGTGGGGGGAGAGAAGCCTCGGTGCACTGGGAGTGTGTACAAGCACCGGGCGGTGGGGGGAGGATCCTTGGTGCACTGGGAGTGCGCGCAAGCACCGGGAGAAGGGAAGGAGCCTCGGAGCACTGGGAGCGGGTGCAAAAAGCACCGGGCGGGAGAGAAAGGTGCCTCGGTGCACTGGGAGTGTGCAAGCACCGAGCGGGGCGGGGGTAGGTGACTCGGTGCACTGGGAGTGTGTGCAAGCGCTGGGCGGCAAGGAAAGCAGCCTCGGTGCACTTGAAGTGTGTGCTAGCGCCGTGTGGGGATAAGAGCCTCGGTGCACTGGGAGTTTCTGCAAGCACCGGGCGGGAAGGAAAGGAGCCTCGGTGCTTTGGGAGTGTTACCGCGTGGTGGGAGAGGAACCTCGGTGCACTGGGAGCGTGTGCAAGCACCGCGTGGGAGGGAAAGGAGCTTCGGCGCACTGAGAGTGTGTAAGTACCGAGTGGGGGGAGAGGAGCCTTGGTGCACTGGGAGTGTGTGCAAGCACCAGGCGGGAGGCGAATGAGCCTCGGTGCACTGGGAGTGAGTGCAAGCGCCGGTAGGCAGAGAGGAGGCTTGGTGCACTGGGTGTGTGTGCAAGCACCGGGCGGTGGGGAGGGAGTGTGGCCAAGCACCGGGCAGGAGGGAAGGGAGCCTCGGTGCACTGAGAGTGTGTGGAAGAACTGGACAGGGGGAGGAGCCTCGGTGCTCTGGGAGTGTGTGCAATCACCGGGCGGGAGGGAAAGGAGCCTCGGTGCACTGGGAGTATGACCGGAGCCTCGGTGCACTGGGAGTGTTGGCCAGCACCGGGTGGGGCGTGACTAGCCTCGGTGCTCTGGGAGTGTGTGCGAGCACCGGGCGGGAGGGAAAGGAGCCTTGGCGCACCGGGAGTGTGTGCAAGCACTGGGTGGGAGGGAAAGCAGCCTCGGTGCCCTGGGAGTGTGTGCTAGCGCCGGGTTGGGGGGAAAGGAGTCTCGGTGCACAGGGAGTTTCTGCAAGCACCGGGCGGGAAGAAAAGGAGCCTTGGTGCATTGGGAGTGTGACCGCGTGGTGGGAGAGGAACCTCGGTGCACTGAGAGCGCGTGCAAGCACCGCGCGGGAGGGAAAGGAGCCTCGGTGCACTAAGAGTGTGTAAGTACCGGGTGGGGGGAGAGGAACCTTGGTGGACTGGGAGTGTGTGCAAGCACCAGGCGGGAGGGGAATGAGCCTCGGTGCACTGGAAGTGTGAGCAAGCGCCGGTTGGGGGAGAGGAGCCTTGGTGCACTGGGAGTGTTTGCAAGCACCGGGCGGTGGGGAGGGAGTGTGGGCAAGCACCGGGCAGGAGGGAAGGGAGCCTCGGTGCACTGGGAGTGTGTGCTAGAGCCGGGTGGGGGGGAGAGGAGCCTTGGTGCACTGGGAGTGTGTGCAAGCACCGGGCGGGGAGAGGTGACTCGGTGCACTGGGAGTGTGTGCAAGCACTGGGCGGGAGGGAAAGCCGCATCGGCTCGCTGGGAGTGTGTGCTAGCGCCGGGTGGGCGGAGAGGGGTCCCGGTGCACTTGGGAGTGTGTGCAAGCACCGGGCGGGAGGGAAAGGAGCCTCGGTGCACTGGGAACGTGTGCAAGCAGCGGGTGGGAGGGAAAGGAGCCTCGGTGCACTGGCAATGTGTGCATGCACCGGGTGGGGGGAGAGAAGCCTCGGTGCACTGGGAGTGTGTACAAGCACCGGGCGGTGGGGGAGGATCCTTGGTGCACTGGGAGTGCGCGCAAGCACCGGGAGGGGGGAAGGAGCCTCGGAGCACTGGGAGCGTGTGCAAAAAGCACCGGGCGGGAGGGAAAGGAGCCTCGGTGCACTCGGAGTGTGCAAGCACCGAGCGGGGCGGGGGTAGGTGACTCGGTGCACTGGGAGTGTGTGCAAGCGCTCGGCGGCAAGGAAAGCAGCCTCGGTGCACTTGAAGTGTGTGCTAGCGCCGTGTGGGGAGAAGAGCCTCGGTGCACTGGGAGTTTCTGCAAGCACCGGGCGGGAAGGAAAGGAGCCTCGGTGCTTTGGGAGTGTTACCGCGTGGTGGGAGAGGAACCTCGGTGCACTGGGAGCGTGTGCAAGCACCGCGCGGGAGGGAAAGGAGCTTCGGCGCACTGAGAGTGTGTAAGTACCGGGTGGGGGGAGAGGAACCTTGGTGGACTGGGAGTGTGTGCAAGCACCAGGCGGGAGGGGAATGAGCCTCGGTGCACTGGAAGTGTGAGCAAGCGCCGGTTGGGGGAGAGGAGCCTTGGTGCACTGGGAGTGTTTGCAAGCACCGGGCGGTGGGGAGGGAGTGTGGGCAAGCACCGGGCAGGAGGGAAGGGAGCCTCGGTGCACTGGAAGTGAGTGCTCGCACCGGGCGGTGGGGAGCGAGGAGCTTCGGTGCTCTGTATGTGTGTCCAGGCACTGAGCTGGGGGAGGCAGAGTGGGTGGGCCAGCACCGGGTTGGAGGGAACAGAGCCTTGGTGCACTGGTAGTTTTCAAGCACCAGGCGGAGTGAAGGGAGTGGAGAGGAGCCTCGGTGCACTGGGAGTATGTGCAAGCATTGAAGGGGGATTAGCCTCGGTGCGCTGGGAGAATGTGCAAGCACCGGGCGGTAATGAAAGAAGCCTCGATGCAGTGGGAGTTTGTGCAAGCTCGGGCGGGAGGGAAAGGTGCCTCGGTGCACTGGGAGTGTGTGGAAGCACTGGGCGGGAGGGAAAGCAGCCTCGGTGCACTGGGAGTGTGGGAAAGCACTGGGCGGGAAGGAAAGCAGCCTCGGTGCACCGCGATTGTGACCGGGTGGGGGAGAGGAACCTCGGTGCGCTGGGAGTGTGGGCAAGCACCAGGCGGGAGGGAAAAGAGCCTCGTTGCACTGGGAGTGTTACCGGGTGGGAGGAGAGGAACCTCGGTGCACCTGGAGTGTGTGCTAGCGCCGGGTGGGGGAAGAGGAACCTCGGTGCACTGGGACCGTGTGCAAGCACCAGGCAGGATGGTAATAAGCCTCGGTTCACTGGGAGTGTGTGCAAGTGCCGGGTGGGGGAGAGGAACCTCGGTGCACTGGAAGAGTGTGCAAGCACCGGGTGGGAGGGAATGGAGCCTCGGTTCACTGGGAGTGTGTGCTAGCGCCGGGTGGGGGGAAGAGGATCCTTGGTGCACTGGGAGTGTGTGCAAGCACCGGGCGGGGAGAGGTGACTCGGTGCACTGGGAGTGTGTGCAAGCACTGGGCGAGAGGGAAAGCCGCATCGGCTCGCTGGGAGTGTGGGCTAGCGCCGGGTGGGCGGAGAGGGGTCCCGGTGCACTTGGGAGTGTGTGCAAGCACCGGGCGGGAGGGAAAGGAGCCTCGGTGCACTGGGAACGTGTGCAAGCAGCGGGTGGGAGGGAAAGGAGCATCGGTGCACTGGCAATGATGTGTGCATGCACCGGGTGGGGGGAGAGAAGCCTCGGTGCACTGGGAGTGTGTACAAGCACCGGGCGGTGGGGAGGATCCTTGGTGCACGGGGAGTGCGCGCAAGCACCGGGAGGGGGGAAGGAGCCTCGGAGCACTGGGAGCGTGTGCAAAAAGCACCGGGCGGGGGAGGAAGGTGCCTCGGTGCACTCGGAGTGTGCAAGCACCGAGCGGGGCGGGGGTAGGTGACTCGGTGCACTGGGAGTGTGTGCAAGCGCTGGGCGGCAAGGAAAGCAGCCTCGGTGCACTTGAAGTGTGTGCTAGCGCCGTGTGGGGATAAGAGCCTCGGTGCACTGGGAGTTTCTGCAAGCACCGGGCGGGAAGGAAAGGAGCCTCGGTGCTTTGGGAGTGTTACCGCGTGGTGGGAGAGGAACCTCGGTGCACTGGGAGCGTGTGCAAGCACCGCGCGGGAGGGAAAGGAGCTTCGGCGCACTGAGAGTGTGTAAGTACCGAGTGGGGGGAGAGGAACCTTGGTGCACTGGGAGTGTGTGCAAGCACCAGGCGGGAGGCGAATGAGCCTCGGTGCACTGGGAGTGAGTGCAAGCGCCGGTAGGGAGAGAGGAGGCTTGGTGCACTGGGTGTGTGTGCAAGCACCGGGCGGTGGGGAGGGAGTGTGGCCAAGCACCGGGCAGGAGGGAAGGGAGCCTCGGTGCACTGAGAGTGTGTGGAAGAACTGGACAGGGGGAGGAGCCTCGGTGCACTGGGAGTGTGTGCAAGCACCGGGCGGGAGGGAAAGGAGCCTCGGTGCACTGGGAGTATGACCGGAGCCTCGGTGCACTGGGAGTGTTGGCCAGCACCGGGTGGGGGGTGAGTAGCCTCGGTGCACTGGGAGTGTGTGCGAGCACCGGGCGGGAGGGAAAGGAGCCTTGGCGCACCGGGAGTGTGTGCAAGCACTGGGTGGGAGGGAAAGCAGCCTCGGTGCCCTGGGAGTGTGTGCTAGCGCCGGGTTGGGGGGAAAGGAGTCTCGGTGCACAGGGAGTTTCTGCAAGCACCGGGCGGGAAGAAAAGGAGCCTTGGTGCATTGGGAGTGTGACCGCGTGGTGGGAGAGGAACCTCGGTGCACTGGGAGCGCGTGCAAGCACCGCGCGGGAGGGAAAGGAGCCTCGGTGCACTAAGAGTGTGTAAGTACCGGGTGGGGGGAGAGGAACCTTGGTGGACTGGGAGTGTGTGCAAGCACCAGGCGGGAGGGGAATGAGCCTCGGTGCACTGGAAGTGTGAGCAAGCGCCGGTTGGGGGAGAGGAGCCTTGGTGCACTGGGAGTGTTTGCAAGCACCGGGCGGTGGGGAGGGAGTGTGGGCAAGCACCGGGCAGGAGGGAAGGGAGCCTCGGTGCACTGGAAGTGAGTGCTCGCACCGGGCGGTGGGGAGCGAGGAGCTTCGGTGCTCTGTATGTGTGTCCAGGCACTGAGCTGGGGGAGGCAGAGTGGGTGGGCCAGCACCGGGTTGGAGGGAACAGAGCCTTGGTGCACTGGTAGTTTTCAAGCACCAGGCGGAGTGAAGGGAGTGGAGAGGAGCCTCGGTGCACTGGGAGTATGTGCAAGCATTGAAGGGGGATTAGCCTCGGTGCGCTGGGAGAATGTGCAAGCACCGGGCGGTAATGAAAGAAGCCTCGATGCAGTGGGAGTTTGTGCAAGCTCGGGCGGGAGGGAAAGGTGCCTCGGTGCACTGGGAGTGTGTGGAAGCACTGGGCGGGAGGGAAAGCAGCCTCGGTGCACTGGGAGTGTGGGAAAGCACTGGGCGGGAAGGAAAGCAGCCTCGGTGCACCGCGATTGTGACCGGGTGGGGGAGAGGAACCTCGGTGCACTGGGAGTGTGGGCAAGCACCAGGCGGGAGGGAAAAGAGCCTCGTTGCACTGGGAGTGTTACCGGGTGGGAGGAGAGGAACCTCGGTGCACCTGGAGTGTGTGCTAGCGCCGGGTGGGGGGAGAGGAACCTCGGTGCACTGGGACCGTGTGCAAGCACCAGGCAGGATGGTAATCAGCCTCGGTTCACTGGGAGTGTGTGCAAGTGCCGGGTGGGGGAGAGGAACCTCGGTGCACTGGAAGAGTGTGCAAGCACCGGGTGGGATGGAATGGAGCCTCGGTTCACTGGGAGTGTGTGCTAGCGCCGGGTGGGGGGAAGAGGAGCCTTGGTGCACTGGGAGTGTGTGCAAGCACCGGGCGGGGAGAGGTGACTCGGTGCACTGGGAGTGTGTGCAAGCACTGGGCGAGAGGGAAAGCCGCATCGGCTTGCTGAGAGTGTGGGCTAGCGCCGGGTGGGCGGAGAGGGGTCCCGGTGCACTTGGGAGTGTGTGCAAGCACCGGGCGGGAGGGAAAGGAGCCTCGGTGCACTGGGAACGTGTGCAAGCAGCGGGTGGGAGGGAAAGGAGCATCGGTGCACTGGCAATGTGTGCATGCACCGGGTGGGGGGAGAGAAGCCTCGGTGCACTGGGAGTGTGTACAAGCACCGGGCGGTGGGGAGGATCCTTGGTGCACTGGGAGTGCGCGCAAGCACCGGGAGGGGGGAAGGAGCCTCGGAGCACTGGGAGCGTGTGCAAAAAGCACCGGGCGGGAGAGGAAGGTGCCTCGGTGCACTCGGAGTGTGCAAGCACCGAGCGGGGCGGGGGTAGGTGACTCGGTGCACTGGGAGTGTGTGCAAGCGCTGGGCGGCAAGGAAAGCAGCCTCGGTGCACTTGAAGTGTGTGCTAGCGCCGTGTGGGGATAAGAGCCTCGGTGCACTGGGAGTTTCTGCAAGCACCGGGCGGGAAGGAAAGGAGCCTCGGTGCTTTGGGAGTGTTACCGCGTGGTGGGAGAGGAACCTCGGTGCACTGGGAGCGTGTGCAAGCACCGCGCGGGAGGGAAAGGAGCTTCGGCGCACTGAGAGTGTGTAAGTACCGAGTGGGGGGAGAGGAGCCTTGGTGCTCTGGGAGTGTGTGCAAGCACCAGGCGGGAGGCGAATGAGCCTCGGTGCACTGGGAGTGAGTGCAAGCACCGGGCGGTGGGGAAGGAGTGTGGCCAAGCACCGGGCAGGAGGGAAGGGAGCCTCGGTGCACTGAGAGTGTGTGGAAGAACTGGACAGGGGGAGGAGCCTCGGTGCTCTGGGAGTGTGTGCAATCACCGGGCGGGAGGGAAAGGAGCCTCGGTGCACTGGGAGTATGACCGGAGCCTCGGTGCACTGGGAGTGTTGGCCAGCACCGGGTGGGGGTGAGTAGCCTCGGTGCTCTGGGAGTGTGTGCGAGCACCGGGCGGGAGGGAAAGGAGCCTTGGCGCACCGGGAGTGTGTGCAAGCACTGGGTGGGAGGGAAAGCAGCCTCGGTGCCCTGGGAGTGTGTGCTAGCGCCGGGTTGGGGGGAAAGGAGTCTCGGTGCACAGGGAGTTTCTGCAAGCACCGGGCGGGAAGAAAAGGAGCCTTGGTGCATTGGGAGTGTGACCGCGTGGTGGGAGAGGAACCTCGGTGCACTGAGAGCGCGTGCAAGCACCGCGCGGGAGGGAAAGGAGCCTCGGTGCACTAAGAGTGTGTAAGTACCGGGTGGGGGGAGAGGAACCTTGGTGGACTGGGAGTGTGTGCAAGCACCAGGCGGGAGGGGAATGAACCTCGGTGCACTGGAAGTGTGAGCAAGCGCCGGTTGGGGGAGAGGAGCCTTGGTGAACTGGGAGTGTTTGCAAGCACCGGGCGGTGGGGAGGGAGTGTGGGCAAGCACCGGGCAGGAGGGAAGGGAGCCTCGGTGCACTGGAAGTGAGTGCTCGCAACGGGCGGTGGGGAGCGAGGAGCTTCGGTGCTCTGTATGTGTGTCCAGGCACTGAGCTGGGGGAGGCAGAGTGGGTGGGCCAGCACCGGGTTGGAGGGAACAGAGCCTTGGTGCACTGGTAGTTTTCAAGCACCAGGCGGAGTGAAGGGAGTGGAGAGGAGCCTCGGTGCACTGGGAGTATGTGCAAGCATTGAAGGGGGATTAGCCTCGGTGCGCTGGGAGAATGTGCAAGCACCGGGCGGTAATGAAAGAAGCCTCGATGCAGTGGGAGTTTGTGCAAGCTCGGGCGGGAGGGAAAGGTGCCTCGGTGCACTGGGAGTGTGTGGAAGCACTGGGCGGGAGGGAAAGCAGCCTCGGTGCACTGGGAGTGTGGGAAAGCACTGGGCGGGAAGGAAAGCAGCGTCGGTGCACCGCGATTGTGACCGGGTGGGGGAGAGGAACCTCGGTGCACTGGGAGTGTGGGCAAGCACCAGGCGGGAGGGAAAAGAGCCTCGTTGCACTGGGAGTGTTACCGGGTGGGAGGAGAGGAACCTCGGTGCACCTGGAGTGTGTGCTAGCGCCGGGTGGGGGGAGAGGAACCTCGGTGCACTGGGACCGTGTGCAAGCACCAGGCAGGATGGTAATCAGCCTCGGTTCAATGGGAGTGTGTGCAAGTGCCGGGTGGGGGAGAGGAACCTCGGTGCACTGGAAGAGTGTGCAAGCACCGGGTGGGAGGGAATGGAGCCTCGGTTCACTGGGAGTGTGTGCTAGCGCCGGGTGGGGGGGAGAGGAGCCTTGGTGCACTGGGAGTGTGTGCAAGCACCGGGCGGGGAGAGGTGACTCGGTGCACTGGGAGTGTGTGCAAGCACTGGGCGGGAGGGAAAGCCGCATCGGCTCGCTGGGAGTGTGTGCTAGCGCCGGGTGGGCGGAGAGGCGTCCCGGTGCACTTGGGAGTGTGTGCAAGCACCGGGCGGGAGGGAAAGGAGCCTCGGTGCACTGGGAACGTGTGCAAGCAGCGGGTGGGAGGGAAAGGAGCCTCGGTGCACTGGCAATGTGTGCATGCACCGGGTGGGGGGAGAGAAGCCTCGGTGCACTGGGAGTGTGTACAAGCACCGGGCGGTGGGGGAGGATCCTTGGTGCACTGGGAGTGCGCGCAAGCACCGGGAGAGGGGAAGGAGCCTCGGAGCACTGGGAGCGTGTGCAAAAAGCACCGGGCGGGAGGGAAAGGAGCCTCGGTGCACTCGGAGTGTGCAAGCACCGAGCGGGGCGGGGGTAGGTGACTCGGTGCACTGGGAGTGTGTGCAAGCGCTCGGCGGCAAGGAAAGCAGCCTCGGTGCACTTGAAGTGTGTGCTAGCGCCGTGTGGGGAGAAGAGCCTCGGTGCACTGGGAGTTTCTGCAAGCACCGGGCGGGAAGGAAAGGAGCCTCGGTGCTTTGGGAGTGTTACCGCGTGGTGGGAGAGGAACCTCGGTGCACTGGGAGCGTGTGCAAGCACCGCGCGGGAGGGAAAGGAGCTTCGGCGCACTGAGAGTGTGTAAGTACCGAGTGGGGGGAGAGGAACCTTGGTGCACTGGGAGTGTGTGCAAGCACCAGGCGGGAGGCGAATGAGCCTCGGTGCACTGGGAGTGAGTGCAAGCGCCGGTAGGGAGAGAGGAGGCTTGGTGCACTGGGTGTGTGTGCAAGCACCGGGCGGTGGGGAGGGAGTGTGGCCAAGCACCGGGCAGGAGGGAAGGGAGCCTCGGTGCACTGAGAGTGTGTGGAAGAACTGGACAGGGGGAGGAGCCTCGGTGCACTGGGAGTGTGTGCAAGCACCGGGCGGGAGGGAAAGGAGCCTCGGTGCACTGGGAGTGTTGGCCAACACCGGGTGGGGGGTGAGTAGCCTCGGTGCACTGGGAGTGTGTGCGAGCACCGGGCGGGAGGGAAAGGAGCCTTGGCGCACCGGGAGTGTGTGCAAGCACTGGGTGGGAGGGAAAGCAGCCTCGGTGCCCTGGGAGTGTGTGCTAGCGCCGGGTTGGGGGGAAAGGAGTCTCGGTGCACAGGGAGTTTCTGCAAGCACCGGGCGGGAAGAAAAGGAGCCTTGGTGCATTGGGAGTGTGACCGCGTGGTGGGAGAGGAACCTCGGTGCACTGGGAGCGCGTGCAAGCACCGCGCGGGAGGGAAAGGAGCCTCGGTGCACTAAGAGTGTGTAAGTACCGGGTGGGGGGAGAGGAACCTTGGTGGACTGGGAGTGTGTGCAAGCACCAGGCGGGAGGGGAATGAGCCTCGGTGCACTGGAAGTGTGAGCAAGCGCCGGTTGGGGGAGAGGAGCCTAGGTGCACTGGGAGTGTTTGCAAGCACCGGGCGGTGGGGAGGGAGTGTGGGCAAGCACCGGGCAGGAGGGAAGGGAGCCTCGGTGCTCTGGAAGTGAGTGCTCGCACCGGGCGGTGGGGAGCGAGGAGCTTCGGTGCTCTGTATGTGTGTCCAGGCACTGAGCTGGGGGAGGCAGAGTGGGTGGGCCAGCACCGGGTTGGAGGGAACAGAGCCTTGGTGCACAGGTAGTTTTCAAGCACCAGGCGGAGTGAAGGGAGTGGAGAGGAGCCTCGGTGCACTGGGAGTATGTGCAAGCATTGAAGGGGGATTAGCCTCGGTGCGCTGGGAGAATGTGCAAGCACCGGGCGGTAATGAAAGAAGCCTCGATGCAGTGGGAGTTTGTGCAAGCTCGGGCGGGAGGGAAAGGTGCCTCGGTGCACTGGGAGTGTGTGGAAGCACTGGGCGGGAGGGAAAGCAGCCTCGGTGCACTGGGAGTGTGGGAAAGCACTGGGCGGGAAGGAAAGCAGCCTCGGTGCACCGCGATTGTGACCGGGTGGGGGAGAGGAACCTCGGTGCACTGGGAGTGTGGGCAAGCACCAGGCGGGAGGGAAAAGAGCCTCGTTGCACTGGGAGTGTTACCGGGTCGGAGGAGAGGAACCTCGGTGCACCTGGAGTGTGTGCTAGCGCCGGGTGGGGGGAGAGGAACCTCGGTGCACTGGGACCGTGTGCAAGCACCAGGCAGGATGGTAATCAGCCTCGGTTCACTGGGAGTGTGTGCAAGTGCCGGGTGGGGGAGAGGAACCTCGGTGCACTGGAAGAGTGTGCAAGCACCGGGTGGAAGGGAATGGAGCCTCGGTTCACTGGGAGTGTGTGCTAGCGCCGGGTGGGGGGGAGAGGAGCCTTGGTGCACTGGGAGTGTGTGCAAGCACCGGGCGGGTAGAGGTCACTCGGTGCACTGGGAGTGTGTGCAAGCACTGGGCGGGAGGGAAAGCCGCATCGGCTCGCTGGGAGTGTGTGCTAGCGCCGGGTGGGCGGAGAGGGGTCCCGGTGCACTTGGGAGTGTGTGCAAGCACCGGGCGGGAGGGAAAGGAGCCTCGGTGCACTGGGAACGTGTGCAAGCACCGGCCGGGTGGGAGGAAGCAGCCTCGGTGCACTGGGAGTGTGTGCTATCGCCGGGCGGGAGGGAAAGGAGCCTCGGTGCACTGGGAGTGTGTCCAAGCACCGGGTGGGAGTTACCGGTCTCAGTGCTCTGGGAGTGTGTGCCAGCACCGAGAGGAGCCTCGATGCACTGGGAGTGTGTGCAAGCACCGGGCGGGAAGGAAACGAGCCTCGGTGCACTGGGATTTTCTGCAAACACTGGGCGGGAATAAAAGCAGCCTCCGTGCACTGGGAGTGTGTGCTAGCGCCGGGAGGGGGGAAGGAGCCTCGGTGCACTGGGAGTGTGTGGAAAAAGCAACGTGCAAGAGGCAAATAGCCTCGGTGCATTGGGAGTGTGCAAGCACCGGGCAAAGAGGGAGGGGAGAGGCGCTTCGGTGCACTGGAAGTGTGTGCAAGCACTGGACGGGGAGGGGGGAGGAGCCTCAGTGCACTGGGAGTGTGCAAGCACCGGGTGGGTGGTAGGTGACTCGGTGCACTGGGAGTGTGTTCAAGCGCTGGGCGGGAGGGAAAGCAGCCACGGTGCACCTGGAGTGTGTGCTAGCGCCGGGTGGGAGGAGAAGAGCCTCGGTGCACTGGGAGTTTGTGCAAGCACCGGGCGGGAAGGAAAGGAGCCTCGGTGCATTGCGAGTGTGACCGCGTAGAAGGAGAGGAACCTCGGTGCACTGGGAGCGTGTGCAAGCACCGCGCGGGAGGGAAAGGAGCCTCGCTGCACTGGAAGTGTGTGCAAGCTGCGGGCGGGAGGGGATTGAGCCTCGGGGCACTGGGAGTATGTGCAAGCGCCGGATGGGGGGAGAGGAGCCTTGGTGCACTGGGAGTGTGCAAGCACTGGGCGGGAGGGAAAGCCGCTTCGATTCACTGGGATTGTGTGCTAGCGCCGGGTTGGGGTGAGAGGACCCTCGGTGCACTTCGGAGTGTGCAAGCACCGGGTGGGGGGATAGGAGTCTCGGTGCACTGGGAGTGTGTGCAAGCACCGGGCGGGAGGAACCGGTCTCGGTGCACTGGGAGTGTGTGCCAGCACCGTGTGGGGGGAGGAGCCTCGATGGACTGGGAGTGTGTGCAAGCACAGGGCGGGAGGGAAAAGAGCATCGGTGCACTGGGAGTGTGTGCTATCGCCGGGCGAAAGGGAATGGAGCCTCGGTGCACTGGGAGTGTGTGCAAGCACCGGGTGGGAGGAAAAGGAGTCTCGGTGCACTGGAAATGTGTGCATGCACCGGGAAGGAGAGAAGCCTCGGTGCACTGGGAGTGTGTGCAAGCACTGGGCGGTGGGGGAGGATCCTTGGTGCACTGGGAGTTTGCGCTAGCACCGGGCGGGGGGGAAGGAGCCTCAGTGCACTGGGAGTGTGTGCAAAAAGCACCGGGTGGGAAAGAAAGGAGCCTCGTTGCACTGGGAGTGTGTGCAAGCACCGGGCGATGGGGCGTGCGAGGAGCTTCGGCAGACTGGAAGTGTGCGCAAGCACCAGGCTGGGGGAGGGAGTATGCTCAAGCACCGGGCGGGAGGGAAAGGAGCCTCAGTGCACTGGGAATGTGCAAGCACCGGGCTGAGTGGGAGGGGAGAGGAGCCTCGGTCGGTGCACTTGGAGTGTGTGCAAGCACTGGACGGGGGGAGGAGCCTCGGTGCGCTGGTAGTGTGTGCAAGCACCGGGCGGGAGGGAAAAGAGTCTCGGTGCACTGGCAATGTGTGCATGCACCGGGTGTGGGGAGAGAAGCCTCAGTGCAATGGGGGTGTGTCGAAGCACCGGGCGGTGGGGGAGGACCTTTGGACTACTGGGAGGGTGCGCAAGCACCGGGAGACGGGGAATGAGCCTCGGTGCACTGGGAGTATGTGCAAAAAGCATCGGGCCGGAGGGAAAGGAGCCTCGGTGCACTGGGAGTGTGCAAGCACCGGGCGGAAGGGGAAGGGCAAAGGAGCCTAGGTGCACTGGGAGTGTGTTCAAGCACTGGACGGGGAGGGGGGAGGAGCCTCGGTGCACTGGGAGTGTGTGCAAGCATTGGGCGGGGGGGTAGGTGACTCGGTGCACTGGGAGTTTGTGCAAGCACCGCGCGGGAAGGAAAGGAGCCTCAGTGCACTGGAAGTATGTGCAAGCCCCGGGTGAGGTGAGAAGAAACTCGGTGCACAGGGAGTGTGTGCATGCACCGGGCGGGAGGGGAATGAGCCTCGGTGCACTGGGAGTGTGTGCAAGCGCCCGATGGGAGGAACCGGTCTCAGTGCACTGGGAGTGTGTGCCAGCACCGAGAGGAGCCTCGATGCACTGGGAGTGTGTGCAAGCACCGGGCGGGAAGGAAACGAGCCTCAGATCACTGGGATTTTGTGCAAACACTGGGCGGGAATAAAAGCAGCCTCCGTGCACTGGGAGTGTGTGCTAGCGCCGGGCGGGAGGGAAAGGAGCCTCGGTGCACTGGGAATGTGTGCATGCGCCGGGTGGGGGGAGAGAAGCCTCGGTGCTCAGGGAGTGCGTCCAAGAACCGGGCGGTGGTGTGAGGATCCTTGTTGCACAGAGAGAGTGCGCAAGCACCAGGAGGGGGGAAGGAGCCTCGGTGCACTGGGAGTGTGTGGATCAAGCACCGTGCGGGAGGGAAAGGAGCCTCGGTGCACTGGTTGTGTGCAAGCACCGGGCAAAGAGGGAGGGAAGAGGAGCCTCGGTGCACTGGAAGTGTGTGCAAGCACTGGACGGGGAGGGGGGAGGACCTCAGTGCACTGGGAGTGTGCAAGCACCGGGTGGGTGGTAGGTGACTCGGTGCACTGGGAGAGTGTTCAAGCGCTGGGCGGGAGGGAAAGCAGCCACGGTGCACCTGGAGTGTGTGCTAGCGCCGGGTGGGAGGAGAAGAGCCTCGGTGCACTGGGAGTTTGTGCAAGCACCGGGCGGGAAGGAAAGGAGCCTCGGTGCATTGCGAGTGTGACCGCGTAGAAGGAGAGGAACCTCGGTGCACTGGGAGCGTGTGCAAGCACCGCGCGGGAGGGAAAGGAGCCTCGCTGCACTGGAAGTGTGTGCAAGCTGCGGGCGGGAGGGGAATGAGCCTCGGGGCACTGGGAGTATGTGCAAGCGCCGGATGGGGGGAGAGGAGCCTTGGTGCACTGGGAGTGTGCAAGCACTGGGCGGGAGGGAAAGCCGCTTCGATTCACTGGGATTGTGTGCTAGCGCCGGGTTGGGGTGAGAGGACCCTCGGTGCACTTCGGAGTGTGCAAGCACCGGGTGGGGGAGAGGAGTCTCGGTGCACTGGGAGTGTGTGCAAGCACCGGGCGGGAGGAACCGGTCTCGGTGCACTGGGAGTGTGTGCCAGCACCGTGTGGGGGGAGGAGCCTCGATGGACTGGGAGTGTGTACAAGCACCGGGCGGTGGGGTAGGATCCTTGGTGCACTGGGAGTGCGCGCAAGCACCGGGAGGGGGGAAGGAGCCTCGGAGCACTGGGAGCGTGTGCAAAAAGCACCGGGCGGGAGGGAAAGGAGCCTCGGTGCACTCGGAGTGTGCAAGCACCGAGCGGGGCGGGGGTAGGTGACTCGGTGCACTGGGAGTGTGTGCAAGCGCTCGGCGGCAAGGAAAGCAGCCTCGGTGCACTTGAAGTGTGTGCTAGCGCCGTGTGGGGAGAAGACCCTCGGTGCACTGGGAGTTTCTGCAAGCACCGGGCGGGAAGGAAAGGAGCCTCGGTGCTTTGGGAGTGTTACCGCGTGGTGGGAGAGGAACCTCGGTGCACTGGGAGCGTGTGCAAGCACCGCGCGGGAGGGAAAGGAGCTTCGGCGCACTGAGAGTGTGTAAGTACCGAGTGGGGGGAGAGGAACCTTGGTGCACTGGGAGTGTGTGCAAGCACCAGGCGGGAGGCGAATGAGCCTCGGTGCACTGGGAGTGAGTGCAAGCGCCGGTAGGGAGAGAGGAGGCTTGGTGCACTGGGTGTGTGTGCAAGCACCGGGCGGTGGGGAGGGAGTGTGGCCAAGCACCGGGCAGGAGGGAAGGGAGCCTCGGTGCACTGAGAGTGTGTGGAAGAACTGGACAGGGGGAGGAGCCTCGGTGCACTGGGAGTGTGTGCAAGCACCGGGCGGGAGGGAAAGGAGCCTCGGTGCACTGGGAGTATGACCGGAGCCTCGGTGCACTGGGAGTGTGTGCAAGCACCGGGCGGGAGGGAAAGGAGCCTCGGTGCACTGGTTGTATGACCGGAGCCTCGGTGCACTGGGAGTGTTGGCCAGCACCGGGTGGGGGGTGAGTAGCCTCGGTGCACTGGGAGTGTGTGCGAGCACCGGGCGGGAGGGAAAGGAGCCTTGGCGCACCGGGAGTGTGTGCAAGCACCGGGCGGGAAGGAAACGAGCCTCGGTGCACTGGGATTTTCTGCAAACACTGGGCGGGAATAAAAGCAGCCTCCGTGCACTGGGAGTGTGTGCTAGCGCCGGGAGGGGGGAAGGAGCCTCGGTGCACTGGGAGTGTGTGGAAAAAGCAACGTGCGGGAGGCAAAGGAGCCTCGGTGCATTGGGAGTGTGCAAGCACCGGGCAAAGAGGGAGGGGAGAGGAGCTTCGGTGCACTGGAAGTGTGTGCAAGCACTGGACGGGGAGGGGGGAGGAGCCTCAGTGCACTGGGAGTGTGCAAGCACCGGGTGGGTGGTAGGTGACTCGGTGCACTGGGAGTGTGTTCAAGCGCTGGGCGGGAGGGAAAGCAGCCACGGTGCACCTGGAGTGTGTGCTAGCGCCGGGTGGGAGGAGAAGAGCCTCGGTGCACTGGGAGTTTGTGCAAGCACCGGGCGGGAAGGAAAGGAGCCTCGGTGCATTGCGAGTGTGACCGCGTAGAAGGAGAGGAACCTCGGTGCACTGGGAGCGTGTGCAAGCACCGCGCGAGAGGGAAAGGAGCCTCGCTGCACTGGAAGTGTGTGCAAGCTGCGGGCGGGAGGGGAATGAGCCTCGGGGCACTGGGAGTATGTGCAAGCGCCGGATGGGGGGAGAGGAGCCTTGGTGCACTGGGAGTGTGCAAGCACTGGGCGGGAGGGAAAGCCACTTCGATTCACTGGGATTGTGTGCTAGCGCCGGGTTGGGGTGAGAGGACCCTCGGTGCACTTCGGAGTGTGCAAGCACCGGGTGGGGGGAGAGGAGTCTCGGTGCACTGGGAGTGTGTGCAAGCACCGGGCGGGAGGAACCGGTCTCGGTGCACTGGGAGTGTGTGCCAGCACCGTGTGGGGGGAGGAGCCTCGATGGACTGGGAGTGTGTGCAAGCACAGGGCGGGAGGGAAAAGAGCATCGGTGCACTGGGAGTGTGTGCTATCGCCGGGCGAAAGGGAATGGAGCCTCGGTGCACTGGGAGTGTGTGCAAGCACCGGGTGGGAGGAAAAGGAGTCTCTTTGCACTGGAAATGTGTGCATGCACCGGGAAGGAGAGAAGCCTCGGTGCACTGGGAGTGTGTGCAAGCACTGGGCGGTGGGGGAGGATCCTTGGTGCACTGGGAGTTTGCGCTAGCACCGGGCGGGGGGGAAGGAGCCTCAGTGCACTGGGAGTGTGTGCAAAATGCACCGGGCGGGAAAGAAAGGAGCCTCGTTGCACTGGGAGTGTGTGCAAGCACCGGGCGATGGGGCGTGCGAGGAGCTTCGGCAGACTGGAAGTGTGCGCAAGCACCAGGCTGGGGGAGGGAGTATGCTCAAGCACCGGGCGGGAGGGAAAGGAGCCTCAGTGCACTGGGAATGTGCAAGCACCGGGCTGAGTGGGAGGGGAGAGGAGCCTCGGTCGGTGCACTTGGAGTGTGTGCAAGCACTGGACGGGGGGAGGAGCCTCGGTGCGCTGGTAGTGTGTGCAAGCACCGGGCGGGAGCGAAAAGAGTCTCGGTGCACTGGCAATGTGTGCATGCACCGGGTGTGGGGAGAGAAGCCTCAGTGCACTGGGGGTGTGTCCAAGCACCGGGCGGTGGGGGAGGACCTTTGGACTACTGGGAGGGTGCGCAAGCACCGGGAGACGGGGAATGAGCCTCGGTGCACTGGGAGTATGTGCAAAAAGCATCGGGCCGGAGGGAAAGGAGCCTCGGTGCACTGGGAGTGTGCAAGCACCGGGCGGAAGGGGAAGGGCAAAGGAGCCTAGGTGCACTGGGAGTGTGTTCAAGCACTGGACGGGGAGGGGGGAGGAGCCTCGGTGCACTGGGAGTGTGTGCAAGCATTGGGCGGGGGGGTAGGTGACTCGGTGCACTGGGAGTTTGTGCAAGCACCGCGCGGGAAGGAAAGGAGCCTCATTGCACTGGAAGTATGTGCAAGCCCCGGGTGAGGTGAGAAGAAACTCGGTGCACAGGGAGTGTGTGCATGCACCGGGCGGGAGGGGAATGAGCCTCGGTGCACTGGGAGTGTGTGCAAGCGCCCGATGGGAGGAACCGGTCTCAGTGCACTGGGAGTGTGTGCCAGCACCGAGAGGAGCCTCGATGCACTGGGAGTGTGTGCAAGCACCGGGCGGGAAGGAAACGAGCCTCAGATCACTGGGATTTTGTGCAAACACTGGGCGGGAATAAAAGCAGCCTCCGTGCACTGGGAGTGTGTGCTAGCGCCGGGCGGGAGGGAAAGGAGCCTCGGTGCACTGGGAATGTGTGCATGCGCCGGGTGGGGGGAGAGAAGCCTCGGTGCTCAGGGAGTGCGTCCAAGAACCGGGCGGTGGTGTGAGGAACCTTGTTGCACAGAGAGAGTGCGCAAGCACCAGGAGGGGGGAAGGAGCCTCGGTGCACTGGGAGTGTGTGGAACAAGCACCGTGCGGGAGGGAAAGGAGCCTCGGTGCACTGGTTGTGTGCAAGCACCGGGCAAAGAGGGAGGGGAGAGGAGCCTCGGTGCACTGGAAGTGTGTGCAAGCACTGGACGGGGAGGGGGGAGGAGCCTCAGTGCACTGGAAGTGTGCAAGCACCGGGTGGGTGGTAGGTGACTCGGTGCACTGGGAGTGTGTTCAAGCGCTGGGCGGGAGGGAAAGCAGCCACGGTGCACCTGGAGTGTGTGCTAGCGCCGGGTGGGAGGAGAAGAGCCTCGGTGCACTGGGAGTTTGTGCAAGCACCGGGCGGGAAGGAAAGGAGCCTCGGTGCATTGCGAGTGTGACCGCGTAGAAGGAGAGGAACCTCGGTGCACTGGGAGCGTGTGCAAGCACCGCGCGGGAGGGAAAGGAGCCTCGCTGCACTGGAAGTGTGTGCAAGCTGCGGGCGGGAGGGGAATGAGCCTCGGGGCACTGGGAGTATGTGCAAGCGCCGGATGGGGGAGAGGAGCCTTGGTGCACTGGGAGTGTGCAAGCACTGGGCGGGAGGGAAAGCCGCTTCGATTCACTGGGATTGTGTGCTAGCGCCGGGTTGGGGTGAGAGGACCCTCGGTGCACTTCGGAGTGTGCAAGCACCGGGTGGGGGGAGAGGAGTCTCGGTGCACTGGGAGTGTGTGCAAGCACCGGGCGGGAGGAACCGGTCTCGGTGCACTGGGAGTGTGTGCCAGCACCGTGTGGGGGGAGGAGCCTCGATGGACTGGGAGTGTGTACAAGCACCGGGCGGTGGGGGAGGATCCTTGGTGCACTGGGAGTGCGCGCAAGCACCGGGAGGGGGGAAGGAGCCTCGGAGCACTGGGAGCGTGTGCAAAAAGCACCGGGCGGGAGGGAAAGGAGCCTCGGTGCACTCGGAGTGTGCAAGCACCGAGCGGGGCGGGGGTAGGTGACTCGGTGCACTGGGAGTGTGTGCAAGCGCTCGGCGGCAAGGAAAGCAGCCTCGGTGCACTTGAAGTGTGTGCTAGCGCCGTGTGGGGAGAAGACCCTCGGTGCACTGGGAGTTTCTGCAAGCACCGGGCGGGAAGGAAAGGAGCCTCGGTGCTTTGGGAGTGTTACCGCGTGGTGGGAGAGGAACCTCGGTGCACTGGGAGCGTGTGCAAGCACCGCGCGGGAGGGAAAGGAGCTTCGGCGCACTGAGAGTGTGTAAGTACCGAGTGGGGGGAGAGGAACCTTGGTGCACTGGGAGTGTGTGCAAGCACCAGGCGGGAGGCGAATGAGCCTCGGTGCACTGGGAGTGAGTGCAAGCGCCGGTAGGGAGAGAGGAGGCTTGGTGCACTGGGTGTGTGTGCAAGCACCGGGCGGTGGGGAGGGAGTGTGGCCAAGCACCGGGCAGGAGGGAAGGGAGCCTCGGTGCACTGAGAGTGTGTGGAAGAACTGGACAGGGGGAGGAGCCTCGGTGCACTGGGAGTGTGTGCAAGCACCGGGCGGGAGGGAAAGGAGCCTCGGTGCACTGGGAGTATGACCGGAGCCTCGGTGCACTGGGAGTGTGTGCAAGCACCGGGCGGGAGGGAAAGGAGCCTCGGTGCACTGGTTGTATGACCGGAGCCTCGGTGCACTGGGAGTGTTGGCCAGCACCGGGTGGGGGGTGAGTAGCCTCGGTGCACTGGGAGTGTGTGCGAGCACCGGGTGGGAGGGAAAGGAGCCTTGGCGCACCGGGAGTGTGTGCGAGCACTGGGTGGGAGGGAAAGCAGCCTCGGTGCCCTGGGAGTGTGTGCTAGCGCCGGGTTGGGGGGAAAGGAGTCTCGGTGCACAGGGAGTTTCTGCAAGCACCGGGCGGGAAGAAAAGGAGCCTTGGTGCATTGGGAGTGTGACCGCGTGGTGGGAGAGGAACCTCGGTGCACTGGGAGCGCGTGCAAGCACCGCGCGGGAGGGAAAGGAGCCTCGGTGCACTAAGAGTGTGTAAGTACCGGATGGGGGAGAGGAACCTTGGTGGACTGGGAGTGTGTGCAAGCACCAGGCGGGAGGGGAATGAGCCTCGGTGCACTGGAAGTGTGAGCAAGCGCCGGTTGGGGGAGAGGAGCCTTGGTGCACTGGGAGTGTTTGCAAGCACCGGGCGGTGGGGAGGGAGTGTGGGCAAGCACCGGGCAGGAGGGAAGGGAGCCTCGGTGCACTGGAAGTGAGTGCTCGCACCGGGCGGTGGGGAGCGAGGAGCTTCGGTGCTCTGTATGTGTGTCCAGGCACTGAGCTGGGGGAGGCAGAGTGGGTGGGCCAGCACCGGGTTGGAGGGAACAGAGCCTTGGTGCACTGGTAGTTTTCAAGCACCAGGCGGAGTGAAGGGAGTGGAGAGGAGCCTCGGTGCACTGGGAGTATGTGCAAGCATTGAAGGGGGATTAGCCTCGGTGCGCTGGGAGAATGTGCAAGCACCGGGCGGTAATGAAAGAAGCCTCGATGCAGTGGGAGTTTGTGCAAGCTCGGGCGGGAGGGAAAGGTGCCTCGGTGCACTGGGAGTGTGTGGAAGCACTGGGCGGGAGGGAAAGCAGCTTCGGTGCACTGGGAGTGTGGGAAAGCACTGGGCGGGAAGGAAGGCAGCGTCGGTGCACCGCGATTGTGACCGGGTGGGGGAGAGGAACCTCGGTGCACTGGGAGTGTGGGCAAGCACCAGGCGGGAGGGAAAAGAGCCTCGTTGCACTGGGAGTGTTACCGGGTGGGAGGAGAGGAACCTCGGTGCACCTGGAGTGTGTGCTAGCGCCGGCTGGGGGGAGAGGAACCTCGGTGCACTGGGACCGTGTGCAAGCACCAGGCAGGATGGTAATCAGCCTCGGTTCACTGGGAGTGTGTGCAAGTGCCGGGTGGGGGAGAGGAACCTCGGTGCACTGGAAGAGTGTGCAAGCACCGGGTGGGAGGGAATGGAGCCTCGGTTCACTGGGAGTGTGTGCTAGCGCCGGGTGGGGGGGAGAGGAGCCTTGGTGCACTGGGAGTGTGTGCAAGCACCGGGCGGGTAGAGGTGACTCGGTGCACTGGGAGTGTGTGCAAGCACTGGGCGGGAGGGAAAGCCGCATCGGCTCGCTGGGAGTGTGTGCTAGCGCCGGGTGGGCGGAGAGGGGTCCCGGTGCACTTGGGAGTGTGTGCAAGCACCGGGCGGGAGGGAAAGGAGCCTCGGTGCACTGGGAACGTGTGCAAGCACCGGGCGGGCGGGAAAGGAGCCTCGGTGCACTGGAAGCATGACCGGGAAAGTGAGAGGAACCTTGTTACACTGAGAGTGCGTGCATGCACCGGGTGGGAGGAAGCAGCCTCGGTGCACTGGGAGTGTGTGCTATCGCCGGGCGGGAGGGAAAGGAGCCTCGGTGCACTGGGAGTGTGTCCAAGCACCGGGTGGGAGTTACCGGTCTCAGTGCTCTGGGAGTGTGTGCCAGCACCGAGAGGAGCCTCGATGCACTGGGAGTGTGTGCAAGCACCGGGCGGGAAGGAAACGAGCCTCGGTGCACTGGGATTTTCTGCAAACACTGGGCGGGAATAAAAGCAGCCTCCGTGCACTGGGAGTGTGTGCTAGCGCCGGGAGGGGGGAAGGAGCCTCGGTGCACTGGGAGTGTGTGGAAAAAGCAACGTGTGGGAGGCAAAGGAGCCTCGGTGCATTGGGAGTGTGCAAGCACCGGGCAAAGAGGGAGGGGAGAGGAGCTTCGGTGCACTGGAAGTGTGTGCAAGCACTGGACGGGGAGGGGGGAGGAGCCTCAGTGCACTGGGAGTGTGCAAGCACCGGGTGGGTGGTAGGTGACTCGGTGCACTGGGAGTGTGTTCAAGCGCTGGGCGGGAGGGAAAGCAGCCACGGTGCACCTGGAGTGTGTGCTAGCGCCGGGTGGGAGGAGAAAAGCCTCGGTGCACTGGGAGTTTGTGCAAGCACCGGGCGGGAAGGAAAGGAGCCTCGGTGCATTGCGAGTGTGACCGCGTAGAAGGAGAGGAACCTCGGTGCACTGGGAGCGTGTGCAAGCACCGCGCGGGAGGGAAAGGAGCCTCGCTGCACTGGAAGTGTGTGCAAGCTGCGGGCGGGAGGGGAATGAGCCTCGGGGCACTGGGAGTATGTGCAAGCGCCGGATGGGGGGAGAGGAGCCTCGGTGCACTGGGAGTGTGCAAGCACTGGCCGGGAGGGAAAGCCGCTTCGATTCACTGGGATTGTGTGCTAGCGCCGGGTTGGGGTGAGAGGACCCTCGGTGCACTTCGGAGTGTGCAAGCACCGGGGGGGGGGAGAGGAGTCTCGGTGCACTGGGAGTGTGTGCAAGCACCGGGCGGGAGGAAAAGGAGTCTCGGTGCACTGGAAATGTGTGCATGCACCGGGAAGGAGAGAAGCCTCAGTGCACTGGGAGTGTGTGCAAGCACTGGGCGGTGGGGGAGGATCCTTGGTGCACTGGGAGTTTGCGCTAGCACCGGGCGGGGGGGAAGGAGCCTCAGTGCACTGGGAGTGTGTGCAAAAAGCACCGGGCGGGAAAGAAAGGAGCCTCGTTGCACTGGGAGTGTTTGCAAGCACCGGGCGATGGGGCGTGCGAGGAGCTTCGGCAGACTGGAAGTGTGCGCAAGCACCAGGCTGGGGGAGGGAGTATGCTCAAGCACCGGGCGGGAGGGAAAGGAGCCTCAGTGCACTGGGAATGTGCAAGCACCGGGCTCAGTGGGAGGGGAGAGGAGCCTCGGTCGGTGCACTTGTAGTGTGTGCAAGCACTGGACGGGGGGAGGAGCCTCGGTGCGCTGGTAGTGTGTGCAAGCACCGGGCGGGAGGGAAAAGAGTCTCGGTGCACTGGCAATGTGTGCATGCACCGGGTGTGGGGAGAGAAGCCTCGGTGCACTGGGGGTGTGTCCAAGCACCGGGCGGTGGGGGGAGGACCTTTGGACTACTGGGAGGGTGCGCAAGCACCGGGAGACGGGGAATGAGCCTCGGTGCACTGGGAGTATGTGCAAAAAGCATCGGGCCGGAGGGAAAGGAGCCTCGGTGCACTGGGAGTGTGTAAGCACCGGGCGGAAGGGGAAGGGCAAAGGAGCCTAGGTGCACTGGGAGTGTGTTCAAGCACTGGACGGGGAGGGGGGAGGAGCCTCGGTGCACTGGGAGTGTGTGCAAGCATTGGGCGGGGGGGTAGGTGACTCGGTGCACTGGGAGTTTGTGCAAGCACCGCGCGGGAAGGAAAGGAGCCTCAGTGCACTGGAAGTATGTGCAAGCCCCGGGTGAGGTGAGAAGAAACTCGGTGCACAGGGAGTGTGTGCATGCACCGGGCGGGAGGGGAATGAGCCTCGGTGCACTGGGAGTGTGTGCAAGCGCCCGATGGGAGGAACCGGTCTCAGTGCACTGGGAGTGTGTGCCAGCACCGAGAGGAGCCTCGATGCACTGGGAGTGTGTGCAAGCACCGGGCGGGAAGGAAACGAGCCTCAGATCACTGGGATTTTGTGCAAACACTGGGCGGGAATAAAAGCAGCCTCCGTGCACTGGGAGTGTGTGCTAGCGCCGGGCGGGAGGGAAAGGAGCCTCGGTGCACTGGGAATGTGTGCATGCGCCGGGTGGGGGGAGAGAAGCCTCGGTGCTCAGGGAGTGCGTCCAAGAACCGGGCGGTGGTGTGAGGATCCTTGTTGCACTGAGAGAGTGCGCAAGCACCAGGAGGGGGGAAGGAGCCTCGGTGCACTGGGAGTGTGTGGAAAAAGCACCGTGCGGGAGGGAAAGGAGCCTCGGTGCACTGGTTGTGTGCAAGCACCGGGCAAAGAGGGAGGGGAGAGGGGCCTCCTTGCACTGGGAGTGTGTGCAAGCACTGGACGGGGAGGGGGGAGGAGCCTCGGTGCACTGGGAGTTTGCCAGCACCGGGTGGGGGGTAGGTGACTCGGTGCACTGGGAGTGTTCAAGCGCTGGGCGGGAGGGAAAGCAGCCACGGTGCACCTGGAGTGAGTGCTAGCGCCGGGTGGGAGGAGAAGAGCCTCGGTGCACTGGGAGTTTCTGCAAGCACCGGGCGGGAAGGAAAGGAGCCTCGGTGCTTTGGGAGTGTTACCGCGTGGTGGGAGAGGAACCTCGGTGCACTGGGAGTGTGTGCAAGCACCGCGCGGGAGGGAAAGGAGCTTCGGCGCACTGAGAGTGTGTAAGTACCGAGTGGGGGGAGAGGAACCTTGGTGCACTGGGAGTGTGTGCAAGCACCAGGCGGGAGGCGAATGAGCCTCGGTGCACTGGGAGTGAGTGCAAGCGCCGGTAGGGAGAGAGGAGGCTTGGTGCACTGGGTGTGTGTGCAAGCACCGGGCGGTGGGGAGGGAGTGTGGCCAAGCACCGGGCAGGAGGGAAGGGAGCCTCGGTGCACTGAGAGTGTGTGGAAGAACTGGACAGGGGGAGGAGACTCGGTGCACTGGGAGTGTGTGCAAGCACCGGGCGGGAGGGAAAGGAGCCTCGGTGCACTGGTAGTATGACCGGAGCCTCGGTGCACTGGGAGTGTTGGCCAGCACCGGGTGGGGGGTGAGTAGCCTCGGTGCACTGGGAGTGTGTGCGAGCACCGGGCGGGAGGGAAAGGAGCCTTGGCGCACCGGGAGTGTGTGCAAGCACTGGGTGGGAGGGAAAGCAGCCTCGGTGCCCTGGGAGTGTGTGCTAGCGCCGGGTTGGGGGGAAAGGAGTCTCGGTGCACAGGGAGTTTCTGCAAGCACCGGGCGGGAAGAAAAGGAGCCTTGGTGCATTGGGAGTGTGACCGCGCGGGAGGGAAAGGAGCCTCGGTGCACTAAGAGTGTGTAAGTACCGGGTGGGGGAGAGGAACCTTGGTGGACTGGGAGTGTGTGCAAGCACCAGGCGGAAGGGGAATGAGCCTCGGTGCACTGGAAGTGTGAGCAAGCGCCGGTTGGGGGAGAGGAGCCTTGGTGCACTGGGAGTGTTTGCAAGCACCGGGCGGTGGGGAGGGAGTGTGGGCAAGCACCGGGCAGGAGGGAAGGGAGCCTCGGTGCACTGGAAGTGAGTGCTCGCACCGGGCGGTGGGGAGCGAGGAGCTTCGGTGCTCTGTATGTGTGTCCAGGCACTGAGCTGGGGGAGGCAGAGTGGGTGGGCCAGCACCGGGTTGGAGGGAACAGAGCCTTGGTGCACTGGTAGTTTTCAAGCACCAGGCGGAGTGAAGGGAGTGGAGAGGAGCCTCGGTGCACTGGGAGTATGTGCAAGCATTGAAGGGGGATTAGCCTCGGTGCGCTGGGAGAATGTGCAAGCACCGGGCGGTAATGAAAGAAGCCTCGATGCAGTGGGAGTTTGTGCAAGCTCGGGCGGGAGGGAAAGGTGCCTCGGTGCACTGGGAGTGTGTGGAAGCACTGGGCGGGAGGGAAAGCAGCCTCGGTGCACTGGGAGTGTGGGAAAGCACTGGGCGGGAAGGAAAGCAGCCTCGGTGCACCGCGATTGTGACCGGGTGGGGGAGAGGAACCTCGGTGCACTGGGAGTGTGGGCAAGCACCAGGCGGGAGGGAAAAGAGCCTCGTTGCACTGGGAGTGTTACCGGGTGGGAGGAGAGGAACCTCGGTGCACCTGGAGTGTGTGCTAGCGCCGGGTGGGGGGAGAGGAACCTCGGTGCACTGGGACCGTGTGCAAGCACCAGGCAGGATGGTAATCAGCCACGGTTCACTGGGAGTGTGTGCAAGTGCCGGGTGGGGGAGAGGAACCTCGGTGCACTGGAAGAGTGTGCAAGCACCGGGTGGGAGGGAATGGAGCCTCGGTTCACTGGGAGTGTGTGCTAGCGCCGGGTGGGGGGGAGAGGAGCCTTGGTGCACTGGGAGTGTGTGCAAGCACCGGGCGGGTAGAGGTGACTCGGTGCACTGGGAGTGTGTGCAAGCACTGGGCGGGAGGGAAAGCCGCATCGGCTCGCTGGGAGTGTGTGCTAGCGCCGGGTGGGCGGAGAGGGGTCCCGGTGCACTTGGGAGTGTGTGCAAGCACCGGGCGGGAGGGAAAGGAGCCTCGGTGCACTGGGAACGTGTGCAAGCACCGGGCGGGCGGGAAAGGAGCCTCGGTGCACTGGAAGTATGACCGGGAAAGGGAGAGGAACCTTGTTACACTGAGAGTGCGTGCATGCACCGGGTGGGAGGAAGCAGCCTCGGTGCACTGGGAGTGTGTGCTATCGCCGGGCGGGAGGGAAAGGAGCCTCGGTGCACTGGGAGTGTGTCCAAGCACCGGGTGGGAGTTACCGGTCTCAGTGCTCTGGGAGTGTGTGCCAGCACCGAGAGGAGCCTCGATGCACTGGGAGTGTGTGCAAGCACCGGGCGGGAAGGAAACGAGCCTCGGTGCACTGGGATTTTCTGCAAACACTGGGCGGGAATAAAAGCAGCCTCCGTGCACTGGGAGTGTGTGCTAGCGCCGGGAGGGGGGAAGGAGCCTCGGTGCACTGGGAGTGTGTGGAAAAAGCAACGTGCGGGAGGCAAAGGAGCCTCGGTGCATTGGGAGTGTGCAAGCACCGGGCAAAGAGGGAGGGGAGAGGAGCTTCGGTGCACTGGAAGTGTGTGCAAGCACTGGACGGGGAGGGGGGAGGAGCCTCAGTCTGGGAGTGTGCAAGCACCGGGTGGGTGGTAGGTGACTAGGTGCACTGGGAGTGTGTTCAAGCGCTGGGCGGGAGGGAAAGCAGCCACGGTGCACCTGGAGTGTGTGCTAGCGCCGGGTGGGAGGAGAAGAGCCTCGGTGCACTGGGAGTTTGTGCAAGCACCGGGCGGGAAGGAAAGGAGCCTCGGTGCATTGCGAGTGTGACCGCGTAGAAGGAGAGGAACCTCGGTGCACTGGGAGCGTGTGCAAGCACCGCGCGGGAGGGAAAGGAGCCTCGCTGCACTGGAAGTGTGTGCAAGCTGCGGGCGGGAGGGGAATGAGCCTCGGGGCACTGGGAGTATGTGCAAGCGCCGGATGGGGGGAGAGGAGCCTTGGTGCACTGGGAGTGTGCAAGCACTGGGCGGGAGGGAAAGCCGCTTCGATTCACTGGGATTGTGTGCTAGCGACGGGTTGGGGTGAGAGGACCCTCGGTGCACTTCCGAGTGTGCAAGCACCGGGTGGGGGGGAGAGGAGTCTCGGTGCACTGGGAGTGTGTGCAAGCACCGGGCGGGAGGAACCGGTCTCGGTGCACTGGGAGTGTGTGCCAGCACCGTGTGGGGGGAGGAGCCTCGATTGACTTGGAGTGTGTGCAAGCACCGGGCGGGAGGGAAACGAGCATCGGTGCACTGGGAGTGTGTGCTATCGCCGGGCGAAAGGGAATGGAGCCTCGGTGCACTGGGAGTGTGTGCAAGCACCGGGTGGGAGGAAAAGGAGTCTCGGTGCACTGGAAATGTGTGCATGCACCGGGAAGGAGAGAAGCCTCGGTGCACTGGGAGTGTGTGCAAGCACTGGGCGGTGGGGGAGGATCCTTGGTGCACTGGGAGTTTGCGCTAGCACCCGGCGGGGGGGGAAGGAGCCTCAGTGCACTGCGAGTGTGTGCAAAAAGCACCGGGCGGGAAAGAAAGGAGCCTCGTTGCACTGGGAGTGTGTGCAAGCACCGGGCGATGGGGCGTGCGAGGAGCTTCGGCAGACTGGAAGTGTGCGCAAGCACCAGGCTGGGGGAGGGAGTATGCTCAAGCACCGGGCGGGAGGGAAAGGAGCCTTAGTGCACTGGGAATGTGCAAGCACCGGGCTGAGTGGGAGGGGAGAGGAGCCTCGGTCGGTGCACTTGGAGTGTGTGCAAGCACCGGGCGGGAGGGAAAAGAGTCTCGGTGCACTGGCAATGTGTGCATGCACCGGGTGTGGGGAGAGAAGCCTCGGTGCACTGGGGGGTGTGTCCAAGCACCGGGCGGTGGGGGGAGGACCTTTGGACTACTGGGAGGGTGCGCAAGCACCGGGAGACGGGGAATGAGCCTCGGTGCACTGGGAGTATGTGCAAAAAGCATCGGGCCGGAGGGAAAGGAGCCTCGGTGCACTGGGAGTGTGCAAGCACCGGGCGGAAGGGGAAGGGCAAAGGAGCCTAGGTGCACTGGGAGTGTGTTCAAGCACTGGACGGGGAGGGGGGAGGAGCCTCGGTGCACTGGGAGTGTGTGCAAGCATTGGGCGGGGGGGTAGGTGACTCGGTGCACTGGGAGTTTGTGCAAGCACCGCGAGGGAAGGAAAGGAGCCTCAGTGCACTGGAAGTATGTGCAAGCCCCGGGTGAGGTGAGAAGAAACTCGGTGCACAGGGAGTGTGTGCATGCACCGGGCGGGAGGGGAATGAGCCTCGGTGCACTGGGAGTGTGTGCAAGCGCCCGATGGGAGGAACCGGTCTCAGTGCACTGGGAGTGTGTGCCAGCACCGAGAGGAGCCTCGATGCACTGGGAGTGTGTGCAAGCACCGGGCGGGAAGGAAACGAGCCTCAGATCACTGGGATTTTGTGCAAACACTGGGCGGGAATAAAAGCAGCCTCCGTGCACTGGGAGTGTGTGCTAGCGCCGGGCGGGAGGGAAAGGAGCCTCGCTGCACTGGGAATGTGTGCATGCGCCGGGTGGGGGGAGAGAAGCCTCGGTGCTCAGGGAGTGCGTCCAAGAACCGGGCGGTGGTGTGAGGATCCTTGTTGCACTGAGAGAGTGCGCAAGCACCAGGAGGGGGGAAGGAGCCTCGGTGCACTGGGAGTGTGTGGAAAAAGCACCGTGCGGGAGGGAAAGGAGCCTCGGTGCACTGGTTGTGTGCAAGCACCGGGCAAAGAGGGAGGGGAGAGGAGCCTCCTTGCACTGGGAGTGTGTGCAAGCACTGGACGGGGAGGGGGGAGGAGCCTCGGTGCACTGGGAGTGTGCCAGCACCGGGTGGGGGGTAGGTGACTCGGTGCACTGGGAGTGTTCAAGCGCTGGGCGGGAGGGAAAGCAGCCACGGTGCACCTGGAGTGAGTGCTAGCGCCGGGTGGGAGGAGAAGAGCCTCGGTGCACTGGGAGTTTGTGCAAGCACCGGGCGGGAAGGAAAGGAGCCTCGGTGCATTGCGAGTGTGACCGCGTGGTAGGAGAGGAACCTGGGTGCACTAGGAGCGTGTGCAAGCACCGCGCGGGAGGGAAAGGAGCCTCGCTGCACTGGAAGTGTGTGCAAGCAGCGGGCGGGAGGGGAATGAGCCTCGGGGCACTGGAGTATGTGCAAGCGCCGGGTGGGGGGAGAGGAGCCTTGGTGCACTGGCAGTGTGCAAGCACTGGGCGGGAGGGAAAGCCGCCTCGGTTCACTGGGATTGTGTGCTAGCGCCGGGTTGGGGTGAGAGGACCCTCGGTGCACATCGAAGTTTGCAAGCACCGGGCAGGAGGGAAAGGAGCCTCGGTGGACTGGGAGTGTGACTGGGTGGGGGGAGAGGAGCCTCGGTGCACTGGGAGTGTGTGCAAGCACCGTGCGGGAGAAACCGGTCTCGGTGCACTGGGAGTGTGTGCCGGCACCGGGTGGGGGGAGGAGCCTCGGTGCACTGGGAGTGCGTGCAAGCATTGGGCGGGTGGAAAAGCAGCCTCGGTGCACTGGGAGTGTGTGCTAGCGCCGGGCGGGAGGGAAAGGAGCCTCGGTGGACTGCAGTGTGACCGGGTGGGGAAGGAACCTCGGTGTTCTGGGAGTGCGGGCAAGCACTGGGCGGGAAGGAAAGCAGCCTCGGTGCACTGGGAGTGTTACCGGGTGGGAGGAGAGGAACCTCGGTGCACCTGGAGTGTGTGCTAGCGCCGGGTGGGGGAGAGGAACCTCGGTGCACTGGGACCGTGTACAAGCACCAGGCAGGATGGTAATCAGCCTCGGTTAACTGGGAGTGTGTGCAAGTGCCGGGTGGGGGGGGGAGGAACCTCGGTGCACTGGAAGAGTGTGCAAGCACCGGGTGGGAGGGAATGGAGCCTCGGTTCACTGGGAGTGTGTGCTAGCGCCGGGGGTGGGGGAAAGCCGCCTCGGTTCACTGGGAGTGTGTGCTAGCGCCGGGTGGGGGGAAAGGAGCCCCGGTGCACTTGGGAGTGCGTGCAAGCACCGTGCGGGAGGGAAAGGAGCCTCCGTGCACTGGGAGTGTGTGCAAGCGCTGGGCGGGAAGGAAAGCAGCCTCGGTGCACCTAGAGTGTGTGCTAGCGCCGTGTGTGGAGAAGAGCCTCGGTGCACTGGGAGTTTCTGCAAGCACCGGGCGGGAAGGAAAGGAGCCTCGGTGCATTGGGAGTGTGACCGCGTGGTGGGAGAGGAACCTCGGTGCACTGGGAGCGCGTGCAAGCACCGCGCGGGAGGGAAAGGAGCCTCGGTGCACTAAGAGTGTGTAAGTACCGGGTGGGGGGAGAGGAACCTTGGTGGACTGGGAGTGTGTGCAAGCACCAGGCGGGAGGGGAATGAGCCTCGGTGCACTGGAAGTGTGAGCAACCGCCGGTTGGGGGAGAGGAGCCTTGGTGCACTGGGAGTGTTTGCAAGCACCGGGCGGTGGGGAGGGAGTGTGGGCAAGCACCGGGCAGGAGGGAAAGGAGCCTCGGTGCACTGGAAGTGAGTGCTCGCACCGGGCGGTGGGGAGCGAGGAGCTTCGGTGCTCTGTATGTGTGTCCAGGCACTTAGCTGGGGGAGGCAGAGTGGGTGGGCCAGCACCGGGTTGGAGGGAACAGAGCCTTGGTGCACTGGTAGTTTTCAAGCACCAGGCGGAGTGAAGGGAGGGGAGAGGAGCCTCGGTGCACTGGGAGTATGTGCAAGCATTGAAGCGGGATTAGCCTCAGTGCGCTGGGAGAATGTGCAAGCACCGGGCGGTAATGAAAGAAGCCTCGATGCAGTGGGAGTTTGTGCAAGCTCGGGCGGGAGGGAAAGGTGCCTCGGTGCACTGGGAGTGTGTGGAAGCACTGGGCGGGAGGGAAAGCAGCCTCGGTGAACTGGGAGTGTGGGAAAGCACTGGGCGGGAAGGAAAGCAGCCTCGGTGCACCGCGATTGTGACCGGGTGGGGGAGAGGAACCTCGGTGCACTGGGAGTGTGGGCAAGCACCAGGCGGGAGGGAAAAGAGCCTCGTTGCACTGGGAGTGTTACCGGGTGGGAGGAGAGGAACCTCGGTGCACCTGGAGTGTGTGCTAGCGCCGGGTGGGGGGAGAGGAACCTCGGTGCACTGGCACCGTGTGCAAGCACCAGGCAGGATGGTAATCAGCCTCGGTTCACTGGGAGTGTGTGCAAGTGCCGGGTGGGGGAGAGGAACCTCGGTGCACTGGAAGAGTGTGCAAGCACCGGGTGGGAGGGAATGGAGCCTCGGTTCACTGGGAGTGTGTGCTAGTGCCGGGTGGGGGGGGAGAGGAGCCTTGGTGCACTGGGAGTGTGTGCAAGCACCGGTCGGGGAGAGGTGACTCGGTGCACTGGGAGTGTGTGCAAGCACTGGGCGAGAGGGAAAGCCGCATCGGCTCGCTGGGAGTATGGGCTAGCGCCGGGTGGGCGGAGAGGGGTCCCGGTGCACTTGGGAGTGTGTGCAAGCACCGGGCGGGAGGGAAAGGAGCCTCGGTGCACTGGGAACGTGTGCAAGCAGCGGGTGGGAGGGAAAGGAGCATCGGTGCACTGGCAATGTGTGCATGCACCGGGTGGGGGTAGAGAAGCCTCGGTGCACTGGGAGTGTGTACAAGCACCGGGCGGTGGGGAGGATCCTTGGTGCACTGGGAGTGCGCGCAAGCACCGGGAGGGGGGAAGGAGCCTCGGAGCACTGGGAGCATGTGCAAAAAGCACCGGGCGGGAGAGGAAGGTGCCTCGGTGCACTCGGAGTGTGCAAGCACCGAGCGGGGCGGGGGTAGGTGACTCGGTGCACTGGGAGTGTGTGCAAGCGCTGGGCGGCAAGGAAAGCAGCCTCGGTGCACTTGAAGTGTGTGCTAGCGCCGTGTGGGGATAAGAGCCTCGGTGCACTGGGAGTTTCTGCAAGCACCGGGCGGGAAGGAAAGGAGCCTCGGTGCTTTGGGAGTGTTACCGCGTGGTGGGAGAGGAACCTCGGTGCACTGGGAGCGTGTGCAAGCACCGCGCGGGAGGGAAAGGAGCTTCGGCGCACTGAGAGTGTGTAAGTACCGAGTGGGGGGAGAGGACCCTTGGTGCACTGGGAGTGTGTGTAAGCACCAGGCGGGAGGCGAATGAGCCTCGGTGCACTGGGAGTGAGTGCAAGCGCCGGTAGGCAGAGAGGAGGCTTGGTGCACTGGGTGTGTGTGCAAGCACCGGGCGGTGGGGAGGGAGTGTGGCCAAGCACCGGGCAGGAGGGAAGAGAGCCTCGGTGCACTGAGAGTGTGTGGAAGAACTGGACAGGGGGAGGAGCCTCGGTGCACTGGGAGTGTGTGCAAGCACCGGGCGGGAGGGAAAGGAGCCTCGGTGCACTGGGAGTATGACCGGAGCCTCGGTGCACTGGGAGTGTTGGCCAGCACCGGGTGGGGGGTGAGTAGCCTCGGTGCTCTGGGAGTGTGTGCGAGCACCGGGCGGGAGGGAAAGGAGCCTTGGCGCACCGGGAGTGTGTGCAAGCACTGGGTGGGAGGGAAAGCAGCCTCGGTGCCCTGGGAGTGTGTGCTAGCGCCGGGTTGGGGGGAAAGGAGTCTCGGTGCACAGGGAGTTTCTGCAAGCACCGGGCGGGAAGAAAAGGAGCCTTGGTGCATTGGGAGTGTGAACGCGTGGTGGGAGAGGAACCTCGGTGCACTGGGAGCGCGTGCAAGCTCCGCGCGGGAGGGAAAGGAGCCTCGGTGCACTAAGAGTGTGTAAGTACCGGGTGGGGGGAGAGGAACCTTGGTGGACTGGGAGTGTGTGCAAGCACCAGGCGGGAGGGGAATGAGCCTCGGTGCACTGGAAGTGTGAGCAAGCGCCGGTTGGGGGAGAGGAGCCTTGGTGCACTGGGAGTGTTTGCAAGCACCGGGCGGTGGGGAGGGAGTGTGGGCAAGCACCGGGCAGGAGGGAAGGGAGCCTCGGTGCACTGCAAGTGAGTGCTCGCACCGGGCGGTGGGGAGCGAGGAGCTTCGGTGCTCTGTATGTGTGTCCAGGCACTGAGCTGGGGGAGGCAGAGTGGGTGGGCCAGCACCGGGTTGGAGGGAACAGAGCCTTGGTGCACTGGTAGTTTTCAAGCACCAGGCGGAGTGAAGGGTGCGGAGAGGAGCCTCGGTGCACTGGGAGTATGTGCAAGCATTGAAGGGGGATTAGCCTCGGTGCGCTGGGAGAATGTGCAAGCACCGGGCGGTAATGAAAGAAGCCTCGATGCAGTGGGAGTTTGTGCAAGCTCGGGCGGGAGGGAAAGGTGCCTCGGTGCACTGGGAGTGTGTGGAAGCACTGGGCGGGAGGGAAAGCAGCCTCGGTGCACTGGGAGTGTGGGAAAGCACAGGGCGGGAAGGAAAGCAGCGTCGGTGCACCGCGATTGTGACCGGGTGGGGGAGAGGAACCTCGGTGCACTGGGAGTGTGGGCAAGCACCAGGCGGGAGGGAAAAGAGCCACGTTGCACTGGGAGTGTTACCGGGTGGGAGGAGAGGAACCTCGGTGCACCTGGAGTGTGTGCTAGCGCCGGGTGGGGGGAGAGGAACCTCGGTGCACTGGGACCGTGTGCAAGCACCAGGCAGGATGGTAATCAGCCTCGGTTCACTGGGAGTGTGTGCAAGTGCCGGGTGGGGGAGAGGAACCTCGGTGCACTGGAAGAGTGTGCAAGCACCGGGTGGGAGGGAATGGAGCCTCGGTTCACTGGGAGTGTGTGCTAGCGCCGGGTGGGGGGGAGAGGAGCCTTGGTGCAATGGGAGTGTGTGCAAGCACCGGGCGGGGAGAGGTGACTCGGTGCACTGGGAGTGTGTGCAAGCACTGGGCGGGAGGGAAAGCCGCATCGGCTCGCTGGGAGTGTGTGCTAGCGCCGGGTGGGCGGAGAGGGGTCCCGGTGCACTTGGGAGTGTGTGCAAGCACCGGGCGGGAGGGAAAGGAGCCTCGGTGCACTGGGAACGTGTGCAAGCAGCGGGTGGGAGGGAAAGAAGCCTCGGTGCACTGGCAATGTGTGCATGCACCGGGTGGGGGGGAGAGAAGCCTCGGTGCACTGGGAGTGTGTACAAGCACCGGGCGGTGGGGGAGGATCCTTGGTGCACTGGGAGTGCGCGCAAGCACCGGGAGGGGGGAAGGAGCCTCGGAGCACTGGGAGCGTGTGCAAAAAGCACCGGGCGGGAGGGAAAGGAGCCTCAGTGCACTCGGAGTGTGCAAGCACCGAGCGGGGCGGGGGTAGGTGACTCGGTGCACTGGGAGTGTGTGCAAGCGCTCGGCGGCAAGGAAAGCAGCCTCGGTGCACTTGAAGTGTGTGCTAGCGCCGTGTGGGGAGAAGAGCCTCGGTGCACTGGGAGTTTCTGCAAGCACCGGGCGGGAAGGAAAGGAGCCTCGGTGCTTTGGGAGTGTTACCGCGTGGTGGGACAGGAACCTCGGTGCACTGGGAGCGTGTGCAAGCACCGCGCGGGAGGGAAAGGAGCTTCGGCGCACTGAGAGTGTGTAAGTACCGAGTGGGGGGAGAGGAACCTTGGTGCACTGGGAGTGTGTGCAAGCACCAGGCGGGAGGCGAATGATCCTCGGTGCACTGGGAGTGAGTGCAAGCGCCGGTAGGGAGAGAGGAGGCTTGGTGCACTGGGTGTGTGTGCAAGCACCGGGCGGTGGGGAGGGAGTGTGGCCAAGCACCGGGCAGGAGGGAAGGGAGCCTCGGTGCACTGAGAGTGTGTGGAAGAACTGGACAGGGGGAGGAGCCTCGGTGCACTGGGAGTGTGTGCAAGCACCGGGCGGGAGGGAAAGGAGCCTCGGTGCACTGGGAGTATGACCGGAGCCTCGGTGCACTGGGAGTGTTGGCCAGCACCGGGTGGGGGGTGAGTAGCCTCGGTGCACTGGGAGTGTGTGCGAGCACCGGGCGGGAGGGAAAGGAGCCTTGGCGCACCGGGAGTGTGTGCAAGCACTGGGTGGGAGGGAAAGCAGCCTCGGTGCCCTGGGAGTGTGTGCTAGCGCCGGGTTGGGGGGAAAGGAATCTCGGTGCAGAGCGAGTTTCTGCAAGCACCGGGCGGGAAGAAAAGGAGCCTTGGTGCATTGGGAGTGTGACCGCGTGGTGGGAGAGGAACCTCGGTGCACTGGGAGCGCGTGCAAGCACCGCGCGGGAGGGAAAGGAGCCTCGGTGCACTAAGAGTGTGTAAGTACCGGGTGGGGGGAGAGGAACCTTGGTGGACTGGGAGTGTGTGCAAGCACCAGGCGGGAGGGGAATGAGCCTCGGTGCACTGGAAGTGTGAGCAAGCGCCGGTTGGGGGAGAGGAGCCTTGGTGCACTGGGAGTGTTTGCAAGTACCGGGCGGTGGGGAGGGAGTGTGGGCAAGCACCGGGCAGGAGGGAAGGGAGCCTCGGTGCACTGGAAGTGAGTGCTCGCTCCGGGCGGTGGGGAGCGAGGAGCTTCGGTGCTCTGTATGTGTGTCCAGGCACTGAGCTGGGGGAGGCAGAGTGGGTGGGCCAGCACCGGGTTGGAGGGAACAGAGCCTTGGTGCACTGGTAGTTTTCAAGCACCAGGCGGAGTGAAGGGAGTGGAGAGGAGCCTCGGTGCACTGGGAGTATGTGCAAGCATTGAAGGAGGATTAGCCTCGGTGCGCTGGGAGAATGTGCAAGCACCGGGCGGTAATGAAAGAAGCCTCGATGCAGTGGGAGTTTGTGCAAGCTCGGGCGGGAGGGAAAGGTGCCTCGGTGCACTGGGAGTGTGTGGAAGCACTGGGTGGGAGGGAAAGCAGCCTCGGTGCACTGGGAGTGTGGGAAAGCACTGGGCGGGAAGGAAAGCAGCCTCGGTGCACCGCGATTGTGACCGGGTGGGGGAGAGGAACCTCGGTGCACTGGGAGTGTGGGCAAGCACCAGGCGGGAGGGAAAAGAGCCTCGTTGCACTGGGAGTGTTACCGGGTGGGAGGAGAGAAACCTCGGTGCACCTGGAGTGTGTGCTAGCGCCGGGTGGGGGGAGAGGAACCTCGGTGCACTGGGACCGTGTGCAAGCACCAGGCAGGATGGTAATCAGCCTCGGTTCACTGGGAGTGTGTGCAAGTGCCGTGTGGGGGAGAGGAACCTCGGTGCACTGGAAGAGTGTGCAAGCACCGGGTGGGAGGGAATGGAGCCTCGGGTCACTGGGAGTGTGTGCTAGCGCCGGGTGGCCGGGAGAGGAGCCTTGGTGCACTGGGAGTGTGTGCAAGCACCGGGCGGGTAGAGGTGACTCGGTGCACTGGAAGTGTGTGCAAGCACTGTGCGGGAGGGAAAGCCGCATCGGCTCGCTGGGAGTGTGTGCTAGCGCCGGGTGGGCGGAGAGGGGTCCCGGTGCACTTGGGAGTGTGTGCAAGCACCGGGCGGGAGGGAAAGGAGCCTCGGTGCACTGGGAACGTGTGCAAGCAGCGGGTGGGAGGGAAAGGAGCCTCGGTGCACTGGCAATGTGTGCATGCACCGGGTGGGGGGAGAGAAGCCTCGGTGCACTGGGAGTGTGTACAAGTACCGGGTGGTGGGGGAGGATCCTTGGTGCACTGGGAGTGCGCGCAAGCACCGGGAGGGGGGAAGGAGCCTCGGAGCACTGGGAGTGTGTGCAAAAAGCACCGGGCGGGAGGGAAAGGAGCCTCGGTGCACTCGGAGTGTGCAAGCACCGAGCGGGTCGGGGGTAGGTGACTCGGTGCACTGGGAGTGTGTGCAAGCGCTCGGCGGCAAGGAAAGCAGCCTCGGTGCACTTGAAGTGTGTGCTAGCACCGTGTGGGGAGAAGAGCCTCGGTGCACTGGGAGTTTCTGCAAGCACCGGGCGGGAAGGAAAGGAGCCTCGGTGCTTTGGGAGTGTTACCGCGTGGTGGGAGAGGAACCTCGGTGCACTGGGAGCGTGTGCAAGCACCGCGCGGGAGGGAAAGGAGCTTCGGCGCACTGAGAGTGTGTAAGTACCGAGTGGGGGGAGAGGAACCTTGGTGCACTGGGAGTGTGTGCAAGCACCAGGCGGGAGGCGAATGAGCCTCGGTGCACTGGGAGTGAGTGCAAGCGCCGGTAGGGAGAGAGGAGGCTTGGTGCACTGGGTGTGTGTGCAAGCACCGGGCGGTGGGGAGGGAAAGTGGCCAAGCACCGGGCAGGAGGGAAGGGAGCCTCGGTGCACTGAGAGTGTGTGGAAGAACTGGACAGGGGGAGGAGCCTCGGTTCACTGGGAGTATGACCGGAGCCTCGGTGCACTGGGAGTGTTGGCCAGCACCGGGTGGGGGGTGAGTAGCCTCGGTGCACTGGGAGTGTGTGCGAGCACCGGGCGGGAGGGAAAGGAGCCTTGGCGCACCGGGAGTGTGTGCAAGCACTGGGTGGGAGGGAAAGCAGCCTCGGTGCCCTGGGAGTGTGTGCTAGCGCCGGGTTGGGGGGAAAGGAGTCTCGGTGCACAGGGAGTGTGCAAGTACCGGGCGGGAGGGAAAGGAGCCTCGATGCATTGGGAGTGTGTGCAAGCACCGGGCGGGATTGAAAGGAGCCTCGGTGAACTAGGAGTGTAACCGGGTGGGGGAGAGGAATCTCGGTGCACTGGGAGTGTGGGCAAACACCGGGTGGGAGGGAAAGGAGCCTCGGTGCATTGGGAATGTGTGCATGCGCCGGGTGGGGGGAGAGAAGCCTCGGTGCACTGGGAGTGTGTCCAAGCACCGGGCGGTGGTGTGAGAATGCTTGGTGCACTGAGAATGTGCGCAAGCACCGGGAGGGGGAGAAGGAGCCTTGGTGCACTGGGAGTGGTAGAAAAAGCACCGTGCGGGAGGGAAAGGAGCCTCGGTGCAATGGGAGTGTGTGTAAGTACTGGACGCGGAGGGAAAGCAGCCACGGTGCACCTGGTGTGTGTGCTAGCGCCGGTTGGGGGGAGAAGAGCCTCGGTGCACTAGGAGTTTGTGCAAGCACCGGGCGGAAGGAAAGGAGCCTCGGTGCATTGCGAGTGTGACCGCGTAGTAGGAGAGGAACCTCGGTGCACTGGGAGCGTGTGCAAGCACCGCGCGGGAGGGAAAGGAGCCTCGGTGCACTGGAAGTGTGTGCATGCACCGGGCGGGAGGGGAATGAGCCTCGGTGCACTGGGAGTGTGTGCAAGCGCCGGGTGGGGGGAGAGGAGCATTGGTGCATAGGGAGTGTTTGGAAGCACCGGGCGGGATGGAAAGGAGCCTCGGTGCACTTGCATTGTGTGCAAGCACCGGGCGGGGGAGGTAACTCGGTGCACTGAAAGTGTGCAAGCACTGGCCGGGAGGGAAAGCCGCCTCGGTTCACTAGGAGTGTGACCGGGTGGGGGGAGAGGAGCCTCGGTGCACTGGGAGTGTGTGCAAGCACCGGGCGGGAGGAACCGGTCTCGGTGCACTGGGAGTGTATGCCAGCACCGGGTGGGGGAAAGGAGCGTCCATGCACTGGGAGTGTGTGCAAGCACCGGGCGGGAAGGAAACGAGCCTCGGTGCACTGGGAATTTGTGCAAACACTGGGCGGGAATAAAAGCAGCCGCCGTGCACTGGGAGTGTGTGCTAGCGCCGGGCGGGAGTTAAAGGAGCCTCGGTGCACTGGGAATGTGTGCATGTGCCAGGTGGGGGGAGAGAAGCCTCGGTGCACTGGGAGTGTGTCCAAGAACCGAGCGGTGGGGTGAGGATCCTTGGTGCACTGAGAGTGTGCGCAAGCACCGGGAGGGGGGAAGGAGCCTCGGTGCACTGGGAGTGTGTGGAAAAAGCAACGTGCGGGAGGGAAAGGAGCCTCGGTGCACTGGGAGTGTGCAAGCACCGGGCAAAGAGGGAGGGGAGAGGAGCCTCGGTGTACTGGGAGTGTGTGCAAACACTGGACGGGGAGGGGGGAGGAGCCTCAGTGCACTGGGAGTGTGCAAGCACCGGGTGGGTGGTAGGTGACTCGGTGCACTGGGAGTGTGTTCAAGCGCTGGGCGGTAGGGAAAGCAGCCACAATGCACCTGGAGTGTGTGCTAGCGCCCGATGGGAGGAACCGGTCTCAGTGCACTGGGAGTGTGTGCCAGCACCGAGAGGAGCCTCGATGCACTGGGAGTGTGTGCAAGCACCGGGCGGGAAGGAAACAAGCCTCGGATCACTGGGATATTGTGCAAACACTGGGCGGGAATAAAAGCAGCCTCCGTGCACTGGGAGTGTGTGCTAGCTCCGGGCGGGAGGGAAAGGAGCCTCCGTGCACTGGGAATGTGTGCATGCGCCGGGTGGGGGGAGAGAAGCCTCGGTGCTCTGGGAGTGTGTCCAAGAACCGGGCGGTGGTGTGAGGATCCTTGGTGCACTGAGAGTGTGCGCAAGCACCAGGAGGGGGGAAGGAGCCTCGGTGCACTGGTAGTGTGTGGAAAAAGCACCGTGCGGGAGGGAAAGGAGCCTCGGTGCACTGGTTGTGTGCAAGCACCGGGCAAAGAGGGAGGGGAGAGGAGCCTCCTTGCACTGGGAGTGTGTGCAAGCACTGGACGGGGTGGGCGGAGGAGCCTCGGTGCACTGGGAGTGTGCCAGCACCGGGTGGGGGGTAGGTGACTCGGTGCACTGGGAGTGTTCAAGCGCTGGGCGGGAGGGAAAGCAGCCACGGTGCACCTGGTGTGTGTGCTAGCGCCGGGTGGGAGGAGAAGAGCCTCGGTGCACTGGGAGTTTGTGCAAGCACCGGGCGGGAAGGAAAGGAGCCTTGGTGCATTGAGAGTGTGACCATGTGGTAGGAGAGGAACCTCGGTGCACTGGGACCGTGTGCAAGCACCAGGCAGGATGGTAATCAGCCTCGGTTCACTGGGAGTGTGTGCAAGTGCCGGGTGGGCGAGAGGAACGTCGGTGCACTGGAAGAGTGTGCAAGCACCGGGTGGGAGGGAATGGAGCCTCGGTTCACTGGGAGTGTGTGCTAGCGCAGGGTGGGGGGAGAGGGGTCCCGGTGCACATTGGAGTGTGTGCAAGCACCGGGCGGGAGGGAAAGGAACCTCGGTGCACTGGGAGTGTGTGCAATCACCGGGCGGGAGGAACCGGTCTCGGTGCACTGAGAGTGTGTGCCAGCACGGGGGGGGGCAGCCTCGGTGCACTGGGAGTGTGTGCTATCGCCGGGCGGGAGAGAAAAGAGCCTCGGTGCTCTGGGAACGTGTGCAAGCAGCGGGTGGGAGGAAAAGGAGCCTCGGTGCACTGGTAATGTGTGCATGCACCGGGTGGGGGGAGAGAAGCCTCGGTGCACTGGGAGTGTGTACAAGCACCAGGCGGTGGGGGGAAGATCCTTGGTGCACTGGGAGTGCGCGCAAGCACCGGGAGGGGGGAAGGAGCCTCGGAGCACTGGGAGTGTGTGCAAAAAGCACCGGGCGGGAGGGAAAGGAGCCTCGGTGCACTGGGAGTGTGCAAGCACCGAGCGGGGCGGGGGTAGGTGACTCGGTGCACTGGGAGTGTGTGCAAGCGCTGGGCGGGAAGGAAAGACCCCTCGGAGCACCAGCAGTGTGTGCTAGCGCCGTGTGGGGAGAAGAGCCTCGGAGCACTGGGAGTTTCTGCAAGCACCGGGCGGGAAGGAAAGGAGCCTCGGTGCATTGGGAGTGTGACCGCGTGGTGGGAGAGGAACCTCGGTGCACTGGGAGCGTGTGTAAGCACCGCGCGGGAGGGAAAGGAGCCTCGGTGCACTTAGAGTGTGTAAGAACCGGGTTGGGGGAGAGGAACCTTGGTGCACTGGGAGTGTGTGCAAGCACCAGGCGGGAGGGGAATGAGCCTCGGTGCACTGGGAGTGTGTGCAAGCGCCGGGTAAGGGAGAGGAGCCTTGGTGCACTGGGAGTGTCTGCAAGCACCGGGCGGTGGGGAGGGAGTGTGTGCAAGAACTGGACAGGGGGGAGGAGCCTCAGTGCACTGGGAGTGTGTGCGAGCACTGCGCGGGAGGGAAAGCAGCCTCGGTGCACTAGGAGTGTGTGCTAGCGCCGGGTGGGGGGGGAAAGGAGTCTCGGTGCACTGGGAGTGTGTGCAAGTACCGGGCGGGAGGGAAAGGAGCCTCGATGCATTGGGAGTGTGTGCAAGCACCGCGCGGGAGGGAAAGGAGCCTCGGTGCGTTGGAAGTTTGTGCAAGCACGAGGCGGGAGGGGAATGAGCCTCGGTGCACTGCGAGTGCGTGCAAGCACCAGGCGGGAGGGGAATGAGCCTCGGTGCACTGGGAGTGTGTGCAAGCGCCGGATGAGGGAGAGGAGCCTTGGTGCACTGGGAGTGTGTGCAAGCACCGGGCAAGAGGGAAAGGAGCATCGGTGGACTGGGAATTTGTGCAAGCACTGGGCGGGTGGGAAAACAGCCTCGGTGCACAGGGAGTGTGACCGGTTGGGGGAAGCACCTCGGTACACTGGTAGTGTGGCAAGCACTGGGCGGAGGGAAAGGAGCCTAGTTTCACTGGGAATGTGAGAGAACCTGGCGAAGGGGGCAGAGGAGCCTCGGTGCACTGGGAGTGTGTGCAAGCACTGGACGGGGAGGGGGAGAAGCCTCTGTGCACTGGTAGTGTGTGCAAGCACCGGGCGGGATTGAAAGGAGCCTCGGTGAACTAGGAGTGTAACCGGGTGGGGGGAGAGGAATCTCGGTGCACTGGAAGTGTGTGCATGCACCGGGCGGGAGGGGAATGAGCCTCGGTGCACTGGGAGTGTGTGCAAGCGCCGGTTGGGGGGAGAGGAGCCTTGGTGCACTGGGAGTGTTTGCATGCACCGGGCGGGATGGAAAGGAGCCTCGGTGCACTTGGATTGTGTGCAAGCACCGGGCGGGGGGAGGTAACTCGGTGCACTGAAAGTGTGCAAGCACTGTCCGGGAGGGAAAGCCGCCTCGGTTCACTAGGAGTGTGACCGGGTGGGGGAGAGGAGCCTCGGTGCACTGGGAGTGTGTGCAAGCACCGGGCGGGAGGAACCGGTCTCGGTGCACTGGGGGTGTGTGCCAGCACCGGGTGGCTGGTGGTAACTCGGTGCACTGGTAGTGTAAAAGCACTGGGCGGGAGGGAAAGCTGCCTCGGTTCACTGGGAGTGTGTGCGGGTGGGGGCAGAGGAGCTTTGGTGCACTGGGAGTTTGTGCAAGCACCGGGCGGGAGGAACCGGTCTCGGTGCACTGGGAGTGTGTGCTAGCACCGGGTGGGGGATCGGAGCCTCAATGCTCTTGAAGTGTGTGCAAGCACCGGGCGGGAGGGAAACGAGCGTCGGTGCACTGGGAGTGTGTGCAAACACCGGGCGGGGGGAGGTAACTCGGTGCACTGGGAGTGTGCAAGCACTGGGCGGGAGGGAAAGCCGCCTCGGTTCACTGGGAGTTTGACCGGGTGGGGGGACAGGAACCTCGGAGCACTGGGAGTGTGTGCAAGCACCGGACGGGAAGAACCGGTCTCGGTGCACTGGGAGTGTGTGCCAGCACCGGGCGGGGAGGGAAGGAGCCTCGGCGCACATGGAGTGTGTGCAAAATCACTGGGCGGGAGAGAAAGGAGATTCGGTGCACTGGAAGTGGGTGCAAGCACCGGGCGGTGGGGGGGTGCGATGAGCTTCGGTGCACTGCATGTGTGTCCAGGCACTGAGCTGGGAGAGGCAGAGTGGGTAGGCCAGCACCGGGTTGGAGGGAACGGAGCCTTGGTGCACTGGTAGTGTGCAAGCACCGGGCGGAGTGAAGGGAGGGGAGATGAGCCTCGGTGCACTGGGAGTATGCGCAAGCATTGAAGGGGGATTAGCCTCGGTGCGCTGGGAGCGTGTGCAAGCACCGCGCGGGAGGGAAAGAAGCCTCGCTGCGCTGGAAGTGTGTGCAAGCAGCGGACGGGAGGGGAATGAGCCTCGGGGCACTTGGAGTATGTGCAAGCGCCGGGGGGGGGGAGAGGAGCCTTGGTGCACTGAGAGTGTGCAAGCACTGGGCGGGAGGGAAAGCCGCCTCGGTTCACTGTGATTGTGTGCTAGCGCCGGGTTGGGGTGAGAGGACCCTCGGTGCACTTCGGAGTGTGCAAGCACTGGGCAGGAGGGAAAGGAGCCTCGGTGGACTGGGAGTGTGATCGGGAGGGGGGAGAGGAGCCTCGGTGCACTGGGAGTGTGTGCAAGCACCGGGCGGGAGGAACCGGTCTCGGTGCACTGGGAGTGTGTGCCAGCACCGGGTGGGGGGAGGAGCCTCGATGGACTAAGAGTGTGTGCAAGCACCGGGCGGGAGGGAAACGAGCATCGGTGCACTGGGATTGTGTGCAAACACTGGGCGGGAGGGAAAGCAGCCTCGGTGCACTGGGAGTGTGTGCTATCGCCGGGCGGAAGGGAAAGGAGCCTCGGTGCACTGGGAGTGTGTGCAAGCACCGGGTGGGAGGGAAAGGAGTCTCGGTGCACTGGAAATGTGTGCATGCACCGGGGGGGAGAGAAGCCTCGGTGCACTGGGAGTGTGTGCAAGCACTGGGCGGTGGGGGAGGATCCTTGGTGCACTGGGAGTGTGCGCTAGCACCGGGCGGGGGGGAAGGAGCCTCGGTGCACTGGGAGTGTGTGCAAAAAGCACCGGGCGGGAAAGAAAGGAGCCTCGTTGCACTGGGAGGGTGTGCAAGCACCGGGCGATGGGGGGTGCGAGGAGCCTCGGCAGACTGGAAGTGTGCGCAAGCACCGGACTGGGGGAGGGAGTATGCTCAAGAACCGGGCGGGAGGGAAAGGAGCCTCAGTGCACTGGGAATGTGCAAGCACCGGGCTGAGTGGGAGGGTAGAGGAGCCTCGGTCGGTGCACTTGGAGTGTGTGCAAGCACTGGACGGGGGGAGGAGCCTCGGTGCACTGGGGTAGTGTCCAAGCACAGGGCGGTGGGGGGAGCGTATTTGGCCTACTGGTAGTGTGCGCAAGCACCGGGAGAGGGGGAATGAGCCTCGGTGCACTGGGAGTGTGTGCAAGCGCTGGATGGGGAGGGGGGATGAGCCTCGGTGCACTGGGAGTCTGTGCAAGCCTCGGGCGGGGGGTAGCTGACTCGGTGCACTGGGAGTGTGTGCAAGCGCTGGGCGGGAGGGAAAGCAGCCACGGTGCACTGGAAGTGTGTGCAAGCACCGGGGGGGGAGGTGAATCGGTGCACTGCGAGTGTGTGCAAGCACCGGGCGATGGGGGGAGAGGAGCCTCGGTAGACTGGAAGTGTGTGCAAGCACCTGGCTGGCGAGGGAGTGTGTGCAAGCACCGGGCGGGAAGGAAAGGAGCCTCGATGCACTGGAAGTGTGTACAAGAACCGGGCGGGAGGGAGAGGAGCCACAGTGCACTGGGAGTATGTGCAAGCACTGGGCGGGTTGGAAAGCAGCCTCGGTGCACTGGGAGGGTGTGCTAGCGCCGGGCAGGAGGGAAAGGAGCCTCGGTGAACTGGGAGTGTGACCGGGAGGGGGGAGGAACCTCGGTGCACTGGGAGTGTAGGTAAGCACTGGGCGGGAAGGAAAGGAGCCTCGGTGCACTGGGAGTGTGACCGGGTGGGGGAGAGGAGCCTTGGTGCACTAGGAGTGTGTGCAAGCATCGGGCGGGAGGGAAAGGAGCCTCGGTGCACTGGGAGTGTGTGCAAGCACCGGGCGGGGGGAGGTGACTCGGTGCACTGGGAGTGTGTGCAAGTACTGGGCAGGAGGGAAAGCCGCCTCGGTGCACTGGGAGTGTGCGCTAGCGCCGGGTGGAGGGAGAGGAGCCTCGGTGCACTTGGGAGTGTGTGCAAGCACCGGGCTGGAGGGAAAGGAGCCTCGGTGCACTGGGAGTGTGACCGGGCGAGGGAGGGGAGCCTCTGTGCTCTGGGAGTGTGTGCAAGCAACGG